>NC_041022.1:12109082-12432832 GCF_900634625.1 Parambassis ranga | reverse complement strand
TCAAACTTTCACACTTAATATCACACTAAGACTTAAAAACACATTCAATAAATAAATGTTATAATAAAGGTCACAAAAAGACATTTTATCAAAAGTGTTTTGTTTAATTGAACTCAACTGACAGCTTTCTACAGATGTCTTCATTCAGGACAAGAACAAAAGGACAACAAACAAATAACAAAAAAAGAGCTGATTCAACTGATCGTCCTCGATCATAGTGAAATCTCTGATCATCATCTAATGGTTACAGCAGTGCTCTGAGAGAACAGCTGGGTGTAAGAAGAAGAGGTGGTTGGAGACAGACCAGCCCTCCTTCACCTCCTCTACCTTTTCCTCCTCCTCCAACCCCGTCCACCCTGATGTGATGGTGGTAAGAATGATTGACAGCTGGATGGAGGAAAATGGAGACTAATGGAGAGGGAGCATCGATCACTCTGTGACTTTATGGATTTTGCTGGTCTCTTGCTCATTTTTCTCCTTTTCTGGTCAGTATGGAGACAAATGGAGAGAGAGGAAAAAAGAGAAGGCGGTCAGCATTACTCTATGGCCTCCTGGTTCTCTTGGTCTCCTCCAATCTCCTCACTGGCCTCTTTGCCCTCTTTGCTTCTCTTGCTCTTCTTGTGTTTGTGCCTCCGGTGGCTGTCACCCTCCTCGCTGTCATGCCTCCTTCTGCTACTGCTGCTAATGAAAGGAGAAAGAGGAGAGTGTGATAATGGCAGCAGCAAGTGAGTAAGGAGATCAGCACAGGAAGTACAGGCCAGACGTGAAGACAAAAGAAGTTGATGTGATTGAAGGTGAGAAAGAGGAGATGGATAAAAAAAAAGTTGTGGAGATCAATAAGGACAGAAGAATAGAGGACAGGAAATGGAGCAGGAACAAAGTGACGAAGAAGCATGATAGCAAATTTAAAAAGGACAAAAGTGGAATAAACTTTTCAATGCAGCCGCTGTGCATCTTTTTATTCTCATACAATACACATGCAATTACCGACCTCAACAAAGCGGTGAACAGAGCCAGTGAACAAACATATTTCAATTAGGCGCAGGGAAAAGGAAATGCTTTGGGTTAATGGATATTCTCATACAAAAAGTCTGAGTGTTTATTTACCTGCGAGAAGACTTGTGGCGTCCCTCTTCTTTCTCTCTGTGCCTCCTCTCTCTGTGTCTTTCCTCTTTCTCTCTGCTTGACCGGTCACGATGGCGTTCTCCATAACCACGCTCCTGATACTCACGATAACGATACCGCTCCTCATCACTGTGGCAGCAGAAAAACAGCTATTTTTGTTTCACTGCACGCATACCAAACAAGCAACTCTCTGGTTGAAGATGAAATATGCTAAACTTCAATAATCAATAATAACAACAAACTTCAGCGTCTAACTGTAGGTGAATAAACCTTTAGACAATATACATATATCATCTAAAGGTTATATACCATAACAAGTATGTGTCAGAGTGTGCTTTTTGTCACCTGGTGTAGCTCATAGCTGACGGGCTGTGCTCCCTCTCTCTCTCCCGCTCATGTGTCCTCTCTCTGGGTCTTTCTCTGTCCTTGTCTCGCTTGTCGTCACGACGTGGATAGTAGTCCCAGGGTTTGGAGTTGTCCATCATTGGGGGCCAAGGAGGAGGCACACCACCAGCCATGGGTGGAGGGTAAGCACCTGGCAAGATACAGAAGTGTTACATGGCAAAACATGTTATAATAGATATTTGTTAGTTATGCAAGTTTTTCTGTGTTACTGAAGTCAGAGTTCAACCTTGAGGAAATGGGTATGGAGGGACTGAGCGTCCATCATAACCTCCAGGGTGACCACTGTGGAAAGAGGACAGAATCCATGTTATGGGAATTGTTGCTGTATGTGTGTGTGTGTCTATGTTACTTCCATCATAACCATGACAACAAGTTCTAACACTAAGCAGGGAAAAGGCAGCAGTGAACGATGCTAGCAGCAAAAAAACACTTCCTTAGCAGACTCTGTACTTTTTATTTTTTATTTGCTTGTACTCTCTAATATTCAACTAGTTGTTAATTACTACAAGTAATGCAGTAAATGTTTAATTTTTCAGCTACTGTGTTTAAGTGCGCATACAGGTGTGCTTATATGTGTTACCTGTCCATAGGGGGTATGATAGCAGGAGGAGGCCCACTAGTAGGAGGAGGAAAACCAGGAGGAGGGACAGTAATGGGTAACCCTACAAAAATGGAGAAAGAGTTAACACACTGAAAATGAAGCAGATTTGTGCAATTACAAAGTAAGAGCACATACTGGGTGGGGGTATGAGTGGGGGTGCTGTGCTGACAGTCGGTGGTGGAGGGAGAAATGGGGGTGGTGGTATGTTCGGAGGAAGTGGACCAGGAGGAAAGAAGGTCGGAATCTTAGCTGGTGTTGGCTCAGCCTCTGAGGTTGAATGGTCGGAGATAACCTGCACAAAAACATAGTGCACATGCATGAAAACATTTACAAAAAACATATTTTTCCTAAATCAAAGTTACTGATCCTGCTGCTTCTTGTACTTGGATATTGTTGCCATCTAGATTGTGTCTGCGTCGCCCTTCAACCCTGCTGATGGTGGCTGTCTGTCCGCCAATCACATCAATGGTACCACTTGGCTTCCTAAAAATAAAGGAATAAAAAAAATGAAAGACATGAAGGTACTGACAAGAACATCAAACAAATGACAAATGCTGACACCACATACACATACAATGAGCAAACTTATTAATTATCAGTACAAATGCCTGTCAAATCAATTCAATAGCTACAGTTCAACAAGTTCCCCAATACATCATTAGTGTAGCTACATTTTTGGGGGGTTCATACTTAATAATTGATGAATAATTTCAATTTTTGAATGGTTCCTTGGTTCCTTTTTGTTTAAAACTTGGATTTAAGCTGATTTTAGTCCAGACCACAGACCGCACAGATACAGCGAGGTTCATAAATATTGGAACAGTGATATGTTTTCACACAATGACTTTGAAATGAAATGCTCCAGGTGAAAAGAAAGTCAAGACTTTCTGCTGTGACTGAAGCGGTTTGACAAACATGTGGCATTAACCATTCAGGAATTATGGCCATTTCTATACACAAATGGTGGTCCATATAATATTATGACATAATTAAAACATAATATAAGGACTGCCTTATATGAAAATCTTTTGCAGTCAATGACTGCGTTTCTATTTGAGATGTTAGGTGCTAGACCTCTACTGCCTTCAGCTGCTGCTTCAGTAAAAGCATCCTCTCCTTGGTTAAGATCAGGTGACTGACTTTCAGCCAGTCAAGAAAATCCCAGGTCTCTGCCTTGAAAAACTCTTGGGTACCTGCCATAGCACTCTATATGTTTTGGAGCATTTGACTGAATCTGAGCAGAGAGTATAGATCTATACATTTCAGTGTGTGTATACAAATGGTGATCATTCCTTAATCCTGATAATTGTCACACTTTTGGTGGAAAAAAAATTGAATTGAAGCAGAAAGCCTTCTGAGTCTTTCTGTTAAAATTCAATGGCCAAATGCAAAAAAAAACATTCACCGTTCCATTAATCATGAACGTGACTTTCCAGACCTGCCTGTACACAGATAACAAGTATATCTGCAGTAAGACAATATAAACCAAAACAGCAGCCAGGATTATTTATCTCTCTGTAAATAAGACTGAACAGACAAAAACAGGTTCCCCCCTAAAGAAAGCAAAAGCCTGAAAAATAGAGAAAAGCTGTCACATCAATCACTGTTGCCTGAAACATTTAGTTAATTTCACCTTTGAATATCCAACCAAAGCACAGCCTGTCCGAACCTGAGTTGATATTGTAAAGTACAGTCCAGTACATTTTGACATAACTCACCATTACCTTCTAGCGGTTTTAGGAACATTCTTTTAAAATAATACAACACATTAAAATTATCCACACAAGAAGACAGAAATGTGGGCAGAAACATAGGCATCAAACAACATGTCTGTGAGGCCTGGAAAGAACCACCAGGATTTTTTGCTATGACCATGTATTACGGACAAGAAAGACGGCAGGCAATCATAAGACTGTATTTTTTTTTCAACATTTCCCACCAGGCCCGTTTAACCTTGTAGGGACAAGGCCATGCCCACTTACGTATAATAAGACAAGTCCTGAGCAGGCGGGCCAGTCCACTGAGGGGGAGAGATCCTACTATTTTGAAACAAAGGACAGGGGTGATGAGAGTAACATCGGCCCTAACACACATAAACACACACACATACAGCCCTTAGGCAGGAGACCCATTTTAACCTGAGACACGCTCCTGAACACGGGGATGTGCATCCTTTCGAATCTAGACTAGTGTCTGATAATGTTAATTTTAACCCTAAATGTGTTTCTCTAAGAAGTCTTTTCTTATAGCCTCCCATTTCCCATCATATCACTGGCTTCTCAATCTTATTGTGAGCTATAATACCAATACAAATGCTAGCGTGTTTTTCTCTTGAGACTAATAATAGGTGACGATGTATGCTGAAGTGTTACCTGGTGACCTGACTGACGACAGATTTGTAGAGGCTGACAGGAGATGTGAAGTCTGACTTGGACGTGTGAACCGCCAAACTGGACAGGTCCTTTTCATTACCTGTCCGGCCCTGCTGAACCTTGGAAAGAGAATAAAAAAAATTAATATCTTTCTGAAGGGATGTTCACAGAAGAAGTAGTGAGTGTTTATTTTAATGCTGATTAGTGAAATAAAAAGGAGTGTACCCATTAACTAAATAAATCATTAAATGGCAGCGATACAATTAAGCAGGATTGATAAACTGGCTTCCCCTCTTTTATGTAATAACACTCAGGAATGTGGAAAACTCTACTTGTGATGAAAGAAACAAAATAGTAAGCAGAGGTCTCCTACAGTTATCTTGCTTGTCACAGAGCCAACTGTCGAGACCTCCAGGCCCATACGCAGCCTCTTCTGTTTCTCACAGTAAGCCTTCCATGTGTCTTCATTGAAGCCATAGTTGAAGTAGTCTGACAGATCCGCTCCTACATGCAGGGAAACACACAAATTTTAAAATATAGTGCAGGAGTCAACAAATCAGTCTAATTATTGGCCACAACATACAGGTCACAGTTTTCAGTTCGGTTCACATTGTTGAGGATTTTTCTACTATAAGCACAAAATATATCCTAATTATCCAATTTTTACCATATTAAAGAATCAGTTCAGTGTTTCCCCTATCATTATATCAGGTCAAGTCAATTTAATTTCTTTTTAATTTCTATATAGCACCAGATCATAACAGAAGCCATTTAAGAAAACCTTTCCTATAGAACAGGTCCAGAACCGAACAGAACACTCTCCCGGAACCGAAACACGTTCTGATTCTTTTCCTGAACCATCCCACCCCTTGTATTTGCAGGCATATTTGATATACTGGTGAGTACAAACAGGCCTACATCAGCTTATATTGATAAAATGTTTTGTATTATGGGCTTTGGCATTTTTGATAGAGGGCCCAATTTAGGGCCTCCCTTTGCCACCGACCGATTACAATAACACCCCACAAAAACCTACAACTGTAGTGCCTAAAAGAACAATAACATTTTTTGTCTCATATACAGAAACATACACACCTGGCTTCCTCCAGGGTTTTTCTTCAAAGGACTCCATGTCCACCTCCAACACCGGAACACCATTAATGTTCCCAGGTGCATCGAGATCCACCCCCTTTAGCTTTGTGGTCACTTTAAATAAACAAAACCACACGTGTCAGTGAACACAAATTTCAAAGGTATGAAAACAAATACAGCGAATGTCAACAGTAGTAGTGAGTGACACCTTGTCCATACGGTCTGGAGCCAGATGTTTTTATGTTGAGGTTGACAGGTTGAACTCCATAAGTTCTAAAAGGAAACAAAACACAGAAAAATCCAAGATCAACTATATTAGACCACCCAAGTATCAAAGTTTTACCAAATCATCACAAAATCTGAGGAACTACACAAAATCTTAAACCTACGTGTACTGTGGTGCTCCAGGTTTTATGTCACCAATGGTGACACGGACATCATCGTCGTCATCATCACTGTCACTGTCACTATCTACATCCTCGCCTGCAGCCTCACCTGTAGCCTTAAAGTGCAGAAGAAATGTTACACATTTCAAAAAAGGGCCAAAGATATAGCAGGACTGTGTTCAAGTCAGCTACCTACCTCAGAGGCAACTCCATTTCCTGTAGCGTGTGCAGCAGCCACATCATCTGTTGAAGCATTAGCAGGTGCACTGCAGATAACACAAAACATATTACAAAATAGAGATTAAGTCAGACCGATCTTCCAAAGGTCCATGTGACCATGTGTTTGTCAGCAGTTAATAGTATATGAGTTTCAATTCAAGATATTCTTTAGGATAAAGTTAAGTTATGTATTTGCTATGTGCCACAGATCACTCTTTTACCACGAAAAACATGTTGCCTCACTTTTCTGATTACACGATGCAGGTGTGCTCAGGCCTGACAGGTGTCTAATGTTTTTATGCATTTGTACAGACATAACTCAATAAAATTAACTACAAAACTAAATGTATGTTTCAGGGTGTAGAAAACATCGTCTTAACTAACTCTATATACAAATGCTGTGATAGATCACGTGTTGATGTGTATGTTAAAAGGTGTTTTTCCTTCACTGAACGCATGCTGCTCCTCGAGCAGGTGTTTTCTGTCACGTTTTTTTCGTGTATTACAGGTTAAAGTTGTTTGTGCGGGTCAGGTGGGATGTCAGATGCAAGTACCTGACGGCAGCATTTAATTTGGCCTCTTCGTCCTCGTCTTTGCTTTCCGATTCGTCTGAAACAGAAGTAAAACCCAATTAGATAACTAGAAAAGCATTTCCTGAAGAAAATGCAAGTTTGATTGCCGCAGCTGAAGCATTGCTTTGAACGCTGATGTGAACGATTGCTCTGAATTGCTGGAGAATCTGCAATCTGAACTTAATTTGCTGAAACACAGTTAAGAATTTAGAAAGATGAAGCTCTTATCTGGAAAAGTAGAAAATGTTTTAATATTATGAAGATATGAAAGAGAAACAGCTGAAGACAAGAACAGTATGAAGTCACAACCTTAAAGAATATTCTGTGAATATACCATATGAAAGGTCTGAGGGTGGAATAATACCATAAGACTATAAGAAGCTCAGGCTGTGTGATTTGAATGTGGAAAAGTAGTATACAGCTGAAGGATGATCAATGTGACAGATATAATGCTTAAAGTCTGATAAAGACTACAAATATGGCTGCTTTGTATGCTTCTAGTGAGTCAGTCTGTCACCATGGTAACGGCCCTGCCTGCCTGCCTGCCTGCCTGCATCCATGGCAACCGGAATGTTTATCAGCTGCCCCTAACTGCAGCTCTCTTTCCCCCTCCTAATGCATTTCCTATGTAAAACCACCCTCCGAACAACGTCTCATATTCTCCAAACCGAAGACTTTAGACAAAAAATAAGAACACCGTCAGAATCCCAAGAAGTTGCTCTACAACTGGTACGATTTTTATGTCTGGGATGTCGAAGATGTGGAGATGGCGGCGAGTTAGAAAATATGGCAGCTCTGCTTCTCTGTTTTTGGTTTTACATTATGTCTTAATGGAGGAATGACCGGCACTCTCCCCGAACAGCTCGATCTACAGGCAAAACTGTTTGGTGTTGAGTTTTAAGACCAACACCAACAGAACCCAGACCATTTTTCCTTCGAACTGGTGGCCAAATTATCCCTGTCAGACAAAAGGTGCAGACGTGACAGCAGGATAGAAACGCAGAAACTGGTTTAATTTTTTTCCCTCCCGCACTCTGAGCGATGACTCACCCACTCTAGCTCCCAACATTCCACGCAATACACACTAATGTTAAACTCAGAAGAGACCTCAAAAACCACTTCATCTTTAATCCCCTGGCATTTGAAGACGGAGCTGAACTTCCAAATTCTGAATACAACTTTTGAAGACCAAGACGTTGGAAGTATTTTAAGCCTCGAATGGTTTCTCTAACTTAATATTTGTAGGAGCAGTAGCATTTTGCAAAATGCATGGTTTGAAGGGCTCTCCCATTGACTCCAATGTTAATTTGAGGGTGGAAAATGTTTAATATTTTTAATATTATAATATTTGTAATTATTATTGAAGGTTTCCGGGAATGTCCTGCATGAGCTGAATCTTTTGATGTTTGAATGGTTTGAATCGGCCCATGCATTCTGAAGATATGCTGAGCCAAAAAACGTACGGAAGAATAATAATAAGAACTAGAAAAGCATTTCCTGAAGAAAATGCAAGTTTGATTGCCGCAGCTGAAGCATTGCTTTGAACGCTGATGTGAACGATTGCTCTGAATTGCTGGAGAATCTGCAATCTGAACTTAATTTGCTGAAACACAGTTAAGAATTTAGAAAGATGAAGCTCTTATCTGGAAAAGTAGAAAATGTTTTAATATTATGAAGATATGAAAGAGAAACAGCTGAAGACAAGAACAGTATGAAGTCACAACCTTAAAGAATAGCCTGTGAATATACCATATGAAAGGTCTGAGGGTGGAATAATACCATAAGACTATAAGAAGCTCAGGCTGTGTGATTTGAATGTGGAAAAGTAGTATACAGCTGAAGGATGATCAATATGACAGATATAATGCTTAAAGTCTGATAAAGACTACAAATATGGCCGCTTTGTATGCTTCTAGTGTGTCAGCATGTCACCATGGTAACAGCCCTGCCTGCCTGCCTGCCTGCCTGCATCCATGGCAACCGGAATGTTTATGAGCTGCCCCTAACTGCAGCTCTCTTTCCCCCTCCTAATGCATTTCCTATGTAAAACCACCCTCCGAACAACGTCTCATATTCTCCAAACCGAAGACTTTAGACGAAAAATAAGAACACCGTCAGAATCCCAAGAAGTTGCTCTACAACTGGTACGATTTTTATGTCTGGGATGTCGAAGATGTGGAGATGGCGGCGAGTTAGAAAATATGGCAGCTCTGCTTCTCTGTTTTTGGTTTTACATTATGTCTTAATGGAGGAATGACCGGCACTCTCCCCGAACAGCTCGATCTACAGGCAAAACTGTTTGGTGTTGAGTTTTAAGACCGACACCAACAGAACCCAGACCATTTTTCCTTCGAACTGGTGGCCAAATTATCCCTGTCAGACAAAAGGTGCAGACGTGACAGCAGGATAGAAACGCAGAAACTGGTTTAATTTTTTTCCCTCCCGCACTCTGAGCGATGACTCACCCACTCTAGCTCCCAACATTCCACGCAATACACACTAATGTTAAACTCAGAAGAGACCTCAAAAACCACTTCATCTTTAATCCCCTATCATTTGAAGACGGAGCTGAACTTCCAAATTCTGAATACAACTTTTGAAGACCAAGACGTTGGAAGTATTTTAAGCCTCGAATGGTTTCTCTAACTTAATATTTGTAGGAGCAGTAGCATTTTGCAAAATGCATGGTTTGAAGGGCTCTCCCATTGACTCCAATGTTAATTTGAGGGTGGAAAATGTTTAATATTTTTAATATTATAATATTTGTAATTATTATTGAAGGTTTCCGGGAATGTCCTTAATGAGCTGAATCTTTTGATGTTTGAATGGTTTGAATCGGCCCATGCATTCTGAAGATATGCTGAGCCAAAAAACGTACGGAAGAATAATAATAATAATAAAGACGTAGAAGAACAAGAGTTTGATTGCCATGGCAATCAAACTAACTAGAAAAGCATTTCCTGAAGAAAATGCAAGTTTGATTGCCGCAGCTGAAGCATTGCTTTGAATGCTGATGTGAACGATTGCTCTGAATTGCTGGAGAATCTGCAATCTGAACTTAATTTGCTGAAACACAGTTAAGAATTTAGAAAGATGAAGCTCTTATCTGGAAAAGTAGAAAATGTTTTAATATTATGAAGATATGAAAGAGAAACAGCTGAAGACAAGAACAGTATGAAGTCACAACCTTAAAGAATAGCCTGTGAATATACCATATGAAAGGTCTGAGGGTGGAATAATACCATAAGACTATAAGAAGCTCAGGCTGTGTGATTTGAATGTGGAAAAGTAGTATACAGCTGAAGGATGATCAATATGACAGATATAATGCTTAAAGTCTGATAAAGACTACAAATATGGCCGCTTTGTATGCTTCTAGTGTGTCAGCATGTCACCATGGTAACAGCCCTGCCTGCCTGCCTGCCTGCCTGCATCCATGGCAACCGGAATGTTTATCAGCTGCCCCTAACTGCAGCTCTCTTTCCCCCTCCTAATGCATTTGCTATGTAAAACCACCCTCCGAACAACGTCTCATATTCTCCAAACCGAAGACTTTAGACGAAAAATAAGAACACCGTCAGAATCCCAAGAAGTTGCTCTACAACTGGTACGATTTTTATGTCTGGGATGTCGAAGATGTGGAGATGGCGGCGAGTTAGAAAATATGGCAGCTCTGCTTCTCTGTTTTTGGTTTTACATTATGTCTTAATGGAGGAATGACCGGCACTCTCCCCGAACAGCTCGATCTACAGGCAAAACTGTTTGGTGTTGAGTTTTAAGACCGACACCAACAGAACCCAGACCATTTTTCCTTCGAACTGGTGGCCAAATTATCCCTGTCAGACAAAAGGTGCAGACGTGACAGCAGGATAGAAACGCAGAAACTGGTTTAATTTTTTTCCCTCCCGCACTCTGAGCGATGACTCACCCACTCTAGCTCCCAACATTCCACGCAATACACACTAATGTTAAACTCAGAAGAGACCTCAAAAACCACTTCATCTTTAATCCCCTATCATTTGAAGACGGAGCTGAACTTCCAAATTCTGAATACAACTTTTGAAGACCAAGACGTTGGAAGTATTTTAAGCCTCGAATGGTTTCTCTAACTTAATATTTGTAGGAGCAGTAGCATTTTGCAAAATGCATGGTTTGAAGGGCTCTCCCATTGACTCCAATGTTAATTTGAGGGTGGAAAATGTTTAATATTTTTAATATTATAATATTTGTAATTATTATTGAAGGTTTCCGGGAATGTCCTGAATGAGCTGAATCTTTTGATGTTTGAATGGTTTGAATCGGCCCATGCATTCTGAAGATATGCTGAGCCAAAAAACGTACGGAAGAATAATAATAATAATAAAGACGTAGAATAACAAGAGTTTGATTGCCTAGCAACGGCAATCAAACTAATAATAAAGACGTAGAATAACAAGAGTTTGATTGCTTTGCAGCAATCAAACTAATAAGCAATGTGTAGTATTAGCTGCTATTATTGAAGCAAAGCTCATAATCTAATCGTACAGAAGACTTATCATTAGCTCGGTTGTTGTACTCTGAAGATTATAGTATAATGTCCCAAAACTATCTTTAAGATACTTTAACCCATGCCATGCTGCTGCAAAAGCTAATAAAAAGCAAAACCACTCGGGCACTGTTAGCTTAGCTTTCTAGCTAACGCTCCTATGCTATCCTAGCAGCAGACAGTGCTAGTTGTGGGATAGCAGTTTACTATCAGTGCGCCAGACACACAGACTTACACCTCCGTCCGCCTGGAAGAATTATGTTATTTTAGTTTGTTTGTTTTGCAGTTTGTACCTCCATACAACCATTCTTCCTCCTCATCTCCAGCGCTGGCATCAGTGGTGGTGGTTTTGTCCGCTTCCTCCGCAGACATCTTTAGCTAAGCCGGAGAACTAAACAACCAACAGCAACAACAACGACAGGAGTCCACAACGCTTATAAATACGCCTGATTTAAAAAAATACGAAAATATTGTTAGTGGGGACGCGTATTTATGCTGATAAATTAGGACATCACAGATTCATCTCAAACGTCTGCGAGTTAGCCTGGATCCGGAAGCGAATAATGGCTCCCGCTAAGGTCATGGGGCGGGTGAAGGAACCACAGCGCCCCCTGTCTGTCAAACAGACCACCCTCCATGCAGGTACTGCATGTTGGTTAATGTACACATGTAATGTTTTCCCCTGTGTTTTGGACATGCTCTAGAAATATATAGTTAATTACGTCTGTGCCTTCTTTCTGCTCTCCGTCACTAATCTGTTTTATGTAGGTGTAGATATATTGATCCACAAAATACTATAATCGAACAGACGGATTGAGAATTGATTTCAGCATTAATATTATTGACACCAAACAGATTCATCAGACATTAAATCACATCCAGTGTATAGTGTATAGTGTCATATATTACTTACAAGCACAGTGTGTTAAGTTAAAACAAGTAATGCATATCTTTAAATTTTTATATTTTTGGTTTTAAAATGTATTCAGAAAATTAGAGTACAAATGTCCTCCAGGGCCACAAATCCTGCAGGTTCACAGAGTGTTTGCTTTGTGGTTACATGATTTACGGCAAATTTGAGAACAGACACCACTAAATATCATCACTAACAGTATCAGCTGAAAATCAGCTGATAGCTAAACTTGGTCTGTTATGAGGAAGGGTGTTGTTTTAAAAAACCAGCAAGCTATTGACGCTATGAGGCTGTGCTTAAGCTCAGTGGTGCATTGATCTAATGATGATGGTCTGTTCTTGTTTTTGTAGTTTTAGTATTTATACAAACAGCTTCTTTCATCTTAGTAAATGTTAATGACAGAGTAAGAGAAATGTCAGGGAAAAGTTTAAATCAGGAGAATGCTGAGGATATTCATCCAACAGAAAAATGACCACAGGCGTATTTTTAACTCTTTACACATCCAGGTGGATCATCGTACAAAGAGCTAAAAAAAAATTAAATGAAATGAAATGGAATTTTTTGACTTTTCAATTTCTTAATTTTATTGTAGATTCATTGATTTTATTTATTTAAATGTTGAATTTCTGTTTTATTTGAAGTGTGTGTATAAATGAGGCTGGCTTCACTTTATTGATTTTGTGAAAAAAAAATCACACAATGGAAGATAGTTTATACACAATTTTGATGTCATGTCTTTATTTAAAAGCAATCGAACAGTGTAGCTCAACTGAGTATTAGCTAAGTTGCTATGGCAGCAAATACACAATCACCTCTGGTTGCAAATCCAGACTTAGGAACTGTAAGAAGAGCTTTTTCCCACTCACCTGAGAGTGCCTTTGGCTCTATCAGCTTAGTAGGTGTTTGAGCGTCGAGCATACCAATTTAATCCATATATATGTATATATACATCAATGTTTAAAGAAGAAAACACATTTCTTCTTACTCTGTGCATTTGTTTTTACTATTATTATTATTATTATTATTATTATTACTTAACCATATTCTAAGCATCATTTTAATGAGAAGCAGCAGCAGCTGTAGTCTTGTCATCAGTAAAATGACTCTTATGATTGCTGTTGCTGTGGTTGTGTTTGACATGAGATTGTTTGTTAATGCAAAGATGACTCTTAATGCATTTATGGCCTTTTGACCAGTTAAGTGGGGCCACTTAAGCTTTGTCAGTAAAAGACATGGAAATCTGTGGATTCTCTCACTTTTCTCACTTGTTTTTTTTTCACCATTTCAGCTGCCGGCGTGCCGTAACTGTGGTGGTGGTGAGAGGTACGGCATTCACACATACTCTGTTTTATCTGAGACAGAGAGAGAGAGAGAGAGCAAGAGGTTATTTTATAGCAGTGAGTATATTGATTTTTTCCCCCTAATGTGAGAACCACAGAGGGGTTCAAATCACAAAGATCTACTGAATCACATCATACAGTACATGTGAGCTTTTGTGTGGCTTTCTGTATGTTCACTGTACACTCACACACCTTAACACCACAAACACACACAGAGGGACAATAAAGAGGCAGAGAGAGAGAGGAAGAGAGATGGGGATGCTAATGGTCTGTCAGCTAAACTGATCATGGAAATTACATTTATTTCATTCACTGTGTCTCTCATAGACACATCTCTCTTCGAGTCTATAGGCGGGCTTCTGTCTGTCTTTCTGATAACATCCCCTCCCTTGTTTTTCTTCATTTTTTCCTAATTGAATTTCCCTTTTTCCATCTTCATATCTAAGACTTTTTTTTCTCCTGTTGTGCATTTAAGATATTTTAATTCAAATTCACTTTAATTGAATCTCCCTAATCAGGCTAATGCCTCTTATGAGTAAAAAAAAAAAATTTAAATAAAGTTTTAAAACAGAACAGAAGTACAAGTATTTAAGAGTACAAAGCAGGTTCCACAACAACAACAAAACCACAGAAGACAGGATGCAATTGGACAGCTGAAAGTGTTGTTTGAGAATGAAGGTTCAGTTTCCTGAGATGTTCCTGCAGGCTGTGATCTGCTCTGACTCACTGAGCTGCTTCGTTTCTCCTGTTTGTCCATCACTGCTCTTCCTTCACCTCCCTCCTATCTCCCTGTCTTTTTACATCTTTGCTTTCCATCCTTGTTTTTAGCTTTATGTCCTCCTTTTTATACTCTGTCTCACCCTCTCCTTGTGCTGCCTCCATCCCTCCCTGCATCCCTCCCTCTCTGCTTACGGTGGATTAAGGCAGCTTACAGCCTAGTCGATGCTAATCAGGTTTATCCAGACAGAGGGCGATCATTGGGCTATCAGTAATTACACACACAGATATTAGCTTCCTCAGATATGTGTCCTGGCACATTTTCAATCCACATCATCTCTTTGGATCAAACATACGGTTATCTTAACGGTGTGATGCCATGACAGCTTAACATGGCTGTTTCTTCTCCCTTTGTTTTTCAACACAAAGATCCATCTGCTGTGTAAATAAGCACATGTTAAACTCAGGCTCAGGCCTCTGAATATGAGACAACTGTTGCAACTGTGATTGGAGAAGCTGTAACTTATGTGTAACTAAGATATGAGATTAGAATAATAGATTTTTGTGTGTATGTGTTTTAAAAGTAGGCATTCACTGCAAAACAAAGCGTCAAAATCCACCCATTGTAGGTTTATTTCTGTGAATTTGATGAGTGCACGATTTAGCAAAAAAAAATGTGCAAACTTAAAATTGGCTCAATAAAACTTAGTCTCCAAAGTTAGTCTGCAAGTTTTTTATATAAAGATTTTATACATCTTAACAAGCCCGATAATAAGGAATGTGGGTCCTTTAATGTTTTGACCTGGCTCTTGGTCCAATCTGTACAGTGGGTCATAGGCCTAATTGACCCATTGGACAGACACTTAACAACCACACACAGAGTGGGTAAAAAAACACTGTGGCGCACTGACTGTGATGAAGAAGAGGCAAGACAAATGGACACAGATATCAGGTTTATAACGCTCAGTCAGCAGACAGAGGAGAGTGTAGGATTGCAACAGAAAAAGGGTTATGCTGAGCTTTTATTCCCTCCTCAGAAATGATGAGGTATTGTTTGAGTCTAAATGTGCGTGGCTCTATGTGTGTGTGTAGTCTGCTCCAACAGACAGAGAAGGTGTGTGTACGTGCCTGCCTGAGGGTGTGAAGATAGCTCCATTTGTAGGTGATTGAGTTAGGTTGTGTGCATGTGTGTGTGTGTGTGCGTCACTAGAGAGCGGAGGGGGGAAAGGGGGTGAAGGTGAAAGAGAACAAGAAAGAGACGGGGGGGGGATGAGTCGGGAGAGGAATGTTTTTTTATTACGTAATCTAATCTAAGTGGCTATTTTTCTTGTATAAAACCTCTGTTGCCCTCACCGAGACCGCTGTCCTCATCAGTCTAAAAGCACTGAGTGAGTCATGCTGTGGGTCTGCACGCACACACACACACAAACAGGCCAAGTCATAGTGAGTCAGCCCAGATCTGCTGTAGTTGCTCACCTCAATAATGAATAATGTAATAGGGACAGGCATATAAACTGCTCAAATGACATGTGGATTCAGCGGACAGTAGACATATGGATGGTCCACAAGCAAACAGCAGGATCCTCACAGAGCGTATGGACAGCTGGACTGTGGGCCAGGTAAACAGGTGGACTGGGCATCCACACCTTCAGGTGCAGGTTTTCTTTTGTCTGAGTGCAGAGCATTCAACAGAAGGTGTCTGACTGATAATTAACTGGTCATTAAAGCTGGCAAAGGTTGACATGTTTGTAAAACAGTGCAGGGTTGGATCTGAAAACAGCAAAGCTACAGGCAGCAACTGGTTAGCATAGCTTAGCTTAGAAAGCCAGCTTTACCTGATGATAAAATTACACATAAACCAGCACCTGTAGCACTCACTAATACACATCTTGGCCCAAGAGAGGATGAGTCACCTTTAGAAGAACACAACCTTGCTTCCAACATTTAGTCCACCGGTGGTTGGATGGATCCCTTTTTTTTAGAAGTCACCAATCAGGGCCCTGTCTGTTATCTTGGGGATTCTGAAGGTCAGCGATCTGTTGGAGGGGGTTACATTTACTTTTCTGAATGGCAGCCATAACTTCTTTAGACTTCTTGACTGAAGCGTCACCAGAAAAGCGCCTTTTTGTCAGCTTCCTTGACAAAAGGACCACAGACTTTGGGTGTTTTGATAGTTATTTTGCCTCTGGTTGGAGATTTGTTATTATAAATTGCTAGAGACATGTCTTTGAGGTATTTGTTGAACCTAAACAGACATGTAGAAACATTAGTTTCATGTATGTTTCTCTGCAAAAGTGTCAAACTCAGTATATACCCATTTTCAGCTCACACTCCGACCTGACTGAAGGTCAGGACCTTCTTGCATAGATCTGTATCTGTGCAGTTATTTCATATTCTTGCTGACATTTATGAGAAACCACCATCACTAGGCACATTTTTTTCAGAATAATCACACAAACAAAAGGCATCTTAAAGTAAAAAGTAAAACATGTATGAAAGTGATGTTCTGCTTCTGTTCCAGTTTGTTTAGCCTCTTTTTTGCTGTCATGTGCTGAGAAAGGCATAAACAGCTGTAGGGCGATGCAGTGAGGTTAGAGATCAATCATATGTGTAACAAACACAACAATCCAAGCATCTCACATATTTCTCTGGAGCAACAGGAAACACACAGACACACACACACTGACACAGAACCAACATATAACCACACACACTTAACCATGCAGAGCCCAGGCATAAAGTGAATAAAGCAGCTATTTGTGGTTTCTCAGCCTCCAGGAGAAACTAAAATTGATTTAAAATGAAAGTTCCTTTTTAACAGTTCACCTTTAAATGCTTTTGTCATAAACTGGAGTGTGTTCATTGACAGGTTGTTTGTTACAACATGCACTAAAACAACCTCGTTCGGACCTTTGAGGCTTCTGTTTGTGAACATGTCCTGCAGAAAACCACATTGTCGACCACTCTGTAGAACAGTTTTTTTTTGGAATTACAAAAACACATTCATGGGAGAAGAATAAAGACATTTATTAAGATAACCAGCTGCATTTGGGACAGTTATATTTAGTGCAAATGTATTTAGAGTGGTGGAGGATAAAGTCAGACAGATATGCACTTTTCATGATGTTTTCTTTTAGTGGTTTTCATCCAGCAGTAAAGCCCTTGTCACCTGTGTGCTGTGGGACATTTCCAACATGCCTGAACAGCAGAAACCACAAAATAAAATAAAAAACAAATGTTTTAAAATGTTGTGCCTAATAACTTACCAAAAACGGTCTCATGTATCCAGGATGACCGGATAATTTCTGTAAAACACAGAAGGCCTAATAAATGGATGGATTATTAAGCTTCATGCGTCATCCCTCATAAGGTTATAAACAGCCCCACTTCCAGAGGATCCGTGTCATGATAACTGAGCAGCAGGAGTGATTACAGCAGCTTTTAAGACATAATCATGTTCATATGGACACCTCATGGCGGTTTGTTTAAATTGGCACACAATATAAATCCATCCAATCTAAACGAGAGAGAAAGAATATACAGGAACATCCAATCCTCCTCAAAATGACGCGCCTCCATCCTGAGAATTGTTATATTCGTTTTTAGATGATTAAATGTGAGAAAAGAGACACCACTGTGATGTTGATTACTGGAAAACCTGAAACCGCAAACTGAATGAGCCTCTGCAGGGAAACTCCTGCCAAGCGAGAGCTGTCATCGCCAGCAGCAACACCAGGACTTTGCAGTCAAAGAAATGTGAGGAGAGTTTAATACTTTTTAAAAAAAACAATTCAGTGATAATTAAAAAAAATATACTTCTTGTTTATCCCAGTTCACCATGGCAAACAATTGTAATGCCTTGTTTTTGTTTTAATAGGAGACGCTGAAGATGTCAAAGACCGTTTTTCCTCTCTATAACAGACTCATCACCTTGGCCGCTCTCCAGCCAATGCGGGGCAGAAAGGAGTGGCAGGGATCCAGATCAGGGAGGAGAGGCGCTGCGCTGTGTCTTTAAGCTCCAGTCACTTCCATCAGGAGGGGGGAGTCGCAGCCTGCAGGATCATTGTGTTTGTGTGTGCGCTCATTATCATTACGCTGGATGGGACCTGCCGCTCTGCTCTGCGTTAACAGCCTATACACGCCGGATAGGAGCTGCTATATGCAAAGCACGGCATGTCCGCGCTTGAAACGTACGGAGTAGAGTGAAATGCTTCAAACCGGCCCGATGATGAGATGCTGCTGGGTTGTTTTTGCCTCATATTTTATCTCGCTGCCACTAACAGGTAAGACAACAACACTTTTAATGTTGTTTTTGATGTTTACAGTTATCATTACTGACTTTTTTGCCAGCAGCTTACTTTCATACGTTGTTAGATCTCATCAGTACTTCTGCTATTCATATCAGTCTGCGGCTTTTCAGACACCTAAAACGCGGTTCTGTCTCCCACTTCATGTTCTGTTGTTCATTTTCGCTTTTAATTCAGGTCTAAACAGCCGTGGAAAGCAGCGTGCGTCATTGCGCATGTTTGGCGCAGCTTCCCTACACTGTTTCCTGAAACGTGTTTGACCCAAAGTGCTGTTTAACGGTTCTGTCTCATAAACCTGTCAGCTCAACCCGCAGATCATATCCGGACTCATTTGCATATAGAGTAGAGCCTGCCTACCGCTTTGTGGTATACGCAGGAGATGCCTTTGGGCTGACTCTCCACCGGGCAAGCAACAGGTGTGTGTGTGTCTGTGTGTGTGCGCGTTTTGTTTGAATTATTTATCCCACAGAAATGAAGGGATTAGGTTGTGCGTCTTACCGGCAGCAAATACACAAAGAAAGACACACACACACACACACACACACACACTTTAACCCTGCAGCATCTTGACATCTAACAGCTCCCAATGAAAGCTCTGTGTTTACAGCAGCCTCGGGTTTTGTGTGTAAACTTTTGCTTATCCAAACGACCCTTATTCAAGCTGCCAAAGCTTGAAACCATGCTCTCCTCACAGCCTGTAAAAACCCACAGATTTAGATATTGTGGTAAAGGGGCGCCTCTTTTACTGTTGGAGCTTCTTTGGAGCCTGAAGGCACAACAGTCACATGAAGATCCTGTTCCTGAAATGGCTTCTATCATGTGGAGAGCTACACCAAAAAAGAGAGAGAGAGCTTGAAAGAAGAAGGAGGAGGAGGGTGAATGGAGGGGGTTAAATTGAAACTAAAAATGTTAGTTTAGTTGATTCATCTTAAGGGAATGGATTTACATGCCTTTAATGCATGATTACTCAGCGGCTGGGCTGCTCATAATTATTGATTGTTCAATTGAGCTGTGGTGTTTGATAGCCCTCTCTGCTGAGGGGCTCTGTGCCAATCAGAACTTCCTATTTAACCATCACAGCACTCTGTTCATTTGATTTTTATGCACTGAAAAGATCAGTCAATCAAACACCAGCAGTGTTTTGTTACTGCTCCTCAGTGGTGAGGACAAGATGCTGTTCTTTGTCTCCTTTGCAAATATTTTTAGGTGTTGATCTGCCAAATACAAAAAGTGCCTGTAGACAGTAATAATCTGACTACCTAAACATTCACAGACCTACCTTTCTCTCTCTTCACAAATTATCCTTAATTTCTAGAGTTTATAATTCATCTATATTACTATCAGCAGTGTTTTACCTTTAGGCCAGCATATTAACCCATCACAGCATTCACAGCCATACTCTGTCCTCTGTTTCAGTGTGGAGCGAGCCAGTCATCTCCCCCAGTGGGCCTCATATAGTAGTTCCCAAGAGGGGCAAGCTGGAGCTTCGTTGCTATGACAATGCCACAACGCCTGGCCCCCCATCCAGGTTAAGGTGGCAGAGAGAGAAGGCTCGCAGGCTGGAGGGAGAGGTGGAGGAGGGTGGAGTGGCCTATGTCAGGGTGCCAGCAGCGCAGGCCTACCACATGGGTCGCTATGTGTGTGTCAACAACAGCACAATGGAGCACAGCTCCGTCTATGTTTATGTAAAAGGTGGGTGGGGTATGACGTAGGTAAGAGGCTGCAGCATCCATTAAACCACATCTATGACTTCACACCTTCTTCTTTCTGTCACCACTTTAGACCCCCAGAATGCTTTTCAGCGCACCATGGTGAACGTCATCCTGGTGCGTGCTGGTGAGAACTGCACCATCCCCTGCCTTGTGACTGACCCCGAGGTCACCCTGCTGGCTTTGGAGACCTGTGATGGACGGCCTTTGCCCCCTGGTATGAGTTATCACAGCAACCTGCAGCGAGGTGTCATCATCAGCAACTCGAGGGGGGAATATGAGGGCTGTTATGTTTGCGTGGGACAGCTTGGTGGAGTCAAAGTGGTGTCGAGCCAATACACTGTGGATGTACGACTCGGTAAGTAAGAAATGCGAAGCACAGGGAAGATCTGTAATATTCTTGTTTCCAGAAACTAGGATTCCAAAACCATTTCATACCAGTGTCCCATATGGCATTGCTGTACTAAATTTGTCTCATGGGTGTTAATGAAGCTAAAGGCAGAGGAAGAGAAGAGATGGAGTAACTGGGAAAAAACAGTATCCATTCAGTGGAAGATAAACATTGGTAGTGATAAAATATGCATAGACACAGCTGGTGTTTATGTGTCCTGCTGTCAGGATGGCTTTAATAACCTGACACACCTGATGATTTGTAACACATCTGGTGAGAGCAGCAGACTCTCATCTGTCTATCACAGGCCTAATGGTCCACTGTTAGATCCAAACCACTGCTGTTCAGATAGCAAGTGCATATAGTGCACACACACACACACACACACACACACACACACACACACACACACATATATATATATATATATATATATACATATGTATATATTGAAGTCTGGAAGATGGTTTATTGATCTTAGGATGTCATTAATTGAAAAGTTTGTACAGTTTGTTGTTTCACAGACATTGTAAAAAAAATCCTCTGTTTTAACTCCAACTATGATCTTTTCCCAAACAACTGTGGCACCTAAACTCTATTGACATGAATGACAAAGTCAGCAGTGGGTTAATGCTAACACTTACCCCATCTGCTCTGTTTGTGGTCTTGTCTTTATACTGTCACACATCAACCCAATTGGCCCCTAATCTGTCATTTATGAGTGAGTTTGAGTTGCAGCGTTAGCCTTGGTTGACACCTCTGAGAGGGAAAAGGCTGGATAAAAATTGCAGTTTCACCACTAGTATTACTGTTATAACATGTTTGCTTCACAATCCCTCCTTCAGCTGTGATTCATAACTACCTATGCCAGCATCTTGTTGAAAAATTCAGAGCCTCGTGAGTGAATTTAAGACAAGATATCATGGCTGGAAAATTCTGTTGCTGTATTAATGGCCAACAAGGGATATATAGTATTCTTTTGAGCTGTGTGCATTATATTAAAATAAAATGCACCACGAAAGCCATTTGAATTGATCTTGGAAAGTGATCATGTTTCTGTCTTCTGCACTGCATCAGCGTTCTGGTTTGCAATGGAGTTTGCTATGGAGTTCTAAAAGGAGACAGGCTGTGGGGAGTTATGGCATGGTGTCCTTTTGACTGATGGAGAGAGGACGAGGGAGAGAGAGAGAACAGAGACGTGAGGGAGGGAGGCAGGGTGGAGCAGAGCTGAAGTGAACAAAGCTTTGTAACAGAGCATGAAAGCTGTGTTTGGGATAAATAGAATTACCGCAGCAGCAGCAACACAAGCAGCCGAAGTGACGTCTGCAGGCATTTAATCTTTGAAATTAATCATGCAGCCGGTGTGGCGATGAATGTTTGCATATGTATACTAGACTTGTCATGAGAGTATAAACATGCTTTATGGTATTTTGTGTAGTAATGCATTCCTTAACGCAGTCACACACCCACAGGGTCTCTCTATTTGGGTACATACACATATCATGTTTATTTTAGATAATCCATGATAAATTGATAAAAAGATAAAAGGATTCATACCAGGACTCAAAAAAATAAAAAAGTCTCAGTGGATATTCATATAATAATAGTGGCTAGTGCACCTCATGTAACAGTTTGTATTGTTATTGTCTGCATTTCTTTACCCAGTGCCAGAAGTGCGTCCTGTGATCAAACTGTCCCAGAGAGACACGGTCATCCTGCGGAAAGGAGAGCAGTTTGAGCTCACGTGCAGCTCCTCCAATGTCAACCCGGACTTCAGTCTCAAGTGGGCCTTCCCTTCAACAGCGGTGAGATTTATTAGGGAGGGATTTGTTTGCAGGTCAAGACCCACCTACATGACAAGCACAAACAAGTCAGCACAAAGTCAATATTTCAATATCTGTCTCTGCTGTAACGGCCAGTGAAAAAACAGATATATTTTGCTATGGTGCAGCACTTTTACATAAAGAGCTGTGTCTCATCGCCAACAGGCGGAGACAATAGTTTGGCACTGTAGATTTAAAGTACGATACACTGGTTTGTAAAGGATGTTACAGCTGTTTTAACACATTTTCTGCTCTGCAGCATCCATTTGAAACCCAGACCTCGCACATCCTGCCTGGTTCTCGTGGTTATCAACGTGCCACATCACTCTTGATCCCAGCTGTCAATCAGTCAGACTCGGGCGTTTACCGCTGCTATGCTTACAATGAGATCGGCAGCACGGATGCAGCAGTGAAGCTGGACATCTGCGGTAAGTGTTAAAGTTGGATTCAGGGGTTTATTTGTTGAACTGTCAGGTAGATGAAATTCCCTGCAGAGTGGTTGTAATGTATTTGCATAGTATGCAAATCAGGGGAACATTTTATAGCTCGAAGTGTGTTATTGTAAACTGCCCCTATCATGACTTAGCAATAGTCCACATTTGACCAAAACACAAAACCAGTGCACTCCTGTTCTACAGATCAGGGATTCATTACCATGTTGGGAAGTCCAGGTCCAGTCCAGGCCCATGTTAAAGAGGGAGAGAGTCTGAGCCTCAGAGCAGAGTTTGTGGCCTATCCTGCACTGACCTCACTGTCATGGTCTTACAATGGCGAGCGGGTCCTTAACACCACAGAACACGTTATCATCATCCACCGCCACAAATACAGGTACAGTACTGTACAGCATAGTACACATCTGTACATGTGTTTTTAAATGATATCAATGTTTGTTTCATCAGATACACCAGCGAGCTGAGGCTAGTGAGGGTTCTTGGCACGGAAGGTGGTATCTACAAATTCTCAGCCAGTCACGAAGATGCATCAGTCCATCATTCATTTCACGTGTACGTCAACAGTAAGTAACCCCACACTCAGAACATTGCCTAAACATCAGAATCAGAATCAGAATCAGAGTCGTGTTTATTGCCATGTAAGTGAAGGGAATTCACATTACTAGGAATTTGCCTTAGTGATTTGTGCATACATAAGAACATATAATAATTAACATGAAATAAGATAGAACTAAGATAAAATTAAGGTAAATAAACTAAAGTAAGGCTAAATTGACATGGCATAACAGTCATGACATAACAGACATACAATGAACAGAAGATAAAATGAGTGGCGGTTATAATGGCATAGACCCTTATATGAACGATTGGAACAGTGTAATAATCTAATAATGTCCCACATGGGTCGGTGAGGTGGTACTAGTGTACAAGTAGTGCAAGATAGAGTAAACAGTGCAAATAGTCATCAAATCCTCATACAGAGCAATAAAAATAAACTATACTATACATTAGTTAATGCACAAAACCATAGAAAGAACACAAAACATTCCATGATCAATCATTTGGCTCACATAATTCTGGGTGCTGACGCATATGACTGACACAAAATAATATTTTGTGTTAGATACAATACAAATTATTGGCTTGTTCTTTAGTTTCTTGGCACTTTAAGCAATCATCAAATGTATTTAACATATATGTCCTCTGTCTTGTGTTTTCTCTGCAAGGTAAGCCTGTTATTATTGCCCAGGAAGGACCTGTTGATGGACAGGTGCGGTGCATTGCTGCAGGTTATCCGGTCCCCAAGATCAGCTGGTACTTCTGTGAGCTGCCCCACACAAGGTACGTATATGAGGAGAGCATGTCACTTCAGTTCTTACTACATTTACTGTAGCTAACACAGAAAGAATAGAATGATCAGTTAAATTGATAATATGCATATAAATATATACGTGCACTGATGAAAACTAGTACATCCAAAAATATAGCAGCAAAGAATTTGAATTTAAATGTTACTTACATCAGTTTGATCTTCTCAGTTACATGTCATGTACACTAATCTCCTGCATGTCTCAGCTTCTTTGTCTGGCAGTTCCTCTGAGAGCAGGAGATGCTCAAGGGAGCTTAACAAGTTGATAAACAGGTTTATGTTGTTTCATGGCTGCGTTAACATTCATCGAAGGAAAAAAAATGACAGTTGGTCACCACAAAGAAAATGACACTGTGAAGCATGGTGAAAATGGATTTATTTTTTATGATGATATTTGTTATCGATAGATAGAAATTAACATTCAATAAAGAACAGAACCTTATTTACTATTGACTTTCACCTCTTTTTTTGGTTTAATGCCAAACTCTCTCAATGACAAATATTACCTTAACCTTTCATTATTTAGAATAACAATCGTACATGCAGTATTTTTTTGGAAATTAGGTCCCAAGGGACCTCTGTCTCATAATTTTCTAATTACAGATCCTTAACCTTTCTATCTAGAATAAAAACCAAATTAGCGACCTAAAGCAACTTTATCTTCGCCACAGGTGCTCACACCTGCCTAATGCCACCCAATGGGAGACTCCAGAGGTGTCCATGCTGACAGAATCAGCTTTTGGCAAAAGTGAGGTGGAGAGCAGACTGAATGTCAGCAAGGAGCATGCTCACTACCATACGCTGGAGTGTGTGGCCTTTACAGAGGAGGATGAGGCCTATATACTGTTCTCCATTAGTGGTAAGACACACACATGTACACTCTATAGATTATATAGATAAAAAGCAAGCTTAAGCGTCTGCAGGCTGAGATGAGGCGGAGGGGTGTTTGTGTCACGTTCCACCAAAGATGTTAGAGTAGTACACACAGACACACAAACCCATTGACCCTGTGTCTATGGAGGCCAGGTGTGTGGTTACTGGTGGACACAGATTGAATAAGATTAGTGCATGCTGACTATGCAGGCTGGGATTATATGGCATACATGTACTAATCCCTGTCACACAAACAAACACCACTGCAGCAGCTGTCTGTCTTAATGGTGGAGGAAGAGGATGTGTGTGTGTGTGTGTGTGTGTGTGTGTGTGTGTACCTAACAGCAGAAACTTCTTGTAATGTGTTTTTTCGGTGTGTATTCTCAGAGCGTGTCGTTCCCCATAAGCTCTTCACACCTCTTCTAACTGGCATGGTGGCTACTGGCATCTTACTCAGCCTCATTGTGGTGGTCTTGCTCTATAAATACATGCAGGTAAGAGTGAAGATAAACTGAACACACCACACCATTAGTGCGAGTGAAGTAGGGTTGTAAATCACACAAATCGAACAAATCTATGGCCATCAATCCCTTTCAAAGCCACAGATTAGTTTTAAAATTTATAGACATAGATGTTAAATTCGTCACTCAGCACTGATGTACAGTTTGCGTAATAGAAAAGCAAATGGATTCAGTTATTTCTGGCAAAGGGCCCATTCTCATTTACTAATGACTCATGCCTCCATCCTGTTTGGAGTGTGTTAAGGTTGGAAGAAGCATCTTTCTTGATAACGATACTCTGCAGAAAAGACTGGAAGTCTGTGCTTTTTGATCAACATGAATAGATCCTAATGAATTAGATCTGAATCAATCAACTATTCAGAGTGCACACTAGCTGTAGTTAAAGGTTTTTTTCACATTCCAATCACACCTCGAACCATTAATTTATCCCCCTGAGAACGCTGCTTCTTTTGCACCCAGATGAGTCAGACTACTTAAAACTAGTCTGTGCATCTGGGGGGGGGGGGGGGGGTCTAGACACAGACTGACAACTGAAATTTAAACTTAAAAGAAATGTACATTAGATATGAGTGGTCCAACAGCTGATCCTAACATCACTTTACTCTCCAAACAGAAACCAAAGTTCCAAATCCAGTGGAAGGTCATTGAGAGTATCCATGGCAACAACTACACTTATATCGACCCCACCCAGCTGCCCTACGACTCCAAATGGGAGTTTCCCAGACAGAAACTACGCTTTGGTAAGACAACGTCTATGTGTGTGAAAATGTCCATGTTGAAGTAAATATTCAGTGATGAAGTATTGGTGTTTGTGCACACACAGGTAAAATCCTGGGCTCTGGTGCTTTTGGAAAGGTGGTGAGGGCCACGGCGTATGGACTGTGCTCCGCCGACACCGTCACAACCGTCGCTGTTAAGATGCTAAAACGTAGGTCTGCAAATGTCTGTGTACTTTCACTCAGTTCCTGCACTTGAAGTGTAACAATACCACATGGGAATTTCATGTTTTGCTGCCCTCTCTGGTGTAAAAGTTTAAACCTGGGTTATGTTGTAAGACAATAATCCATTGTTTAGGTGGGGTAGGTGTAGCCCACTCATTGATACATCTGTGTCTGCATTCAGTGCTCCCCCTCTAGGAAAAGTCACATCAGTGGTAATCTATCTTAGCCAGCATCATTTATCAAATTAAGAAAATAGTTAATTGTTGTGTCTCTTAGATTAGGTTTCGACTAATCTGAGTGCAGACATTTAATCAGTGGCCAATGATGCATTTCTCTTGGTCACTGCAGCTACTCTAGCAGCCTGAAAACTTGCTTTTGAGGTCTAAACTAGAAAATGATTCATTAACAAAATATTTGTGTAAATGAAAAAAACAAAAAAATGAAAAGCTCAATGTTGAGAACCACTGATCTAAAAACAAATAACTTAATATAACACAGCTACAAGTAAAACTTTATCTTTACACTGTTGTACTTTAGCTTCTTCCATTACTGTATTGATATTGTGATGATGTCATCTCAGCCAATGCTCATTCCACGGAGAAGGAGGCACTAATGTCAGAGCTGAAGGTTCTCAGTTACCTTGGAAACCATGTGAACATCGTTAACCTGCTGGGAGCCTGCACTGTCGGAGGTGAGAGCAGCCGTTATCAACGAGCTCAGTAGGAAATGTTTGGAGTCTGTACTCCACTGTGTACTCCAGCTTTATTATTGAATCCATTGTTGTTATTAAGCATTTGTCAGGTGCTGACTTGCTGCTGAGCCATCCCACATTATTCCAAGTACCATCGAGCGCCAACATGAAGACGTGATGCAGTTTGACTCGTCGCAAATTTTCTGTACAGCTGATCAATATTATCTACGTGTCTAGACTTCGCTATCGATTATAATGCAGCATTTTTGATTGGACTCCACACAAGTATGCATGAGTGTGTTATTAAGAGATAGTTATCGAACGGTGACACAAATTGTTTCAGCAGAAAAATATTGATCAACTCGTAAACTTTATTTTTGGCATCTGCACACTTGTCGTGTGTCGTCAGGCACTGAATGAGGTTTAAATCCATCGAACACGCCATCTTCTGCTCGCTTTCATTGTTATATGCTGGCATGGTTTACAAATCAGTGACTGAGGGTTTATTTTAATCTCTGTATCCTGCCAGGACCAATTTTGGTGATCACAGAGTACTGTTGCTATGGTGATCTCCTCAACTTCCTGCGAAGAAAAAGAGGGTGCTTCTTAAACTCCCAGGTTGAGGATGGTTACTATCGCAACATCTTGAACCAAGCAGAACCTACAAGGTGCGTACTGTAGGCATGTGTGTGTGTGTGTGTGTGTATGTTATATATGTGTAAAGTCATTAGTTCTAATACTTAGAAGTGCGTATCTGTGTGTACACAGCAGAGAGGTGACTGGTACAGGATATATGCCCATGCGTCCATCTGAGAAGGAAAGGTCTTCCCACTCAGGTACATAGTCGCTCACTCTGCATTTTAAACCACACTACACCGCTCCACTATTCAAAGCTGACAGTGCAATCCTTACCTAGATGACATAGAGGAGCTGTCTCTGGATGCTGAAGACCTCCTCAGCTTCTCCTACCAGGTTGCCAAAGGAATGGAGTACATTACCTCTAAGAATGTAAGGCTTTTACAGACTGCATTAATATTTATGGAATAGTTACAGGACAGATTTAAAAGCACTGCAGCTCGTTTATTAATCATGTTATGGCTTTGGTCCTATTCATGTCATCAGCTAGTCAGAAATGTATTCATATTATTATAGTACTGCACATATACCATATGCAACCAGCCACCTCATGACCTGAAAGCTGCTATATTTTTTATTTTATTTTATTGGCTCACTCAGGGCTGCATTTGATTTTTATTTGAAGTACCCAGTCGCAAACACAAAAAGGCAAAAATGATTAACAAAGCTGAGCTTTACGAAACCAGAAAGTCCAAAAATGCAAAGCAAAATGACAAGTTTGAAGAGTTTAAAGCCAACTAAGTACAAAAAAGATTTAAAAAAAAACAGGAACCAACCAAAATCAAAAACCCACTGGGGCTAACACTGGATAAACTGACAAAGACAAAGGGGAGCACAAGACTTACACATAGGGAGTAACAAGACACAGGTGGGGGAGGTAATTAACAAGTAGGGAAACACAAGAGGAAGTAAAGCAAAGAGTAACACAAGGAAACCACACTTTGATCCTGCAGGGGAAACGGTTACATTACAGCAGCCCAAAAAAGTGACAGAATACAAAATGTCTCACAAGTAAAAATATAAAAAGTTAAAAGCAGAGTTGCGATGTTAAAAATGCTTGATAATCAAAACAACATAAAACAGTGAATCAATAAATAGTAAATAGTATTTAGTGCAACATTTAGTGCACATCAAAAAACACAGCTAAAGTAAGTTTTACTAAGATTTGTCTCCCCTAAGTTAATAAACTTTGATTAATAATAATGATTTAGTTTCTGTAATGACACAGAGTGTGGTTTTGACCACAGCAGATTTGTTCTTCACAAACAGGTGGCCGAGCCAACCAAACTGCCCAGCTGATGACATGTTTTTTTTATTAAACTGTGTGAAAAACATCTCCAGTCACACTGGAGTTCACACAGAACATACATTTGCATGTTTTTTTTCCACCAAATGAATATGAACATGAGCTGCTGGAACTAAGACCTTCAAACTGTCTCATAAACCTCTAACAGGAGCATCCAGTGCTCCTCTACACTGTTGACAGTTTATGTTAAACAAAGTGCTTCTGCAGATTTTAGGTTTTTACAGTTTGTAGCCAGCTTTACTGGCACCACCTCATTTAAATGTATACGTGCTGTGAGTCACTCATTCACTGCAGAAACCAGTTACAGTATCAATACTAATTTCCGTGTTTGTTTTTTCTTGTGTGTGTGTGAAGTGTATCCACAGGGATCTTGCAGCCAGAAACATTCTGCTGACTCACGGCAGGGTGGCGAAGATCTGTGACTTCGGCTTGGCACGAGACATCACCACCGACGCCAGCTATGTGCTGCGGGGAAACGTGAGTCTGTCTGTCAGTCGGTCTTTGTCTCCCCTTCATCCTTCCCTGCCATCCTTTCTCCCTTCCTCCTTTGCCTCTCTCTCTCTCTCCCTCCTTTGTTCCCTCTGTGTGTCGAGAAAGGAAAAACACCCACGTCTCCTTCTCTTTCTGTGCCTGAACCAAAACAATGAATGTAGTATTTAGATGTGAAGCCACTACAGACTTCAATATACTCCATGGGAAATATTGAGATACTTAATGTTTGTGTCAAAGACAAGAGGGGTCATGTGTGTCCTCTTTCCTGCAGGCTCGTCTGCCGGTTAAGTGGATGTCTCCAGAGAGTATTTTTGACTGCGTCTACACCTTTGAGAGTGATGTGTGGTCCTACGGCATCCTGCTCTGGGAAATCTTTTCTCTGGGTAACATTTCCAGTCAGAGAGACATTATTATCTTCCATTTGAGCTGACTGGGAGCCTGATTAGAGGCTGTGATGATGCTCCAGAGCTGCAGCATCACTTAGTGGAGTGAACCATATTGATGTCATGTGGCACCAGTGAAGTCAGGACAGTTGTATAATTATCTGTGATTGTGTCAGTCCTTTACTGTTGTTGATGTTGTAGGTAACAGCCCGTACCCTGGGATGCAGGTGGGATCTGCATTTTATAGGATGATACAAGAAGGCCACAGGATGAGCAGGCCGGAGTTTGCTCCCATTGAGATGTAAGAGCCTTCTGGTGCTTACTTTTCTTTTGTGTGATAAACAAATTTTGGACAGTGTCTGTTTCATACAGATTTATCAATGTCAGCTCAGACAAACTGTTTGCCTGATGCTGGGCAGATTTGTTACAATAACAATGAAGAACAGTGCAGCTTGAGGCACTTCTGAAGACAGCAAAGATGGCTGTGTCACATGTTTTGTTGTTCTGATTGATTGCAGGGCCATCCAACTGTGCCCAGAAGCACACAAATGCTTTGACTGGTTAACATTTGCATAAGTCTGCTGATGCCATGCTGACAAGAAACAAGACATGTCAAGAAAATTGTGATTGTGACAGTTTTTCTGACATCTGACAGACCAATCAATAACTCCCCATATTATAATACTGGGTTCCAAATAATGCTGCTCCATAGACAGATGCCACATGTGATTACGGTAGTAGTGCCTGCTGGATTCTTTGTGTAATGTGGGCATCACATCTGTACTTAGAGGGTGCTGTAATGTTTTCAGATGTAGAAACTAATCCCAGCCTCACCTGTGTAGATATGACATGATGCTGTCCTGCTGGAACCGCGATCCTTTGAAAAGGCCTTCCTTCAGAAAATTGGTGGAGAGGACTGAACTCCTGCTGTCAGAAAATACCAAGAATGTAAGTATTTTGTCTGTCACACTGAGAGCTCATATGGCATTTATTGTTTTGTAAAAAAAACCTCCCTAAAACATAAAACCGATGTCACTCCTATCTATCAGGTGTATCTGACGCTGAACAATGTGCCAGGTCCTCCTGAGCAGCAGAGGGCGCCATCACGGAGGCTGAGCTCAGTCTGCAGTACAACAGCTCCCACTCAGCCTTTACTGCAGAGTACAGCTGATGTCTTCCAGGACTATGCCTGACATGCACACAAACTCCACCACTAACTACATATTCACTGAAACTAATTCAAACGCTGGCCTTCCTGCATCTCTCATACACACACACACACATACTGTGTATATACTGTAAAAGCCTGCACTGGGCTCTCAGCCTCTCTCTACTTTTCCCATATTGATCTGTGTGGTGGTATTTCAGGTGCACATCTATATAAAGCAGAATCCAACCATCAGGCACAGTATCACCCATCAGCAGTGGGAGAAGCTCTGGCTCACATTCAGCCTTAGATAACCATTATGTGTACATATTCAGCAGAGGGAGATGATCTCAGACTGAGGGACGGATAAGTACAGCTGTTGCTGCGATGGCAATATGTCTTTGTGTAAGATTTATTTTCCATTGTATTAGACATAGTTCAAGGAAATACATATTTTCGTGTGAGGAGCTGTATGAGAACATTGATACCGTCAACAGGTTGGAAAAAAGGGGAGAAATTAGTCTCAAAAAGGCCTCTGTTACTTTTGAGTGTGCAGTTTGTCAGTGTAGAAGTTTCCACTTATTTACGCATACACTGCACTGACAGTTAATCTATAATTAACAATGTAAATATACGTATATGGTTTAAACAAAGCCTGCTGACTGTTCAGCCAGTCCAGAAAACCAAGTTGATTGCTGAGCCAACGCTGATGTGTTGGGGGGCTGTTGTGTGTACATTTGCATGTTTCAAATTGCTCGTTATTTATGTGTAAAGTCAAAACATGTATCTGTGAGTTTGCGTAAAAATTAGTCACAATTATTTTGTACTTGAGATTAATTTCTCTCCAAAGTGGACAGCTGGCCGGTACAGTAACAAAATCTGCATACCAGCATTTCCAAAGCTTGTGTAAGCATCAAGTTGTGTGCGTGCTAAGACAACAATTCTCATCTACTCTCACCTCTCTGTGATAAATGTTGCTAAAAGTCATCCCCTCTTATCCAAATAATGATGTCCAGATCAGGCCAGCTTCACATTTAAAGGGCAGATGTGATAGTGGTATCATTCTTCTCATCTACCTCTCAGCAAGACACTTTCACAAAATGTCAAATTATAATTTAGTCATTGTCACTGGATTGGTGAGAGGTTGATCATTAAAGCATTTTTTAAAAAGACTTCTCTTCCAAACAAATGAGCCATAGCTCTGCTCAAATCAGCATCTAAGCCTGAAGAAATAAGCAAAGCCATAAGTCACCTGACTCCCATCTGTGTGCTTTAGCTTTAAATACTGTGACTTATTGAAGCCTGATGGTGTATTGCTGTATGTACTTATGGTTAACTTTAGTCTCTTTAGCTAAGGCATAGTGGCTGAGGGATTTAGGACTGACTGTGTGCTTTTCACTTGATTTATGTCAAACTTGTATGCAATGTAAATACAGTAGAAATGTGCCTTTAGATTTCCTTTTTTTAAATACTGGATGCATTTGTTGTGACTTTTGTTGGTGAAAGAGTGAGAAAAGAGAGCTTCTGCTCTCTGCTTTTGAGGTTCTTGCAGTTTTGATACAGTGTATTGACTTGTGATAATAAAGAAAGTACCTGTGATGGTAGAACCAACCACACAGTGTGTGTTAGCTCTGTCGCTTTCTGTGCACAGTAGTGCATAATAATAGGAGGTCACTTCGTGGCAGTTTGTTTTTTACTGTCCACTTTCATACACACTCATATTTACACTCATTTATTTGCCACAAACTACATTAGAGGATAATATTTACTGATCTAATTTTTCAAATTTCCTATAGATAATGTGGTAGTATTGTGAATTAATCCAGCCTGTCAAGGTCAATAACAAATGTTCATTATTTTTTCAAGATAATTATGATGAGCTCAAAAATAACTGATGGGTCCCATCTAATGTCTGCATTCAGTATTGATGCCATTAATCCATAACCAGACAGTAGCTCAAGCTGTGTGTGTTATATTTGCTGCAGTCAGACCATTAGAAGAGCAATATTGTTTAATATTTATCAAATAAATTGTATTAAAATAACATAATTAAGGCTGCCTGGTTTACAATGAGACCATAAGTACGTATGAATAACTGAACTCTGATACTAATGGTAAAGGGTTAACAGGTATCTTATCGTTGTAGTGCCTTTCTGACCAGATGATGGCGCCAATTTAACACCATTACTATTAAGACAAAACTCAGACATGCCATGTATTAATATTTGCAACAGTTTTTATTTTCAAATTGACCAAGAGGGGAGAAGGGGAGCGGGTTATAGTAATAGCAAACATTTTGCTTCAAAATATTGATTATTATTACATTTGACTTTGGGGTAGATAAAGGAGCACAGTTCAAGAGCAGAAGAAGGGATATACATACATACAGTACAGGTAAGCATAGCACCGTTTTACACTGAATACTGGTGTTCTTAGCTTTGTGTGTGTGTGTAAGGTTTTATACTAGAACTAGGGATTTAGAACCAAACTGTGTAGTGGAGAGGTGATTTGTGTATCTGTGTGTTAGAGGTGTTTGTGGGGGGGGGGGCTGGCTATCTTATCGATATTGTCCCATATCCAATATCTTCAACTTCGAACTCCACTTTTTTTCCAACCAGATGTTCAGAAAACAAACTGATAAAAGTTTGCAATAGTGAAACATTCAGAGATTGTTTTTTTACACTGCAAAGACTGTAAATAAGATTGCATTTTGAATTTGCTTTTGTTTCACACCCCTCCTTTTCCTTCATCATAAGACTGTCTCCATAATGTTCTCCATAGCTAACAGTTACAACATCCATTTGTCTCTTTAAAAACACCTTTACATTCTTTGGGCTGGGTATCAGTGACACAAACTATAAACATTTTAAAACTAGCCTTTAGAGTGATGCATTTTTACACCAACTAGTCTAAAGGAGGATCTACAATTGCTATGTGATAGGTGGAAGACCTGGTTCAAATAGTAAGACCCTTGATGTTAAAATCTATGATTCCATAAGAGAATCTGTCCCTGCTAAGTGGCACAAATCTAAATTTAGCTCATCTCAGAGGGTTAAAAAATTGTCTGGTGTGTAGTTACTCTGATAAGTGTTTGTTGAGCAGTCTGCCATTGCAAAAACACCACAGCCACCCATCATTCATATCCTGACAGGTGACCAGTGCTCTGCTTCTCCAGTCACACACAGAATATAATGGGATACAGTGACAGTAAACATGCATACAAGCTCTCTCTTTCACACAAACATGTTTTCAAGTTGAGCTGTCCCACACACAGGTTTGCACAATACTGAGCCCAACCAGAGAGGACGTTTCTTGAAACTACAATTATCTCTTCATACTGCAACGCAAGAACTGATTGGCTATCGCCAGGGGAAACCAATACTGACCCCCAAGTGATACAAGAAGTAGGATTAAGGAAAGGAGATGCTATAATCACACAAGTACGCACAACCACTCACCCACGCAAGCAATCCTTACTACACTCTGAGACAAAACAACACATTCTAAACGCTCCTTTGCCAACCGTTACACTTCCTCCAAATCCAAGGCTTTTCTGTTTGATATGGCTTATCACTGTAGCACACAGGCTGAGCTCAAACACATTTCAGTTTCTGAAAAATGGATCTGGGCCCAGTCCTGGTTTTAACTGCTGTTTGAGAACTGAGCTGAGTTTACTGAACTGCATGAGGGTTTCTGAGGCCTAGGAAGAGAAAGAAGGATGAAACACTGATGATACAGCAGACCATGAGACAGCAGAAATGAAGTCAGCCTATTCCAATCAAGATGAAGGCTAACACGTTTCTCCGTATTATCACAACAACTCCCTCCACCCTTCACAAAACAACATATTTTAACTCCTCTTTCTGGAGACCCCCCCCCCCCACTCCACTTCTGGTTTGGTAAGGAAACAAGGTAGGCTCTGAGAACACTGGGTCGACTTCGATTCAGTGAAACCTTTTTCCCTCTGGTCTTTGCAGCATCACTGTCTAATCCTTCCAGGTCTGGTTCCAGACTGAGGCAGAAGCATAAACTTTCCACATTCCTGAGAATACAAGTACCATCAAGCAACTTCAAAACCTTACTAAGTCAAATATTGTAAGACACAAGGGGCGACAAACACTCTCATTCACTCACTCACATACACCAACCCCAGACACACTCATGCATCCAAAGATTGTATTCTCAAAAAAACACACAAAAGCTTACAGAATCACACCACAGATTACAAACAACTAGGTCTTGACAGTGATTTACTGTACACAATCACATTAAGTGCTAACGTTTAAGGAGGTTGAGGATATACGGTACTGTTTGTTACATATAGGGCTCTCTGGCTGTTAAAAAATAATCCCTACTATATACACACGCATGAACTTTATTAGGGGTAATATCTTGTTGGAAAATATATACGCCTTTGAATAGTCTGCTTGAAATTTAAAAAAAAAAACATAACGTACTACATTATTGGCACTTGGAATCACTAAACCTGTTACACGTACAGTGATCATCCTGCAAAGAATTCAGTTAAACTGACGAGCTAGTCTCTTCCCAAACATAATTTGTGGAGTTAAAATAACCATTTTTGAGACACAGTGTTGAAAAACAGAATTTCCACAAAACAAACCCAAGCCCATCCATTTTTTTAAGCATGCTGACAGAACTTTAAAGCCTCACACTGAACTTCTTTTTTTTTTTTTAGAGAAGGGGGGAGGAGGGGGTCTAAGAGAGTGCATCACTGCTCCACCTTGACCAGAAAATACTTGAACAAAGTAAAAATTCAATTTTCAAAAGCGACTAATAAAAGCTTACACAGTTATTCTTTCCATGCAATCATATAAAATACTACATTTCTGTTTTCTGTTAGGCTATATTGGATATTTACACTTTTTTTTTTCATACAGTAAATCTGTACAAGGTCAGTCCACCAGGACACACCTTTAAAAAGAGTCCATCGTTACCGTGGCAATAAGGTGTTCTCCGCAATTTTTTTTCCAGGTCTCCAGAGAAACTGGAGCTCCCTCATAATTCTGCCCCTGGTGAGGAAAAGGGGATTTTAATCCATCCGGTTTCCATGGTGACCATCTTTGGTGAGTTCCTTGAGGACTCAGACCTTCCTCTCTTTCCTATGATTCTTTCACATGGCGGAAAAGGGCAACAATTTTGGGGAAAAGGAAGATTGTGACAGCCACACACAACCAAAACAAACGTATGCAGCATTCCCATAAAGAGGTTAAATTCCCAAGGGTTCTCACTCAAGAGTGTTTTCCTGCAGACTTTACTGCGGTTGGCTGCTGACACTGTCAGTCCTGTGTGATGACGAGGCTTTCTGCTGTTTCTGGGGCTGCGGTTTAAGCTGCTGCTGGTGCCTCTGGTGGTGAGATTGTTGCTGCTGCTGCTGTTGTTGCCTCTGCTGCTGCGGCTGCTGCTGCTGTTGCTGCTGTTGTTGCTGTTGTGGTTGCTGTGGATGGGTTGCCTGGGTGAATGTGCCTTGTTGTTGGAGTGGGAAAGCTGCCTGCAGAATCAGTTGGGTGGATTGGTTACCATGGAGAAGACGAGTGCCCTGGCAGCAAAAGAATGTAATAAAATTAGAGGATGAAAGATGATAACCCATTTTAAGTAATATCACACTCTGCAAACAACATGCACAAAAGCCTTGAAGAGCAGTACTACACACATTGTGTTAACAGCAATGTGGAATAACAACACAAAACATATACAGTCCACAAAACAAAGCAATATCTCTAAGATAGGTCTTATGTCTACTTAATATCTTAAAGACATTTCTGCCATCTACTGATACCTGTAGGAACTGCTGTTGTTGCTGCTGCCCCTGCTGGCTGTTCTGTGCCACTACAGCTGTCTGGTTTTGGCCATCAGGCTGACCTTGAGGTGGTTGGGCTGGTTGCAGTGTCAGGGTCTGGGTCTGGCCACCCTGCTGAAGGGATACAGATTGTTAACAAAGAAACTAGACTTGATAATCAAATAAAGGTATACAAATCTTTAAAGTTCACAGACTTGACAAAGGTTTGAAAACAATGGTCATCATCCAATCCATTGGACTTATATACAGAATTCCACACACCAATCTGTAATTTGTATGTTATCTGACATGCTCACCCAGGGGCCCCAGAGCCTGTCGTCAAGGAGCAGCTGGGTAGCATTACAAACATAGTCACTTATATGCGCTCTACTCAGAATTGTCCTCCTCCCTTACTCAGTGGCTCATACAACTGTGTGTTTACCTGCTGGCCGGCAAAGGGGTTGTATGCAGTAACCACCTGCCCCATGAACATTGAGGTGGGCACCATGACTGCTCCACATGCATGCATTGGAGCAGTCACTAGCTTGGTCACCAGTTGTTGGCCTGCTGGGAATCTGGAGATGGAAATAAGACAAAACATGTAGCACCATCCATGTTTGATAGTATACACATCTTATTCCAATATATTTACACATGTTGGTTTTAATACAACAATTCTGGTTAAGTTTTTTTGTTTCGTTGTAGCAGGCATACTTACCGAATCTGTCGGTCTTGTGTGAAGGTTGCCACAGCAGTGCCTTGTTGTGTGTTGTTCTGTGGCAGGCTGGTGCTGATCTGCAGCACATTTGGCTGTCCTGGCTGGGATATCATCATGGTATTGTACAATGGAGCAGATACAGAGCCCTGCGTCTGGGCTTGAGCCTGTGTAGGTTGCTGGGGCTGACGCTGGGGCTAAAAAGAGGCAATGGGAGGGACAAAACTTAATATTTACAAAGTTTAACAAAGTTGATGCTTTTTGCTTTTTTCCTCTTTTCAATTTCAATGCAAGCATTAGGTTTCTGTTTGGCAGGCTATTTTGAATTGGCCTTTTATTATGTGAAAGGATAATCAATGTTTCCCAACTGAGTAGAGAGGGTTTGCCTAAAAGTGACATATGGGATCTTTGTTCTGTGAGTTGTCACTCTTACAGTGAGCATTCTTTGAAGTCTACTGTAATTTAAAAACTCAAGACATGCCCAGGGGTTCTTCCTGTAATGGGAATGTAACCATTTGAACTTCACACTATAGCACTGTGCTCACAGCACTGAGCAGCTCCTTTAGTACCAGTGCTATAGCTCAGTGGTCCCCAACCACCGGGCCGGGGACCGGTACCGGTCCGTGGGTCATTTGGTACCGGGCCGCACAGAAAGACTGAGCAAAACATATATTATTCATTATCTGAGTCTGAAAGCTGTTTCATTTATAAATCGATCAGATTCATCCGCCTGTGCCTTTAAGCACCTGCCCAGACGCTTGTCTCGGTCACGGGATACGGCACCCCAAAATTAAGCCCACAAGCAGCAAAAATGAATAAAAAACAAACGTCTTTGGAGAGCTTCTTCGGAAAGGGGAAAAGGCCTAAAGAGGAGACAGAAGAAGAGGAGCCTACCCCTTCAAAGAAAAAGAAACCCGCATTTAAAAGACTATATCAGGAGTCCTATTTAAAATACGGATTTATTGCAACAGGTGATTCTCACACACCAAGTCCGCTCTGAGTGATGTGGCGACAGACTCGCAAATGAGGCAACGAAGCCTTCAAAACTGCGAGACCGAGGACCCTGCATTAAAAGACAAGCCATGGAAGAAAACATGAACAAGAACGACTGAAGCAATTAATGACGGCCAAAACAAAATTACGGAGTGGACTGGACATAAGAAACACACTTCGGGTGTCATGTCTCCCATTATCCCCAGATGGGACCGCCTCATTGCTGAGAAAGCTCAAAGGCCCCCACTAATTAAGCATAAGAGTAAGTTGTCTTTGTATGCACTTTTTTTTCTGTGCCGGTCCGTGAAAGTATTGTTTTACATGATACCGGTCCGTGGTGCAAAAAAGGTTGGGGACCGCTGCTATAGCTGGTCTTTCCTCCCTGCTACCCTCCACAGGAATGTGATCAGCAGTGTTAAAAGTTCACATACAATTTGCCCTCATGAATATAGGGTCCTCATTACAGTTGAACATGCATAATTCTATTTTATATATCATTACCAGATTTAATCACTTTCTCTAGCTTGTATCCTACCTGTGGGAGGGCATTAGTCTGCTGTATGTTCTGCTGAGGGGGCGGAGCCTGCTGCTGTATCGTGAGCTGCTGAGTTCCTGAATGGACCGGGTTAATTGTTGTTTGCTGGACTTGACTGGTCAACGCTGTTGTCTGCTGGACCGACCCCACCTGAGGGAGCTGTACATTCATTGCTCCACCCTGCTGCTGCAGCAGCATCTGTTGGGATGAAGACAACAATTGTCAGACCGCAACAGTCCAGTTATCTGTATTTACACAGCATGAGGTTACTTTTGTACATTCATTTCCCAATTTAGCATGTTTAGAATAACAGAATAATCTATTGGTAGAAATTATCTTTATGGGATACATATTCAAGTAGTGATGTTCTATTATTGCCATTTCCTCAGAATAGAAGGAAAAATAATGCATAATGCATGATTGTAGTCCTGATCTAGGTCAGGCAAAAGTAAGTACGACACAGCACGAAATGGCAAGACACGACACATACTGTTCTTTAAAAAAGATTAGTTGCATTTTAGTATGTTCTTTTCAAAAATTGAATAATCAAATTTAGACTTTTGTTCAATGTAATCAAACTGCTTGACTCCTAAATGAGCTACAGTCATTCTGTAATTATATGGTGAGCTAAACAAATCATGTTTGCATAATTTTTGAATATAAGGTAATTGTTTTGTTGTAATAGGCAGGTAATAAGTGCAGGTATACCTAAATATAGCTTTAACTAGTAGGTAAGGCTGTCTTTTGTCTGTCTATGCACAAATAAACTGAGTCACAGAGGCAGACAAATAAAGGGAAGAGAGAAATAAAATAAAGGGAATATTTCAGAGGATGAGGAATAAACAATACTATGTGTACACAAATTTGTAAGAAAAGTTTGAAAGAATATGTCATTTTAAAACGGTACAGTTCACCTGTATGCCCTGTCCCTGAACTCTCTGCAGCTGCTCCTGGATGTGTCTGAGCTCCTCTTGCTGCCGCTGGATGTTGGCTTGGATCAATCTGGTCCTCTGCTCCAGCTGCTCCTTTAAGTGCTGCATGGCATTCACCTGCGCCGAGAACTCCATCACAGGCTACGGAGAGAGGGGGAAAAAATGGTTTTGTCTTATGTACCCAGATAATGGCAGTTAACAATATATAAATGCACAGTAGGGGTATTAGCATTGTTACCTGTACATTTGACTGGAGCTGCTGTGGTTGTTGCTGCTGCTGTTGAGTGATCATGCCTGGAGTTACACTCTGTCCTGTGGTCTGAGAGCTCATAGACTGTGGATATAAAGAAAATGAATGTGAATTATGACAGGCAGACTTTAATGCATTCTCATCTAGGTTGACACAGCTATCCTGCCCTCATGTTGACTTTTGGCTGACTGAAACCTGTGACATCACCAGCTTGTCATCCCCACCCATCTGATGACTCAAAGTCTGAAGCCAAGACATAGCACTAATCCCCTTTTTTGATTGAGGTGGTTACTGTAGGATAAATATGTCTGTGCCCGTTTCTACCCGTGCATAACTTTGGTGTATAAACATTTATAATAGTTTGTACAGTCCATGCCTCATTTCTGGATTGTACCCCTTTTAGTGGGCCTTTTTAACAGATTTATCAATGTCATTCTGAAGTCTTCTTCTTGTGCTACCAGGTCATTTAGTTTTCTGCTACTGTACAAAAAGACAATGACACTGCTTTTGCCAATCATGTCTCACCTGGCTGCTGATGGATGAGCGACGCTGTGATGTCATCTCCATTGTGGAGGCCAGGGACTGCCGTGGGGGTGTGGCCGTGTCCATGTGTAGCTTGGAAGCTGTTGCTGGTAAGACAAAATGATCAATTACAAAGAGTCCTATTTAGACCCTGCTGACGTTATCTTACTGCAGGACTTAGTCATCCCATTTAACTCTTTAACAGATATGACACTTATGGATTAGTACAGTATATGTCAGGGTTACTAGCATGCAACTGTCTTTGTCCTTACAAGTGCAAGTGTCAGAGACATGCGATGAGGACTTGCGGGAACTCTGTGAAGAGGTCGAGGGTGTTCGGCTCTGGTCAAATCGCTCGAGAGCCTCCTTCAAGCTAGACGTATTTAGCTGCGACTCTGAGCCAGAGTCCTGACTCTAAAAGGAGAAAAACGCAAAAAATAAAATAAAAATGTATGTGGTACCAATTTTAAAAATAATACACACAAAGAAAGTGAAGAACATTCTGCAAAACTTAATGATCCCCAAACAAATGAAGGCTTGGGCCTGATGTTGTATTTATGTTGATTTATGATGACTGCTCATTGAGCAAAAGAAAAGCCCCATTCTCTCAGACTCCATCAGAGAACAACAAGTTTGACAGTGTGGACAATGTGACAAGAAAAACACATTGAGGGAAGTTAATGGATAATGTGGGAAGAAAAAGCTTTTTTTCCTGTTATAAGAGAGTCTGCATACATACAAAAATGTTTTTACTTTTACTATTTTAATGCATTCTCTCTCATTCTTGACATGTCATGTTTCGTTTAATTGCTGAGAGTGTATAGTTACACAGTTAAACACATGAATATAGACCATTTTCTGAAATGATGTCTTACCTTATCTGCAGTGACTTCTGGATTCGACTCCTCAATGCCCAGTTCCCTACGCTGTTCGGCCCTCACCTCTGCATAGCTGCATTTAAGACAAACACAACGAAAAAGAAACAACCGGTGAAGAAGCAGTAAGATGGTGCATGTGAGAGATATGACAATTTGAATGTGTAGTGCCACTAGTAAATATAATGAAGTGAATACATCCAGAGTACTTATGTTAAACTCATTAATGTTTCATGATAATAATCAATTGTAACATCAATGAAAAGCACTTCAAAAACATAGGATGAGAATCTAAGCTCGCTATACCTGACTACTGTGTGTGTGCAGACAATAAACTCAGGTCGAGAATTCCACTGATGATAGGTGATGTAGTAGTGAGTCTGCAGCCAGATCCACTGTTGACCTTTGGTTAGGAAACGGTAGTAGCATGACTTCCCTTTACCATACTGCATCACTGAGCAGAACAGGGGCAAACAAACAGCATTACAAACAAGCAGAAAAACTTTTTTTAAAGAATCTTGCATATGAGTAATTGTGCGCCCTCACAGTGTTCATGACATTTGGCTAGCGTCTCCAGGTCATCCACATGGTAATAGTCGTACCCTGATGTTCCCAGAACCTCAAACGGCAGGTAGCCTATGATTGGTGGGGCTCTGGAAAGCAGAAAATACATGATATGATTACTGCATGTTACCAGCTAGTTTAAAACAATTTGCTAAAATCTACATCAGTGTGTAAACCACACGGATTTAGTGGTGTAAAAGGGACACGTGTTAGTTTGTGAAATCTCTGCATGTTCAACAGGTCTTTTCAATATGCTTGTAGCGCCTCCATTACTGACCTAAGAGTGGCACACAGCACAAGTAACCCCCAGGTTAAAAAACCAGCAGTCACACAACCAGCTGACAAACATGACACTAGACTAAATGTGTCTGGATATGTAGTTGATTTATATCATGATCTACCATGGAAGAAACCAAAGGGTGTGTATTGTGTTCAGTGGCCACACATTGTATTTATTTTAATAACACATTTTCAGTTCACTCTAGGAGAAATGGTTGTACTCAGCTGTTACTAAGAAGAAAGGGGGAACTGACAAAAAGTCAATTAGGGAAATTAGATCTTGAGAAGTTCCCGAGCTCCTTTCTCACATCTGGTGGTGCCGATTGTTACACAAAAGGGTGCGACATTCTGAATGTGTCCACTTCTGAAAGTTACAGTAATGTTTAGTTATAGTCTAATCTGAAGTGTGCTACGTGTGTGCACTGCTCACAGTTCTAATGGCACCTTAAGGAGCAATGAAGGATAAATGTGTATGTACCTATGGTCTAAGAAGAGGAATTTCCATTCTAAACTGTGCCTGGAGGTAAATTCTTCATTGGGCTCCTCCACTGTACACATTTCCTATAAATACAAAAAAGCAAAACCAAGAGCAGTTTAGTGTGGAGTTACATGAAATAAAATTACAAATTATTAAAATGGGTGCACATTTTCACAGTACCTTAATAAACTGAGGTTTGGCCAGCCGGACAGTGGCCACAAAGCACACCTGGTCATCGAAGGCAGGTTGTAACGACCGCTGTAATACTCCTGCAAGACCATTTCTTTTCACGTTGGGAACTGCAAAACAGAAAAGAGCTTTTTTACTCAGTGGGTAAGCTCAGGAATAGACACTGCCATCCATGTTAAAATATAATGATCAACTACTACTTAAATTAGGCTTGACACAGAAGGTTTTGTGTAACTTTGTGTGTCGGTAAACATGCAAGCTTGTTATGAGAAACAACAAGAACTTTTTTATTTTTAAACTCTGGTTCACATAGCTGTTGAAAAAAGTCTCCCATGTAAATATATATACATACCATTATTGAGTGACTTGAAGTTGCCAATGAACTTAACATATTCATAGACAGGAGGTTCTTTGGGGTCGATGGCGCCTCGCAGCATATGGCAGCAGAACTCCATGTGATTCTTAGCTGGAGGTGAAAAATAAAGAATAATTACTAAAAACACATGAGACAGGACTTTAATGTTTGATGAATAGTGGATCTTTGTTTAGCTGTTTCAGATTAAGTGTAAGATAAGACTCATCCCAGAGGAGAAAATTTACACGTTCAACTTAAAACTATATGATTTTTTAATTTTATTATTACTGTAGAATAAAAAATACCCTCTGGTTGATACTGACTCTTCAGGTAATCGCTGCCAAGGCTCTCTGCATCAGTGGGGTGTGTGGACAGGGCCTTGTACACCTCGGAGTGTTCCCCAATTGGTAGGAAATTTAACAAGTTCTGGTCCACCAAGTCCGCCTGAGAAACACATAAACATGCATAACACACAAATTAGGGGAAAGGCCAAAGCACACAGATGATAGTTAATAAAATCATATTAAGGCTTGTTTTACAATACAGTGGATGACTATCACACCGACAAGCCAAGAGAAAGAACCAGTGTTACTCACCGGCAAGTGTTCTAGTAGTGAGGTGACACTCTCTGAGGCGTAGAGGATGTTCCCATCAGTCATTATTGCAATAAAGAACCCATCCAGAGCCTGTTTAGAGCAGAGAAAGCAGTGTGTAATGTTGCTGTACAAGATGAGAAAAAAGCCTCTCGTCAGTTTTATGTCAGATTAAAAACTGTATTAAACAGAAAAATTAACTATATGACAGCATTTGCCAGGCCTAAAAAATACATTCATTTATACCTATACCTGTTTAAATGGTAAAAATCCTACTACAGCAAGATAACAGTGCCTATGTTGTTGTTTAACCGTACAAAGCATGAGATTTCTGACATTTCTGACCTCTAGCATGAGCTGGGTGAATTCCTCATTACTAAGAAATGGAGGCTTCCAGTCCTGCCTGATCTCACTCGACTCCGACTGGGCTGCAATCTCTGAATAAGGACAAAGAAAATGCATTTGAATTTAGAGAAAACAAGTCTTTCAGGGTGATGTCAGTAAAAAAAAACATGACAAGGTGACAGCTCAAGCACCCTGGATGTAACATAAAACAACTGGTTGCACAAATGTTTGGAGTCCCACAGTGAAAACAAGACAGTTAAACAGAACACAGGATAACATAAAGCCCCAGTGCAGTGGGAGCTGATATTTAATTATTCAAAGATAATAGCAGGGATTGCTAGGAATATGAGCCTGTAGTCAATGATTAAATGAATTCAATACATTAAAAAAACCTATGACAGAAGGGGAACAATTATTAAGTCATTCTTTTCAAATTAATGAAAGAGGATATCTCACTTTATATGTACAATATCCACATCTCATAGAAAATGTGTAATGAACATGTTTTTTAAGCTTTACTGATGAAGGCAAACATACCCTACAAAGAGTGTACACAAAAGTGAATGATAAATATAGACATGTAACGTCAACCACATGAAGTGTTCATCATAAACACAGGAAGTGAAGTAGGATGGTAGAGAGGCCTGACCTTTGTGTTTACACAGGAAGTCGATGCTCTTCTGCAGGATGGTGGACTTGTCCATCTTCCGGGTGTTGCCCGGCAACATTGTGCCGAGTTCCTTGATGAGTACATTGAACTGGTCTCGCCGTTTCTTCTCAGACTTGTTTCTGGACACGCTACAATCCAAACCACAATTAACAATTAAAACCCAAATTGTATGTGGTCTTTTCTTTTTTTTTTTCTTTTTTTTACAAAATCACAGATGTAATCTTTACAAAACAATCTTACCGTTTTGCTTTGTCCTTTTCATCTTCTTCCATCAACCCATCAAAGATGCTACAATCATCCCTACAAGGGGGAAGAAAAAAAAATATTTACAGATGTTCAGAGTTTTCTCACTTTGGTTTCCTGTCCATTTATGTTTGTCTGCAGCTTGAACTGCTTGTATGTTTTGTTAATAATAGCTAATGACGGATGTTGACTAATGGGAGGATTCCTACTGTACATGCCAGCAGCAGGTTTATTTTTGGATCAGAGAAAAAAGGGAGTGAGAAGGGAGAAGGAATGTGTTGTGCTTGCCAAGAAGGTTAAGTGCATTCGTGTAAGAGGGTGTGTTCTTGCCTACATTTCAAGTACTGGTCAAAATACCTCCATGTGTACTGACGGGTGATGCCCGAAACTATTACAGAATCTTTAATTGGAATAATTTTTAATGCAGAAAAACAGATACAAAGATGGTATGTTAATGGAAAATACATAGTAGTAACTACTGAGGTTGCAAATGTATTTAGGGGCATTCTGTGTATAGTGTATACAGTATGCATGCGGTCTGCACAGGCTGACAGCCTTAGAGAGTGTGTGCCAGCATACCCTATGCTTGATGTCATGGTGGCTGCTGATCAGGGCTGTGGCTGCAGTGATTTGTTCTTTAGGCGTGAGGTAGGCATTTGGAAGACCACCTAGGAGACAAATAAAATGTTACGTTTAACAGCCAGGTGTGTTTTATTTTTGCAATTTAGTGGACTAAAGAAATTATCCTACAATGCACTGCAGAAATAAGCGTCCCGTTCCTATGTTTTAAAACTGGTGGTGAAGTTGATGATGATCAAATTGTGATTTCTTCAACATTACTACCTAACTTAGCTCAGACATTATAACACATTTACAACTACAGAAAGGCATCAAAGAAACACAATCATCTTGACAAATGTGTATAGATATAAGATATCAATTACAATTATTAGTATTCTGTAAAACCTATGATGCAAAATGGTAAGAAACATTTATCTTAAGATAAATATCTTAAGATTTCCAAACTTTTTCATCATCAACGTGTGTTGTCACTTCTCACCACACTGCAGCTTAAGCACACGGCTAGTTGATGTAGTTCCTCAGGGGTCAGAAAAAGGGTTTAGGGTCAAAGTTGACTCTATGGTCAAAAGAGGTTTTGAGGTCATTGGGGTCAGAAGAGGGCACCAGACCGCGATAATGACTTGGTCGCTGACCAAACCTGTGAATAAAATGAAAGCAGTTATGGAAAGTACAACAGGTTTCAAAAAGAACTATTACCAGGACTTGGTGTCCGTTAGAAAAATCCCTTACAAATATCACTGTCTCTGTGGTTACAAGTATAGTCAAATAACTTAATAAATACTAACATAAAAAATTAAAAAAAAAAAAAAAATTTTTTTACATAAACATTCTAGTTAAATGAATCACAGCTGTTAAACAACATCAATACAACTGTAACAAATCCACCGTTATGCTTACAAATTTACTATTTCATGAAATAGAATTTCAACTTACTTCTTGGAATGTCTTTTGTATGCAAAATTAGCCGTTTTAGATCCTAGCCTCCTAGGCACTGACAAATCTTCATGTGTAAACCACGCCTCACCTGCAAAACAAAATGCAAATATATCAGCTGCTACACGTCCCTTTGGCTGCAAAATGTCTGAAAATAAAAGTTCTCATTTATTGTCCCCTTGATCAGAGTCAAAAGAAACAAAATATTAAAAGCTGCAAAACAATATATACAATATACAATATATATATATATATATATACACAACAAAAATCTAGCAATAAGTAATACATGGTTCCATACTCATTGGTTCAATAAACCACTTAATCAAAACTGTAGTGCTGAACTGCAGGTCATCAGTGGTCCAAACACACACACACATATTTTTTTAAGCATGACCAACCGTGAATTACAAATTCAACCCAGTTCCTAATAGAGAGAAGCCATGGCTAGAAAATGGAAAATGGTTGCAATTATGTGCTTGAACAGTCATGCATATATTATTTTAACAGAAAAAATAACTTGAAAACTAGTCTGAAAAAATGTTCAAAAACATGTCATACAGTCCCACACCAGCAGGACAGCAGACCAGCACCAGCAGACTCTCAATAAACCCCATCTAAGACCATGTTGCAGTAAGATATAAGCAGGAAGGTCACAGTGGCTGCAGTAAAACAACATATGGATAACACTAAACCCCTCATATATTATCTTATTATCATAACCCTACATCCATCGGGCTAAGTTAAGGGGTCCATACCGGCGGCTCTAATTTGGGATGCTGACCTACACTCATGCATTCCTGATGGCCAGTAAGTGAAGCCTCATTACGCTGAGCTTCTTCATTGGGCAAAGATGCCGTAGACCATTCCCAATGAATAAACTACATACTATACAAGCAATATGGCCGAGTGTAGAGCAGCGGATCACAACAACAGCTATAAACTATAGGATAATGTACGGTTAACAGTTAATATACCTTTTAGTGCCACAGGTGTTAGTTATACAACCGACAGAGAGCAACCCATTTAGCTAGCTAGCAGGCTAACTAAGCTTGCTACCGAAAACTGTCCATTCAAGAGAGATTTAATGCTCTTACTGCCCCAGTTTCACCTCGTTACTCACAAATACTGAATGACACAGTTATGACAGGCGAAGCGGTTCACGTCGGTGAAACAGACAGGAGGAAAACCAGTCCATGTCATGGCAAGCTTGCGCCGAGCCCGAAGCTGTCACGCAACAACTGACATTGAAGACAAAATAATCTCTAAAATATTACCGTTGGTCTTTAAACACCGCGAGAAACCTGAGCTTAAACATCCGCGCGGTGGAAGGTCTTCGAAAAAGCCGACCAAAACATGAATGTCTGCGGCGGAGAAACGTCCAAAAACAGCGATGGTGGAAACATTTTCGCGGCAGATGTATGTACACACATACATACACAGTCCGCGGGCACACGCGTACACACACACTGGCAAGAATACGCGCACACGCTCGCCCACTCGTACACATAGACGCTGGCTGCTCTGAATGTGGGTCACTGGGCCTTGCTCTCCCTCAAGCTTGCGGAAACAGTCCCGAAGCCTGCGCTGCAGTCCGACCGCTTCCGCACGCCAAAAACACCGTTCACACACCACAACGGCCGTGCTATGTCACAAAGACGACCACCGCTGGCTTTGTATATGCATTAAAATCCTACCTTCACGAATAATCGACAGCAGCCTCCGTGTTTTGGTTACTTAAGCTGTGCATCGAGGCGGTGGGGGCCAGGAGGACTCCGGGTTGGGGAGAAAAACAGGAGGCCTACTTCATATTACGACGTACAGTCATGCGCAATAGAGACAGTAGGGCGCTCTATTTTGTGAGTACAGTAGCAAAACGGAGGGAACCGCTGAGTGATCCTGGGATATGACTGCGCGGTTCTCTGGGTCCTTTTCCAACGTGGAGACTCGTCCTCTGAATGACAAAGTAATGCATTTAAAACGACAACGATACACACTTTCCGACATAGTAGAATTGGACATTTAATTTAAACATTTTTGGCATAAATTCATCGTCATATGTGGTCCACATTATAAATCAACACCAAAAGGCCAGATCAATTATGATTGCATTACACGCGTGGAATTGCCGTTTAGACGGCTGTGAACAGACTGTGAATGTGACATTGGATGGTCGCCAGAAGGGTGCAGAGCAAGATAGGGATGGCCCTGCCTGATGGAAGGGGTTTCCCTTTCTATCGACGTCCAATCACAAGCTCTTCACGCCATGACGTTGTTTCTATAGTGTGCTGAGGTTCCCCTAAATATGTATTATTGTGAATTTTGACATTACATTTATTGACATTATCACAACCTTATAGATTAGAGAATATTATGTTAATAAGAGACACTATCAGTCATATCAAAAATAAACAAGTGGTCCTAAGGTTTGTTCACTGTGTCGTACCCACCCCACCTGCCTTTACCAGCTTTTTATAGTCATTCATTAGCACTTTTTCATTTAGCACTGAGCACAGGCAGATATAGCAACCAGCTATAACATTAAAACTGACAAACAAAACATAATAATCTATTTTACAGATCAAGGGATGACAAGCCTGATAAACAGACCAATATGTAAGTGGAGTATGTGATGTGCTGCAGGTTCAAATACAGATTTAAATTTCCAGAATTTAAATACCACTGTGTTAAATGAATTTCTTGCAGCACAGTAAAACATTTCTACTTAGCTTTACTGCCCCCTTCAGTCAAGCAATAGAAAGGAAGTAATCACCGTTACTTCCATGGACATCTACACCTTAAATTGGTAAAGACAAAAAAAACTTTAATTTCAGTAATGATAGAGTCAATTATCTTGACAGTCCTTTGTATTAATAGTCATTATAAAGATAATCATTATATTAAAAATTAATAATATAAAACTAAAGCACAATAAAACACGAGCTGAAATAGGAATGTAGATGAAAGGATGCATGTTAGGAGAGTTAAATGTTTATCAAAGTTAAAGTTTCACCAAATTCACCACGCTCTGTGGTGGGTTTCCCAGAGGCTGATTGGTGTTATACATTTATTTATTTATTTATTTATATCAGACTGTATAACTCCTCCCCTTTCTGTGGGGAGAAGCGCTAGATAATCATGTCAGGCATCACTGTCATTCCCTCCATTTGTCTATATTTATGTTTACTTAGCACCTTACATCTCCATATTTGTATCCATGTATCATATATTGTGCTCATAATGCGTACTGTACTCTTATTTTGGATTATAGTGACACTTATACTCTTATACTCTGTACTTAACTGCATTTAATTTAATTTAATAATAATGCATTTAATCTTATCTTATCTTATAATTCTTCCTTCTCAGAGTATTATTATTACTGTTTCTCTGTCTCCTTGTTTTTTTATGTCTTCAGCATCTCTCCTCTGTGTGAACTCCAGCTGCTCTCTCCTTTCTGTCATCACTTCCAGTTTTCTGGTAGTTTGTTCAGATTAGTCCTTATCTGCTTCTTAAGGATTCTGCCTATGACGTCCCTTCTTATCGCTCCTTCACCCAGTCAGCACATCTTCCTGCATAATCTGTATTATTCATTCCTTAACTAATCTCTACATCCACAACCTATATCTCTTCATGCTCTTTTCTTTCTAATTTTCCTTCTTTTTCCTTTGTTACATCTTCCCACCTGTATCCATGTTTTACCTCCTCTTAGGCTTCTTGTTTTTATGGCCTTTTGTTTAATGCTCACATTCTTCCTCAATTTCATTCAGTATCTCATCAATTTCCTGGACATCTTGGCGACCTGCTTCTCTAGCTCTGTTTCTCTGTCCTTTTAAATCAGTTGAACATGGCCATTCAGGAATAAGGGTTTGAACTCCCATCCTATTCACCCGATTAAAGACCTGCAAACTACTACATCTTTTCACAAACGAAGGAGATGATGTCAGAACTTTGTACTGGTTTAAGTAGGTCCAAGACACCAAGTTCTACAAAGATGAGATCCTGACTGCTGGCCTGACTGTATAAATATAGAAGGGGACTATGATGCTATAGGTTTTTCTAAAATTTCATCCATCCATCCATCCATCCATCCATCCATCCATCCATACAACAACCATCCATCCATCCATCTTGCAGTCCAGGGTTACAGGGGGCTGGAGTCTATCCCAGCTTTCTACAGGTGAGAGGCAGGGTAACAGGTCACCAGTCCACGCACACAGAGACATTCACACTCATCCGTCTACCTGTTGGCATAAGTTAATATATGTTGTATCAGCCCTAATAACCTCTAGCTGCTCACCTGCAGTGTTATGATTAGATAAAACATTATTATATTTTCTTACAATAGAATTATTCTGTTCTATTCTTATGTGTTCCAAAATGCAACCATTTGAATTTCTTGAATTTCTCTGATTATTGCATAAATGATAATCCTTTCAATGCACATCACACTGGGATAAAGTGATGATAAGTAAGTACAATAAACCTCATGTGTTATTCATAGGATTCAACACATATATTTACTTCCTGCCTATCCATCCCTCTTTCCATCTCAGAGGCAAAAAGCCTTTCAAGTGCAAGCATGAAAAGCCATGAAAAAAACAACAACAACAAAGCACTTAGCAGAAGAGCGACTCATCTGTGTTTTCACAAATGTGACAAATCCAATGGAGCCACACTCTTTCTGCAAACAAATCAAATCAGCACTTTGCACGGGTTCATTCTGAGGTGGTTTCGCTCATGGAAAAGTCATCCCACAGAAACCTTTCACAAACTGCTCAAAGACATACAATATGCTCTTTATGCCTGTCAGCACATATAACAAATTATCTTGTGGAGTCATGATCATTAAAGAAGTGAAACATCCTTTATGAGCTTGTAAAAATCCCCCTCCTACCCTTCACCCTCCATATATAAGTGCTTCTCCTCTGCTTGTACCTATTCTCAGATATTGAATTACCACAGGGTAATGGAAACCATGCAGAGTGCTGTGGGACATCCTTTTCCCACACAACAACCGTTTAATCACAGACAAATTTTGGGCACTGTGCCACATTATGTATCACTGTCTGTATATGCCTGGGTGGGATGGAGACAAAAAGATCACGGAAAAGAAAGAAAGAAAGAAAGAGATTGTCTGCTGCACATGTTTGTTGTGATGGAACATGCAATTAGGTGTATGTGTGTGTTGTGTCACATACACTTCACTGAAATCTATATTTGCAGGAAACATTTATAACTTTATAATGGATCTTAATTGAAGCCATAAAAATGTAAAGTGATCAAGAGATTGGTCTTTAATTGATCCCTTTCTGCTCAGTCCCTGATGAACATGTTGGTATGAAAGCAGTACTTCAATCAAAGATTAGCATGGCTCATCTGACCATTACAGCATGAAGTTTTATGTGTGTATGCTCAGTCCACACAAACCACAACCACATACTTTCACGCTGTCTGACCAGAAGGAAACACCACCTCCCTTTCCAACTACCAGAGTCCTGGGTACTCCAGAGTCACGATCTTCTTCTTTTTTCTGTTTTTCATCTTTGTGAAGCTTTTTTTTCCTGAGCTTTTCTTCCGTTCTCTCTCCAGTGATGTCGTCTCTTCAAAGGGAGGAGATGCAGAGAGTCTTATTCCGACCTGCAAAGCAGAGACTGGTGGAGTTTATTGAGATTGAGGAGCCTTCGCATGGAAGGCATTTTCTTTGTGTCTCAGGTAAGCAGCTTTCATGTTGACTGACATTAGGCAGTGGCAGATTATTACTATGAAAGTATTATTATGAAAGTAGTATTTGTAATGACAAAAATAGTTTCACCCTCTGCTTGTAGTATTAAACCACATGCTTAAAAGGTGACATGTTTATTGTAATCATATGTTTTTTGATTCTGCAGTTTCAAAAAACAAAGTGGTGCAGTTATGTATCGTGGCTTGTCAGGGAAAGAAGTCAGCCCTAAAGTCTGGATCCAAAAAGCCAAAGACTAAACGCTCCAGCATACAGGACTGCTACACCAGGAAGGAGACCTGGTCCCTACAAGACCTGACTCTTGTTGATGGACGAGACCCTGATGTGGTAAATAACTATTTTATTGCAGTTTCCATGTTTCATATTGGCATAAGGTCCTATGAATCCGGACATAATAATGTAATTTACATTTTAATAATAAGCAATAATTTATTCAAAGAATTACATCCTGGGTTTGTTTAAATATAAAATATTAACATTACTTTAATTTAATAAAAAGGGTACTTTTTGTGGCGCCTGAGAGGAATATAAATAATTTTTGATGGCTAATGATTAAATGTCAAATGAATCATGTATTTGGGTAAGTGTGATTTGTATCACTCACACTTCTGTGAAATATATATTGCAAGAAACCTTCATAGGCATCATAATGTAAATCAAGTGAAGCCATGTCAAAGGTTATTAATTTATGACGTAACAGCAAGTCTGTATTATATTATTGTTATTATTTGTTTCCTCTGTATTCAGTATTTATTCACTAAGTGGGCTAACAAGAGGCAGCAACAAGACAGTGTATTTTGACTTAGTGCATGGTAAACCCTGAAACCATGACTGCAAAATTCTTACTTTTACTCCTTTCTCTTTAGGACGACCCCTGTTTCCTGCTACACTTTGACAAGGTTCGCACAGTGAAGGCTGTGAACAGCTCAGCCAAATACTCATTTGTGCGTGCGCTGGTTGCTCTCAGTGACCAGTACTGTCAAAAGTCATTGAACCTGCGGAACTTTGACTGGCCTTACATCAAGCCCACCTCCTTCTACTCCAACAGGGGGGATTGTATGGTTCTATCACAGATATGTTTCTATGCATTCAATCTGGTCTGTCTGTCCATGTGTCCCGTTCCTCTGGATGCATAATAAAACAACACAAATATGATGTACTTGTCAGCAGCCTACACTGTTCTGACAAAGAGTGATTCACCATGAAATATGTTCTGGCTCAGTCTTCTGCTAAATGTGTATTCATAGCATAGCTTGGTGTTTTTGAGCATTTAATTATGAGGATTTATTCTATTCTGTGTGCTGTGGATTTCAAAATAAATGACATTAAATGTCCTCTGAACAATTTCCTTGCCAGTCGTCCCTTTCACCCTCAAAAAGCTCAGTTTTATATTTTAGTATAGTACACTGTACTGTCGATTGTTTGCATAAGAGGTTCTTTTTGATACGGTATTAGGATAACAATTTGACTTTTGCTCCACATGATGATCTCATGAGACATTTATCCGTAGTTCAGTTCTAAACCTGCAGGCGGCGCCAAGACGTAGCGACAAGCAACTGTGCATGGGCAGTTTAGTAGCCTTACACATTGCCTGACAAAATTAAATATGAATACACTAACTATAAATATAAACACACTGTAATTATTTATTTTTATCTTTTTCTATTCAAATTATTTGTATGCAATTATTGATTTTGTGTTGAATACGTGTTTAGATAGTTTTAATATTTTCATCTTGATTTAGGCACACAGAGGGCGCACTAGCGGCTCAATGCCTGGCGCCAAAATTCAAGTTAGAAGAGAGCAGAAGGAGTTTTCAGTCATCGGTTGTAAACACTGAGGTGATAGCTGGTGGTTCATATATTAACCTCCCGTTGTGTCTTTTAAACACCACAAACCTCGCCTCCGGAATCTGCGGAGAGAAGACAGCATAAAGATGCACATCAAGTCTATTATCATTGAAGGATTCAAATCCTACGCACAGAGGACAGAGATCAACGGTTTTGACCCGCTTTTCAACGCCATTACAGGACTGAACGGAAGCGGCAAGTCTAATATTTTGGACTCAATATGTTTCCTTTTGGGGATTTCTAATCTCAGCCATGTAAGTGTATAAATATCTGTATATCTGAGTTTGTTAAGCTCGATGAACAAATGTATTGATTTGTTTTGGTTGTGGTGTAGGTTGTACAACACCGCTAACGTACAGTATGTTCCTTTTTTCCATTGAAAGGTGCGAGCCTCCAACCTCCAGGACTTGGTTTATAAGAACGGACAGGGTGGCATCACCAAAGCCACTGTGTCTATTACTTTTGACAACTCCAACAAAAGCCAGAGTCCTCTGGGGTTCGAAACCCACGATGAGATCACTGTCACCAGACAGGTGAGGGGGAAAGAGAGAAACAGTGTTTAAGTCTTTGGGCCTTCTTTACCGAGTGTTTGTGCAGCTATGTATTTTTATTCCTTTAAGGTGGTAATTGGTGGCAGAAATAAGTACCTCATCAATGGCGTTAATGCCAACAACACCAGGGTGCAGGACTTGTTCTGCTCAGTTGGCCTGAATGTCAACAACCCACATTTTCTCATCATGCAGGTCAGTCTTGTGGCTTAAAGGCATTCATACTGTTGACATATAACTTTCTTAGGTCATTTTTAATCTGTGTGACTCTTCTGTATTCTAGGGAAGGATCACCAAGGTTCTTAACATGAAACCACCTGAGGTAAAACATTTTTTCACACATTTTTCTTACATCACACTTGAATACAGTTTGATACCTTTCTAGGATTAAAGTAATAATGACCACCACTCTTCTTCCAGATCCTTGCTATGATTGAGGAGGCTGCAGGGACCAGGATGTATGAATGTAAAAAGATCAGTGCTCAGAAAACCATTGAGAAGAAGGAGGCCAAGCTGAAGGAGATTCAGACAGTATGTTTTCTGTTTGACTTATTAACCCCTCTGAAGAGAGCTGCAGCATAAATCTAACACTTCCATCTGTTTTACTCTTTCAGATTCTGGATGAGGAAATTACTCCAACTATGCAGAAACTGCAAGAGGTAGTTTAACATTAAAATCTAAACTCTACACTCTTCTGAACAAGTTCAGAATACAACCATATATGCATTATTGCTATGTAATCATTTCAATTTCTTTTTTCTTTATACAGGAGCGCTCATCATATCTGGAGTACCAGAAGCTGATGCGTGAGATCCAGCACTTGTCGCGGCTCTATGTGGCCTGGCTGTTTGTGTGTGCAGAGGAAACTAAGTTGAAGTCAGCAGAGAATCTAAAGGTGATGCAAGACAACATCGCTAAGATGCAAGCCAGCATGGCCGAAAACGAGAGCAAAGTCCAGGAGCTCTCTGCTCAGATTCAGGAGCTGCAGAAGAAAAAAGACCAGGTACTGTACACTGGAAAATAAGAGATAGAAATGCTTTTTAAACTTTAGTGGAAATTCTTAGATAGTTATAATTTTTGGGGAAGCACTCATAGGGGGACTTTGAGATTGATCTGATGACCAATTTGTTGATATTATTGAATTTTATACTAGGATTTGCAAGGGCCACTTTTTCTAAAGATATCTTGAAACAATACATATGAATGATGTATAGGCCAAGTGTTGTATGTGGAGTAATATATTTTTAAGCCCTACTTATGACATGAATGTTAATCTGCTCTGTAGGAGGTGAATGGAGTATTAAAATCTCTGGAGGAGACTCTGGCTGATGTACAACGTGTGGATGCCAAAGCTCAGAGTGCCCTTGACTTAAAAAAACAGAATCTCAAAGATGAAACCAAGAAAAAGAAGGAGCTCATAAAGAGCATGGAGGAGGTAACAGATCATTAAGTCTAACTTATCTGTAAAAAACAGCTTTTTCTGTTTACTTTATCAAAACCACATGTTTCTCTTATTTCCCAGGACAAGAAAATGCTTGTGGTAAAAGAAAAGGAGGTTTCTAAGGTGACGGAACAGCTTAAGGCTCTGCAGGAAGAGGGACAGAATGACAGTGCTGCCCTCGAGGCAGCTGAGCAGCATTTCAAAGCTGTGTCTGCAGGTCTTTCTACCAACGAGGATGGGGAAGAAGCCACACTTGCTGGACAGATGATGACATGCAAGAATGACATGAGCAAGGCAGACACTGAGGCCAAGCAGGTGAGGAAAGGATTAGAACTTGCCATCAATGTGCCAGGCCATGTTTCTCATCTTGACCCACGCTGACTTAATTCTTGTTGATACCGATTTATTTTATCATCTATTTCCTCCCACTCTCCAGGCCCAAATGACCCTGAAGCATGCCCAGGCTGAGCTGAAGACTAAACAGGCAGAGATGAAAAAGATGGACGGTGGCTACAAGAAAGACCAGGAGACACTGCAGGCTATCAAAAAAAGCAGGGAGAAGCTCGAGGCTGAGCTAGCCAAACTCAACTATGAAGGTAATATTTGTATTTGTGTCTCTTGAATGAGATGTTTTTTGTCTGCTCAACATTGTTCTTCCTAAACTTTTGGGTTGTGCCTGTCCTGATGCAGATGGTAAAGAAGAGAGCCTGCTGGAAAAAAGACGGCAGCTGTCCAGAGAGGTTGCTAAACTTAAGGAGACATATGAACGTCTTGTGTCACGTTTCCCCAACCTGCGCTTTGACTACAAGTAAATATTCCATCTCTACATGAAATATGTAATAAAGATATTGTGTATGTTTCCTACTTTGCAACCAAAATGTCTGCTAACAACCCTTTGACCCTTCGTCTTTAGGGACCCAGAGAAAGGTTGGGACCGTAACAAGGTGAAGGGCCTGCTGGCTAACCTGATCACAGTCCGTGATGTTTCCTATGCAACAGGACTTGAGGTTGTTGCAGGAGGACGGCTCTACAACATTGTTGTTGACACTGAGGTAGGTGTGAGAATATAGATAGAAAGATATTCTTTATTGATCCTGCAGGGGGAAATTGTTAGAAGAATTACTCAAAATATAACAAGTCAAAAATAATGAAAGTAGAGTAGGTCTCCAGCAATATAAACATATTATATTTACAGTGGAGAATGGACAGTACATGTGATTTTAATGCAGATATAGCCAGCTACACTTACTTGTTCTGCAAACCAGTGTGACTTTGTAACCTTGTTGTTGTTAGGTGACTGGTAAGAAGCTGCTGGAGAAGGGAGACCTGCAGAGAAGGTACACCATCATTCCCCTGAACAAGATATCTGCCAAGACCCTTAATGACTCTGTGGTCAACACTGCCAAGAGCCTGGTGAGATGAAAGCCTCCTTGATGCTTCATTTTTAATTCACGTGTATTTTTGAGTGGAAAAATATGAATGCAGTTCCTTTTGTTTTTCGTCTTTTCCGAGACTAAATGTGGACTCTAAATTCAACTCCTGTCAGGTTGGGGAGGACAATGTTCACGCAGCTCTGTCACTGGTTGGCTATGAACCTGACCTGCGCAAAGCTATGGAGTACGTGTTTGGCTCCACACTGGTGTGTGACACTCTGGACAATGCCAAAAAAGTGGCTTTTAATAAGCAAGTGATGACCAAAACAGTCACTCTAGGAGGAGACATCTTTGACCCGCAGGGAACTCTGAGTGGAGGTGAGGATGAGAAATGCCTGCGGGGGTAGGGTGGGGGTGTAGTGGGTTCAGGTAAACACAGCTTTATTATCATACCTACAGTGATCTCACAGAGGTACTTGCTGCTTTTTCACTTTTAGGTGCTCGTTCCCAGTCTGCATCAGTTCTGACAAGCCTGCAAGAAGTGAAGGAGGTTCGGGACAACTTAAATGAGAAGGAGGCTCAACTTCAGGATATTGAACAACATCTGGCTGGCCTTAAGGGAACTGCTGAGAAGTATGCAGCACTTACAGAAATATCTGCATGAATAATCATGGTTTATATGTACACAATAGGTGGAGATAAATAGTCGCATAGTTAGTGTGCCCCAGAAACTAGTTAGTTTAGCTTCAATTATATATACGGTATCAGTGTTTCCCAACCAGTGTGCTGTTAAAGATCATCAGGTGTGCTGTGGGAAGTTACCTGATTTTATTGAATTGGTTTGAGAAGTATTATTCATTTACTGTAAACTGTCTTGGTTCATATGTGCCAGCAATGTGCCATGTTTTTTTTTTTAAATATAAAATATGTGCCATGGCTCAAAGGTTCATCTTTACTACTTTCTGCTCTCTGCAGGTACCGACAGCTGAAGCAGCAGCATGAGCTAAAGCTAGAGGAGGAGCAGATTCTGCAGGCCAAGGTGCAGCAGAGCTCCTTCCACCAGCAGCAGGAGGAGCTGGAGAGGCTGCGCAAGACAATTGGTCAGAACACTGAAATCTACACAAAAAACTGAACTCTGATTTAGACCAAGCAACACACCAGTGGCTTAATACTTTATTTTTCAGATGAGAGTGAAGAGACGTTGCGTGTCACTAAGGAGGTACAGAAGCGGGCTGAAGAGAAATACAAGGTCCTGGAGAACAAAATGAAGAATGCTGAGGCAGAAAGGGAGAAGGAGCTGAAAGCTGCCCAGCAGAAACTCAATACAGCCAAGGCCAAAGCTGATGCCTTCAACAAGAAGCTAAAGCAGAAGCAGCAGGTACAGTAACCACATTCAATATATCTTCTGCTGGAAGATATATACAAAATGTTTGACCTTCAATGAAGTTAAAGCAGATCATCTGTATGATGGGTAGGATATCTTTTTTTAAACTTGGTGTTGCATAGTTCTAAGTAAAGTTCTAAGTACTGTTGAATTTGCAAAACGTAAACTGTTTTCTCCTCCTGTAGGAGTCTGATGCTGTAACTCTGGAGCTGGAAGAGCTGCGGAGGGAACAGGCTGGTTATGAGCAGCAGATTCAGGCTGTGGATGAGGCAATGAAGGCCATCCAGGAGCAGATAGACAGCATGTCTTCCACTGTATCACAGAACAAGGTATTTCTGTTGTTTTGAATGTATATAAACAAACAGTTTTAATGTTAAACATCTCAGGTTCATACAGAAATGTTAAGATGACTGAATATGTCTATGCTCAAAGGTCTGAGAAAAAAGCTCCAATGTACGGTAAACTCAATCCACTACATTAATTTGGATCTAGTTAGGAGCAGGTGTTAAAACGGTGGTGGGATGTGATCTCAGACAAACAATTCTTTGTAGTTTTCTATGTAAACTCCGAATTGCCAGCAGCATACAAATAAAATAACTTTGCAAGTTATGGTGGCAGAAACCATTTAACAATTTCAGTACTTGTGTATAAGACTTCTTCCACATGCTTGTGCCATCTTTTGTTAGAAAGTCTGTGGTGTGTGTACCTGTTTTTAAATGACTGCTTACTTAATGACCTTAGCTTTCCCATATTTCTGTTTCACCATTCCTTATGTTTTTTTTGTGATGTAGGAAGCTGTGCGTAAAGCCCAGGAGGAGCTGGCCAAACAGAAGGAAGTGATCATGGCACAAGACAAAGAGCTGAGGGTGACTAAAAATATGCTTTGATTCTAGTTGATTCATGAGAAGGAGAGTGGAATCTTTAATGCTGATTGGGGTTAGAAGCCTATTTATGATAAATATTGCTATATATAAATAATTTAGAGGATAACTTACGTAATGTATGTTCCATGCTTAGTTTCTATAGCTGATACATTTTTGAACATTTAATTTCTGTCTCCAGGTAAAAAGCACAGAGGCCAATAAAATAAGGGAGCAGACCAATGAAGTCCAGTTGAAGATCAAGGAGATGGAGCATAACATTAGTAAACACCGCAAAGACAGCCAGGATGCTGCTGACAAGGTACTCACAGACTTTACCTTTGTGCACTGCAGTAATATTTAGTATTTCTTGATTTTATCTTTCTCATTATGAGCCATGTCTGACTCCATCTTATCTTTCTTCAGGTGTCTCGGATGCTGGAAGAACACGACTGGATCCATTCTGAGCGTCAGTTCTTTGGCCAGCCAAACACAGCATACGACTTCAAGACCAACAATCCCCGCGAGGCGGGCCAGCGGCTAAAAAAGTTGGAGGAGACCACCAGCAAGCTGGAGAGGAACGTCAACAAGAGGGCCATGAACATGCTGAATGAGGCAGAAGAAAGGGTGGGTAGCTGGACAAAAAGGGGCTGCGAGTGTGGTGCCAGGAAATGTAGAAACAACAAATAGCTTTTCTCCTCTTTTCTTTAGTACAATGACCTGATGAAGAAGAAGAGAATTGTAGAAAACGACAAAGCAAAAATCTTGCAGACCATTGAAGAGCTGGACCAGAAGAAAAATGAGGCACTCAATATGGCATGGCAGAAGGTCAGGCATTGTTTCAGCACTTCATTTTTTAAACATTCAATTAATTTTGCTTACATTATAAGTTATGTTCTGTTGTTTACATATCGGACATATTAGAAAATAATGAGCTATATATGCCATTATACTATATTATGTCTTCACAGGTAAACAAGGACTTTGGCTCCATTTTCTCCACTTTGCTGCCAGGAGCCACAGCAAAGCTGGCTCCTCCTCAGGGCTGTGGTGTCTTGGAGGGACTTGAGTTCAAGGTGGCCTTGGGCAACACATGGAAAGAAAACCTGACTGAGCTCAGTGGAGGCCAGAGGTCAGCAAATAAAAAGCAATTGTAGTAGATTGAATCTAAGCTTTTATTCACCATGTTTGACTCTTTGCTTTCAGGTCACTGGTGGCCTTGTCTCTTATCCTGGCCATGCTGCTCTTCAAGCCTGCTCCCATCTACATCTTAGACGAGGTGGATGCTGCTCTGGACCTGTCACACACACAGAACATCGGACAGATGCTGCGCACACATTTCAGACACTCTCAGGTAAGTTTGATCATAGGCAAAAATGTATCCTAAAAAAAAAATCCCCATGAGAGTCAGTCATGAAAGCGTTTAACCATGTAATTATTGTCTCCTTGCAGTTTGTGGTTGTGTCCCTGAAGGACGGCATGTTCACGAATGCCAACGTCCTCTTCAAGACCAAGTTTGTCGATGGGATGTCCACGGTGACACGTACTGCACTGAGCCAGAGTGATTCTAACCTTCCACAGAAAGGCCAAGATAAGGCTCGTCCAAAGGACAGGAAGAACAAGCAGCTGGTCAGTTAATCATTGCTCATCAGGAAGAGACACCCTGGAGTTATGTCTAATGGAACAAAATGTGGCATCTGTTGATTACTCAATTGTTGATACTCCTGTCTTTTGTGTGTGTTCACTTAGTATTCCTCAGCTGTTTCTTCAACCATTCTTAGCTCTGGGTAAATTTGTTTTTAATGCCCATTTTGTCTAACATCTTGTTTCCTCTGTTCACATCTTTGTATTTTCTCTGTAAATGTCTTTTATCTAAATTATCCTGTCTTTCATGGACTGTGCTCTTCTGCTTCATCAGTTATATGCAGCTAATACGTCTGTATGTTCTATTAAATAAGACAAATGAAATAAAAAGTTTTTTGCCAATTTGGTTTATTGCTGTAACACTTAATACTGCTTTGAGAGTTTAGTGGCAGCATCATGGACTACAGATGGTTTCAGTGAATTTAAAACAATCAGACAAAAAGACATTCTTTTAAATTGTCATTACTTTTATTTAATCAGGGACAAATTCAAACAACTATAGCATCACTTTGAATTTATATAGAAGTGATTTTCAATACTTCACAAAATAGCTTGACATCTTGCTCAACCTGGACAAAGAACATTATCAAGATGCAAATCTGCAGGTTTTTCACAATTACTCAGCTGAAGTGGCCACTCCCGCTTATCCCTCAGCATCAGCTAACCTGTACAACCTGCTGCTTTAAGTAGGCAAACCCACAACAGTAGTAAAATTCCCCATTTTGGGGGCTATAGGAATACAGTGTCCACAAACCCAACACATTGGTTTATATAGCATTATTTTATCAACTTACTGTCCATTTAAATGAACCAAATAAAACTTGACACATTACAATAACAGCCTCGCTCTTCAATACCATCACTGCAAGTTCAGACTCAGAGCAAGTTATTGTAATCCCTTCAAGCTTCATCATGAGTCAGTCTCTTGCACAAACTTATAGATAATATGGAAACTGAAATGCAATGATTAGGAGCTTTGTGAATGCCTGGTTGAGAGACAATGGCTGTATCAAAGAAGTCAAAGAGAAGAGTTGTGCTAATGTATACGATGATGTTCATCACTGATAAAGAAGCGAAAAAGAAGTTGATGTTTTGCTTTTTGTACTGTGTTTCAGTAAGCTGTGCGTGCTCATGGTTGGCTCTGGATGTGTCTGCGCAGCTCCTGAGCTTTATCCCTTAGGTCAGGTCTGCTGTCAGACTGCAGCGTCGACAGGGAGCGCTGCAGCTGCTCCCGGCTTTTCACAGACACACAGTCCCACTGTTCACTTTCTGATGTCACACATGAAAAAGGAAATTTCATCATTAAATCAACAGTCTATGACACCTTTGCATGTTGTAACACAAACATGCCAACTGCCAATGGTTGACTGTGACAGTATATGTATACTTTACAAAAATGGAGATCACTAACAGAAACCTGCTCCTACAAAAATGACTAAAATTCCCCATGCTATCAATTACATGCTGAACACCAATATCAGTAGAAACAAATACTTACCTCCAGTTCTCTTAACAATCAGATCCACAACTGACAAGGCCTCTGTCCTCACAGATGAGTAACTTTTGTTTTCTGTACAGAAAAACATATATGGTAATGAAACAGAGTCACATTATGTGGTTTTTCAAAGCACAGCTGAACTTCTTACCTAAAGGATATGTGAGTGCTGCACAGGTCTCTGTGAGAATCTGTGATAAGGCATTGAAGTCTTCACTGCCTTTCTCCAGCAACAATAACCTGAAAAGAATTGGATTCATTTTACTGGAAGTTGAGCTTTAGGGTTAATTACATGAAAATGTTTATAAAGTCTGGTCCTAACCCCTTGAAGTATGCTTTCATGGATTGTAGAACAGCAAGCTGGACTTTCCAGGTGCTCAGCTTGAGCTTCTCACACATCAGACTGCACACCTCAAGCTGAAAATGTGCTGCAGACAAACACAAAGTTCAAGTGAAAAAAGTTATATTGCATCCCAACAGACAATCTACATTTGAATCATGCTGTAGAGTAGTGCAGCACAACTTTTGATGTCCAGTGGTTGTGTTTTGTCTATTCTTACACTGAGTCTGTGGGTTTCTGGGCCAGCATTTGCCAAGAGTCTCAAAAGCACAAAGCAGAGCTTCAGTCTGCAGCTCCTTCTCCTTCACATCTTTATCATCATCATCATCATCTTCTTGGAGTGACCTCGGGGAAGTGCCGCCACTCTCTGGACAGCTCTGTTGAGAAGTTATAAAGACAGTGCTCTATTAAGCTTCTAAATATGGTAGTTATTATTAACAAACAGTTATCATTAGATGGGCTTTCACCTTCTTGATAAGAGGGAAAAGAATATCTGCCATGCTGCTGAAGCGGTCTTCCTGGCTGCCGTGGAGCACATCACCAGCACAACGCAGAGCAGCCATTTTGTACACCAGATTTTCCTTACGGCATTCTTTCAGCACAACTTCCAGCACTTCAGAGATTGTAGGTTGTCCAGTACAAGGCTTCTGTAGCTCGGTGCTAAAACAACAGAAAGAACAAAAGCACATTAATGTTGCAACAAAATATTGACATAATTAAAGAAACATGTAAGATGTCTCACCAGCATTTAGACACTACAGATCCGATGGCTTTCAGCAGCTCCTCCTGGAAGAAATTTAGTAAATTTCATACATCAATTTATGCCTAACATTTGTTGTTCAGTTCCGTTAGCTGTCATTACCTTGCCGGCCCAGGTGCGTCCAGATAGTCCCTGCATTAAAGCTGTCAGTACCAAGCCAAGGTGTGGTGCCACCAATGAGCCAGTTTGTTCCTTGGCAACAGTTGCCATGGCAGCCGCACCCTGAGCCTTCATCTTCCAAGACTGGGACTGCAGTGCTTTCTGTGTGATGGCAATCAGCTCTGTCATGTAGAGTCTGATGCCTCCAAAGCTTCCTGAAAACAAAGAAACATTTAAAGACAGATATAGAAAAGTGAGATTCTGAATACCAACATTTAGTGGTTCCAAATTAGATTTATTCTGCATTGGTGTTCCTCACCTGGAACATTCTCTTGCCACACCTCAGCCCACAGTGTGGCATCACGGCTCTCACCCTTCTCCTCATCAGGACCTGGTGCTTGATGCATGCCCAGGAAAGCCAGTGGCAGGGCCACTCCTGCATGGCCCTTTAGCACATCTGGGCTGTAGTGGCTGATGGCATGCACTGTCAATGCACACGATGACTTGTATACAGGCTCTAAGCAACAACAAACAAGACAGAGGGAGGAAACACAGAGCAACCGTGTAGTACCAACGTTAGCATTTATATAAAAAAGTTTGAAGATACAATATTTAACACTGGCTTACCCTCTTTCTCCAAGTACCAAGTGTTGAGCTTTAGTAGTAATTTTTCTACACTGCTGTCTTTCGCAGTCTGATAGGGAAATAAACACAAATGTCCTTATCATTCTTGAGACATACAGATAAATATAAACCATTGTCATGAATATACTAATGAAAAACTGCACTCACCCTCACAAGGTGTCCCAAAGCAAAGGCAAATGCTTTCTGTACCACAGTGCTCCTATCATGGATACCATTCAGCAGGGCACTCATCAGTTTACCTGTAAATAGCAAGCATATCACAGTCATTAGTACATTTGAACCAAATACTGCATACATTCTAAGAACAGAAAGAAACTTGTTCTGTACCTGAGTATGGGGTGAGATCCTGGGGACACTGCACTGTGAGGGAAACGATAACACTGGCACAGCCACCCTGCAGAAGAGTAGCCCAAATTAGCGATTTGTACAAACACAATACATTTATAAAATTAATTCAAGACAAAGGACTCTGTTTACCTTGGTGCCCAAGCCAACTCCACTCTTAAGCAACTCACAAAGCCTGGGAACCAGCTCTCCCAGCACAGACACATCAAGGTGCTGCAGACACTAAACATAGAGACAAGGAGTCCTTACAAAAACAGGTCTCAGTGGCTTTTCTTGTTTTACAAAAGGAGAAACCTCACCTTTGTCCCCTCAACACCCATGTTAGGTTGATGAACAGTAAAGTTACTAAGTGAAATAATTGTGTGTGTGTTTTTTTTTTTACCATGTTAATGGTCTCCATCATTGGAGAGGATTTGGCAGCGCTGAGCCTGGCAGCATCCATGGCACTCTAAATAACCAAGGGGAGCACAAGTTATGACAAAGTCCAGCTTGTAAAAAGCCACAAGCTTCACTTTATATGCAGTACACACTGAGCTTACCTTTTCCTGTTCTGTGGCTCTCAGACTGAGGTAGTTCAAAACTTGAGGCTCCAGAGTGCTGAGGGCCTCAAGAAGGGCAGGGATCAAACGGGCAGCATGAGGCTTTAGTCTGGCACCAGCGGTCTTGCTAATCTTCACCAGGGTTTGGATACTGAAGGGGGAATGATGAGGTTAGCTTAAAGTAACTGAAAACTAAATGAAATTTTTTGTACTCAAAATCATGGTGAGAGATATTACCTGAGTGAGCGAACCTCTGAGACATTGCTAACGATGCCTTTTTCCAGCAGGGTGGGTAACATCACTGCAACAGTTTTCTGGGCAGCAGAGCCTGACGACTCACACATGCGAGTGCAAACCTGGGCAGATACAAATTGTTAAAGGTCAGACATGCACATGTGTACACACAATAATACAAACAGCAGTGAGACACAGACATACCTTACTGAGTGTTTTTAGTGTTAGGTCAGCAGCTTTCCTCACAGATTCCTGGATAAAAATGTAAAAAATTGATTACACAGTTTTTAAAGTGTTCTGAACATTCTTGTGACTTATGTTACAGAGTTATATGTACTTAACAGATACCAGGTATTTGTAATGTGTCTCAACCAATAAACCAAGACAAATTCCTTACTCCTGTGCCCAGTGAATTAAGTGACAATTGTTTTCTGGCTCACCTTGATGTCATCAAGGACTCTGAAAAGTGTCTCCCACATTTCTGCCAGGTAATCAATAAGGTCATCAGCCTGACGACCACGAATCAAGTCATTCAGAGCCAGGCAGCTGAAAGGAAAATCCATTTATTATAAATACATTTTATATAACTTTACAAAGTCTGCAGCAGACACAGCTTTTCTGAATGCTTGTAATAGATAGATGATAGATAGAGATGATAGATAGAGAAATTTAAAAGTAACATAATTTCACTGATCTAATTGGAGGGGTCATTAGCATTATAATAGTAAGTATAATATAAGTATATTCCCATTGTTCATCATTATTATTTGATGCTTAGTGTGTGTTTTGTTGTACCTGGACTCCCGCACTCTCCAGGTGTTACTGGTCAAATTGGAGATCACATCCTGGAGGATGTCCTTAAGATATTTATCCACCTGAAACGCACCGGAACAAGGCACCATGCTCATGTTAACTTAAATGACAACGGATTTTTACATCAACATAGTCTACCTATAATTACAAACAATAACTCTTACCAGGGTCTTGTCAGTGACCAAGGCATCCCAGATGCTAGTCATAGCTTGACGAATGCTCAGGTTGGGGTCAAACTGGTAGCGGTACAGACGAGGCACTAACTGGGGCAGGAACGGAGCCAGCTGCTCCCCAGCCTTAGCTGCGATCATGTGGAAACCAAAAGCTGCTCCCTGAATGGTGGAAAGCAAAGGATATGTGAGGTCTAGTAAAAGAAGGTAACTTCAAAAATTTAGATGACAAAGGATGTCATGGATGTGGATGAGAAAGAGATGGATACCTTGCGTGAGTTCCACATGGCATGGTGGTTGGCCAGATTCATGAATTTGTATACGAGATCTGGTTGGTTAAGGTCACTGGCCAATGAGCAGAGTTCCTTGTATGTTGTCAGAGCATGACTGCAAAAAAAAATCATTGGAGAAAGACAAACTGAATCCACACAAATGCACACAAAGCCTTACATATTTTAAAACATCTCATTACACATAAATATGAGCAAACACTGTCTAATGATGGTGACATGACTCACCCGTCAGGTGTTTTCCCCAGATTTTCTCCTTGGAACACCTCAGTGTCCTCTGACACTGCATGTTTCACTCTGTTTGCAAAGATAAACATACACGTAACGTCTAACATGCTGGAAATGCTGGTACTATTTCTCCCCTACAGCCTTCTTTAATTCCTTATCATTTCTTTCCCTTCTTTTGTCTTTACTCACCTTTTCCCAGTCATGAGTGTCTCTACCAGAGTGGACACCAGTTCCTGCTGGTCAACCTCTCCACCCATCTCATACACAAGACCAAGGCCTTTAGATGCCACATCCTGACTTAACTCTAGAAGAAAAAAAGAGATATGGATGAAGAACAGAAAATAACAGAGAGCAAAATGTGATGTATGCTTGTTTTTGTAACATTGTATAGCTACAGTATATTTGAGGAGAGGTTAAAGTAGATTCTCATCTTACCATCGGGGTCTGAGAGCACAGAGATAAATGCTGCCTGAACCTCCTTCAAATGGGACTGGGTAGATAAAGGAAAAGGAGGAACATGATTTCAAGATGGAGGGACAGACACACAGAATTGTGCTAATAAAGTTGGAAATTAACTAATGTAGGCCAAATGTAACTAAAATAATTATGAAGATAATATTGAAGCAAAGATTTCTAAGGTCTTCTACATCATACAATATACGCACTGTAATTTCCTTGTGTTGGCTGAGTCTCTTGACAAGAGAGAGCAGCCATATGCAGGCTGCCTGTCGGACATGGGGGTTCTGGCTGGTTATGTACTTGGAGAGGATGGAGTTGAGTACCCATGGAACCACATCATTGTTTTTAATGTCTGAAACGGATAGGAAGAAATTTGACATTTTTATTAAAAAAATGAAGAGCTGCATATAAATACAAATTAAGTTGTAAAATCCATAATATTCCTCAGTAGTTAGACTTCAAGAATCTAAGACTACAATGAAAAGCACAGTATTTACTGTGTGGAGCGCTGTACTGGTCCTCAGTGCAAGTCCACGGGTCTCTAGCAGCTCCAGAGGTGGTCCCCTCTGCAGCACTGGTGATGGCCTCTCCAACTGTGAACTGCAGCTCCACCTGTTTGGCCTTGGAAAGACAAAAAAGAAAAAAAAAACGATATGCCATCAGTGTTAAGCTTCTGTGTCTTGTAAAAGCCCTGAATTGCTAATGTTGCCGTTCTCATTTGTTTCCTACCTCTACAGAGTCCATGAGTCCTTGCAGCAGCTTTTTCTGGTGAGGGAAGTCTCCATCTCCCACTGGTAAGTAACCCAGGGTCATAATTGATCGTTCTTTCATCTAGATTGTGTGAATGAAAACAGGATAATGAAGATGAAAATAAGGCTGTTAAGGCAACAATAAGGCCAAATCCTTTTTACTGGACATGTATTGTATTATAAATCCATATAGTGTAATAAAACATAAATACAATAAACACTGTGTCTCTCCACAGTCTCCTTCCGTTACAGTTTCAGGTTACCTTTGTGCTCTCCTTGCCAGAAGGAATGCGAGCCAGCAGGTTTTCTACCATAGAGAGTTTGGTGAAGCCCTCACCCTCTGCAGGGATCAGCAGGGGGCCATTCCGCCCAATTTCTCCCAGAGCTGTACAGGCTGCTACAGCCAGCAGTGCACTACTGCTGTCCAGAAAGGAACCTGCAAAGAAGTGTACATAAATGTTGATGAAGATTCTCAGTCATCCAGGTCATCATACGTAGAGAAGATTGAAGCAAGGCGTCCGGACTTGTAGAGTTTTCTTGAAAATAAAATACTTCAGGAGGGGAAAGCATTGTTTTAGTGTGATTTAGGCTCAAATAAAAAATGCTGCATTATTAAATAAAAAAAAAACCTAAATAAATAAATTAATTAATTACAGCAACGGAATTAATGCAAAATAATTACATTACATTAATACATTAATAATTACATACCAATTGTTTTAGTGGCCATGGCAACAAGTTCATCATCTTTCTGGGAGGTGATACTCATCTGTTGCCTCGTGTTGTGTGAGGACTCACAGGAGGTAACAGCTTTTTTTCGGCTCATGTTCCTTCCTACCATGTAGCCGAGAGCCAAGATGGCCCCATGCTGAGTCTCGGGACTCTGTGGTTCAATAAAGTAATAAATATATGTGAAGGATAAACAGGCAAATGTACAAAGTTGTGAGTACAGAAAAAGTGGCGTACATGGTTGTCTTTGGTGATTTTTATCAGGTTCTGCACAGCTGTCTGCAGCTCGTTGCCAGTCATGGTGGAGACCACCACAGCATGCAGCTGGGCTGCGAGCTCCCTCATGTCCTCCTTGTTTGTGTTCATCAGATTCTAGAGGGAAAAAAACAGTTTATTACAGGTAACTGCACTGATAATTATACATAATATTTTATAATATCACAGAACAGCTGAGTGAAATACTCACTTTGATCCAGTCAATTTTATCAGCAAATCTGGGAGCCAGTTTCTCTGGACACACAGACACCACCTCCAGCAAACAGTACATAACTGGGATTCCTATTGAAAGGATATCAAGAACAATATTACAATTACCCCAAACATTTTACACAGTCAAATGTAACCTGATGACAGTAAACACAAGCTAAACGTTATAATAATGTTTTACAAGCCCACTAAAAAAGGCAGGGTTACATCTCTCACCTCCTACTGCAGACAGCAGCTGCTGCAGTAAATCCATGTAGACATGTACAGGATTTGCCTCGGAGCCCTTTGACACTGAGGGCTGAGAGTCAGAGGACAGCAGAGTGTGGACATAGCGACCGATGGCAGGAGCATCATACTGCATGTCAGACAAGCGTGTGGACATGTGCACGGCCCCAGCACTGTGGGCTAAGCACATCCTCAGGTAGAGCATGATCTGCAAAAAATAAGGAAATGCCAGATTGAGTGTCCTGAGCAGAGTCAAAGTCAAACATTATCAGGATTAATTGGAGTCACAGGTAACCCCAAAAATAGTTACCTCCCCAAACGCTGATGGGTTGAAAGGAATTGTGGAGGTTCCAACAATGTACTTGGCTGGAGTCTTGATCCTCTGAGCTGCCTAATTAAGACAATATCAGAAACATTCGTTTCAGAATAATTCATTCTTTTAACAAAGAATTACCACATTGTACCTGCCTGAAGAAAAGGAAAAACATGCTCACCTTTTCCTGGACATATGCCACCATATCAGGAAAGGAGGGCATCGGCTTGGATCCTTCCTTCTCTGAACTCTTCAAAGGAAAACCTCTCAGCACCCTCTGAGCTTCTCCGGCCACCTCCTCCCTTCTGAAACACAGAAATCCAAAACACTTTAACTTGTATCCATATACATAAGTGTAGTATTGACAGTCATTTATTGCTAATGGTATATTATTGGTTAAGGTTATGTATGTGTATATACAAAAGTCTACACTGTTTTAGAACTTACGGGTCTCCAGCAGCGAGTAGCAGCAGGTATCTTGATGGCACATGATCAGGAGCAAACACTGTGCTGGCAAACTTCATAGCCACTTGACGAACTTGAACCTCAGGCTGTAACAAAACAACAATGAAAGTGTTTAATTCTCCTTATATTGTTTAACCAAACTAATTAGTTAATGGACACTCACCTTTCCAATGTATGCAGCCACCAGTGCCTCCATTAGGTTCAGCAGTGCCCCCTGCAGGTTAGCATAAGCTCCTACCATCATAGACAAAGCCTCCTGAATGGCAAGACGAACATCAGGCTCTTCCTAAAAAGGATAGAAGATAATTTTAGAAATGTAAACACCTGTGCCCTCCTAAAAAGTCTAAAGAAGAACAGAAGGATTATACTGATGTCCTAAAATGCATTTATTGTTCTGTATGAACATCTCTGCACAATTAATGCCTGACTCTCACCCACCTTGCACATAGACTCAAAAAACTGCTGCACAAGTGCAATGTCTTTTGTGAAGAGCTGTGGCATGCGACTAGAACAAAGAATACAGAAAATTACATTGTTTACATTTTCCTAAAATAATGCATAAGAAGAGCAAAAACTTTAATTGACTTTATTATTCTATACCTTGAGAGCTTTCCAACAGCGGAGTAGGCAACACATAGTAACTTAGGATCCTGCAAGGACAAGTTAGTAGGTATATATCAAACTTAACTGTACAATGTGCAGTTTATGTGATTTGCCATTTGTGGTTTACCTCTTTGTATTCATTGATGAGTTTGGTAAGACCATTAAGCAGCATTAGTCCTAAAGGCTTATTAGTATCAGGACATCTAAACAAGAAAAAACAGCTTTTAAAAAAACCCCAACCACACTTAAGAGAAGAGATGGTTGCATTAGGACAAAGGAGAAGGTGCACTTGTCTTACACCATACAGATGTGATGGACAAACTGTAACGTGAGTGACAGCAGTTTGTTGTTTGTGTTGGCTCCAAACAGACCATCATACACAACCTGCAGAAGACAGCAAACTTGTGAGTGATTGTACAGCTTACCAAAAAGCAGATGTATGGCAGCAAAAATGGCGGAGTTATTATGATAAATTTGATCAAACCTAACACTGGGTAAAATTAGCATTACATTTTAAAACTGGGGATATAAAATTGTATCAGCATCATCTGGTCATACCTGGATATTAGCTGGAAAGCACTCTGCAGCCAGGCGTGATCGTAGGAGATGTGGCAGGATCTTCAATTTAACTCTTGTGCTTACAGGTTCATGTTTTAACTCTTGTTTTACATTGCCACCCTGCAGTACGTAAATAACAGTATTTAACAGCTACATGTTTAAAATATCAGAAAGACAAAAAATTTTATATTAACTTTGCTAACCTTTGTTTTAAGAGGCACATCCCCCAGATACACCTTGAACATCTTGTTGATAATTAGGGGGTTGTTCCAGTCAATGATGCTGAAATATAACAAAACCAGTACATCATGATTGACACAAATTTAAGCATTAAGCAAACAGCAGAATGTCAGTGTTTGGGTTTTTTTGTGTAAGGGGCTCATAGACTACCTCTGTTTGCTCTTCAGCTCCAGATCAGCTGCAGTGGCCACACTATGTCTTGTGTCGCTAGATGCCACCACCAGGTGCACCACTGTTTCCACTTCTGGGACCTGCTTTGCCTCAATGAACTTCACTATGCCCAGCTTACACTGTTAAAACCAAGCACACATTTTTGCTAATAAGGAAGGCAAACTCAACACATTATGCACCAGCCTCTACAGTAAAATACAGACACTGAGACATTAACCTGCTGCTAAGCGATACCTAACTGACAATATCTCGACTAAACCGGGTAAATTCTAAAAAACGTATACTAAAAATTTTGCCTACAAAAATCAATTCTCCAGCTTCAGTTACTGTACCTGCTCAAGCTGCTCAGCATTCCACTGGGCTTCTCCGATCACCCTTTTGGCTGCATAGACACTCATCCCTGGTGGGGGCTGGGGGAGACCCTGGCCACTCGTTGCCACAGTCCCATCTGCAGAACCTCCCTGAGAAGAGGAGGGAGCGGGGCGAGTCGGCGATTCATTCAGTACAAACCTAGGAGAGAACAAGAACAGCGCTGCTGTTTGAAATGCTTCTAAATGAACAACTAGTTGTTTTTAAAACTAAACACATCAGTAGCTCACCCGTAAGGCATCAGTAACACATCCAGCATAAACTCCAGCAGCAGGTGCACCGTCTTTGGCCGCTCAGTCAGGTTAAAGGGAGAAGCATTCTTGGAAGTGTCTGCAGGATATTTCATATGGTAAAGCGTGGGGATCAGCAGGTGCATCAGGCTAAGAAAAGGAGGAGGATTGAGAGGAAAGGAAAAAAAGGTTAAGATCAAATAGGCTGAAATGAGGCTAAATTGTGTATCAACTTGCATGTGTCTCATGTCTGAAAACCATACATTCAGTTTATGATGACAGAAATGTTCCTGTGCATCCCAAGTGTGTTGTTCAGCACACGCCCTCACCTGTCCTGCTGAGGCTGCGGCTTTCCTTCCATGGCAGTGAGAAGGGTCGGAGCCAGCTCACACTGTTTTGCTACCTCCAGGCGGGGGTAGCCCATTTTAATATAGATGATTGTGAAATTCTGCAGATGAAGAGCCAAATCAAACTTGAATCAGTGATTTGACCACATGACCCTGCAAAGCAGCCTGATGACTACATTTAAAATGCAATTTAAATACCCTCCGCCATGATAATCTTACCGTAACAAAGGAAGCAGCTGCAGGGTCTTGGTACTGTACCAGCAGAGTCTCTACTGGCAGCTGAATCTTAGGTCGGCTTTTTATCCTTTTGTTCAGGTGGACCAACAACTCCATCACCTAGAAAAGGACATAGTTGGAACAGATGCTTGAAAAAACTGACTGACTAGAGATCCAGATGATTTAAGAGAAACTGTGATCAATACTATAAACTGATAAAGGCTTATGTAAATGTCTAAAAAAGAGAATCTTGGATTTGAAGTTCAGCTTTAGATCTATTATCTTGAGGCCCTGAAACAGAAAACAACCTTCTTACTTTTTTCCGCACGCCCTCCTGGACGCTGGACAGTTTGAGGAGAACGGGTGGTAGGAACTTGGAGATAATGTCCTGTAGCTGTTCATCTGTCTCTGCATGGCCCAGGCGAAGGAACACCCGTTCCAGTTGATCTGTCAAAACACATTTGTCAGCCCTCTATGTACCCTCTTCAAAGTGGCATTCATCATACCTCAAGACTAAAAGCTTCTGCTACATTTCATTTGACCATATCTTTCCATTTAAACATGGGGCTGTAACCCACTGGTTGTATGCAACCACATGCAAACCCAGTCTGTACACCCTTCAGGTTCATACAGTGATCAGAGAACACTACATTGGTTTTAAACCGTCCCTCATACATGGAACCATTTTAGCTGATAAGCTTGTCCTGTCAGCTGCTGGTTTGGCGCAACCATCACCCAGCCCTGCCTTCTTTCTCCTGGCATGGCTCATCAACCAGCTCGCTGCAACTGACAAGACTATCCACGCATTTCATCGTTTCTCTGTAACACCGCTGGTTTTTCCACTGCTCGTGACATGTTGCATAGTTGATCGCAGATCCCCTAAATATTCACGTTGTAAATCCACACGCTAAAAGTTTGCTTTATGGGAATATATGATTAGCCTACATGATAGTTTCATTTTGACCATGACTGGGCAAACGGCCTCCTGACGTTAGCATTCAAGCTAGCAATATAGCTGAGCTGCTAGCTGTCGTTCATACCCCAAATTTTAAACTAGTTAGGCTTCATCGCTACTCTAAAAACATCATAATTGTCAGGATTAAGAACAGCCGTTTGAAAACATATTTTTCAGAACCACCATGGCGAAAATTAGGAAGATATTAATCGCTAATAACGCAGAAAGAAACTTACTGAGTTCATCCTGGGCAGCCATGTTTGCAGAAAGTCAACAGCGACCCTCACAGGTACTGAGCGCAACTGCACTTCCAGTGCCACTCCTCATCGTCACCCAAGCATCATGAAGCAGACTATTTATTATTCAATACTTTACTAGACATTTTTTTCAAAATATTAAACGTACATTTGTTTCTGATTTCCCAGTCAATGGAAAATTCTTTATTCCAATATTTACATTTATGTTTATACGTATTCTCTGATATAAATGGCTCTATTTTCCTGCTTATATGTTAAAACATTTGTCAAGATTTGAAGCAATTATTTATAAATGCACTAAAAAGTAATGTTCACCTCTAAACTGCTTATTTAGATTTTTAAAAAATCATTTTATTTCTATCTACGCACGCATATGTCTACCGCAGTGAATTTCCTGCTCAGTCATTCACAAACTAGGACAAAATAAAAATGGACTTAACACGACCTTTAAGCCTTAAAGTTGCAAATTTTATATCTGCCATTTTATTATGATAAAATTTCAAATATTAAGTAGCTGCTCAACTAAAACTGATTTCTTGCATCCTCGCAACCCAAAACTTGTTTCCATTATTGCATTAAATATAGAGTATTAGTGCATTTACATGTCCTGTTTGATGCAGGTGCACTTTTTAGTAGAACTATCTGGTTCCGGTCCATCTCGCCGGCTGTCTCGCAGATCTCACAGTGCCTGGATGGTGCACCGTACCACGGCCGTGCTTGTTAGCGTGTTGATTGTCACACTGTGGTGCTGCTGGAGAGTCTGACTGGAAGGCAGCCGTTCCATAAGGCACGAAGCAGCAGCAGCGGCGGAGGCAGCTGTCATGTGAATCAGCTGGACGGGAAAGGAAGGGAGATAAACAACAACACCACTCCGTATTTCTTAATCAAGGTAAAAGAAAATCCTGTACACGTTTCTGACAACCGACATGTGCAATACCGGCGAAAAATTGTGCGTGGTAGCTGGGTTTGTAGCAGTTTCTTAGGGAGCGACGTGCATTTCGTGACTCCTGTGCAGAATTAGCTAAGCTATCAACAGCTAACTGTTAGCATTACCAGCTATATAAGTTGGCAGCCGCTCATGCTAGTGGCAGTCTTACACTGTGGTTTTGTCATTGGTCAGTTGCTTTCTGCTAAGCTTGTTAGATATCGATAAATAATAACACTGTAGAAATGTCTGGTTAAATCATCTGTGCCACACAAAGTCGTAAAGATGGTAGCAACGGGCCTGTGTGCAGCCACCTTGCGAGGGACATTTAAACCCCATTGACTTGTGCAGTAACAAGTTAGCTAGTGTTGTGGCTACATTAGCTTAACAGTATGATACACTTTATCCCTCAGAAGGCTGTCACTACTTTCAGTGGAGGCAGGTGCATGTTATTTATATATCAAAATAAAGTCAAACATTAGTTGGTGTGCCCACAGTTTAAATACGAGTTGGCTAATCAGCTGAGCTAGCAAGCTGTGCTATTTGTTCAGCCATTACTTGGCATCATAACAAAACGTAGGCTAGTTGGCTAGTTAGCAGGGTTGGCAGACAACAAAGATCAGCAAAGCTACAGACACTCATGCAATATTCAAAGCGAAAGTATAATTCCTCCGAGATTTATTTTCCCTGCGGGTTTAAATAAAAATATTTTAATTAATTATACGGAATACACCACTTGAAGGTTATTAGTATTTTTTAAATGATTATACTGATACCAGGACAAAGACCAAGAAGGTAAACACACTGTGTTTAAACACTTCAGCTAAATGCTTTTTTAGCCCCCCAAAAACTTGTTTCAGTGAATGCCTGTTACATAATCAGGTCGCATGTCAGTGCAATGTAGATTTTCTGTGCAGTGGCAGTACGGAAGTAAAAATGTGAATCATAACAATGTAGGTCGGTGCAGCGTGATCCTTTGTTTGGACGCACAGTAAAGTCAGAGTTGGGAGTGGGATGGGTGGATGGGACAAAAATCTGAAAAGGGTTGTTGGCATCAGCAAGGATCAAAGGATCAAATCGACATTTGTAGAATCTCTACCTCCACCTACTGGTGAACTTCTCAGTTACACACAAACACACTGCCAGCAATTACATTATATCAAGTCATTAGTACACGATTAAAATAAAAATAAAATCGGTACTTTGACATAAGACAAGGAAAGCCTCCCTCATAAATTAAATGACCAAAATTAAAAACCAAGAAAAAGGGTCCAGAATTGAAAACTTATACAGAAGAAGCAAATAAGTATAGAAAATATTTCTCATAATGGAATTATTATTATTAATAATGATTTGACTTTATCTCTGCTTGGATGAACTCACTCACCATCAAACATAATTAACCATAATTTGTTAGGTAATTTTATTTTTTTTTTATTTTTTTTTTTTTTTATTTTAGATACTGTATTAATCCCAGAGGGAAATTCGTTACGGCTGCTGCACAAGCAGTGTCATACAATGACTAGCAAGGCGCGCCACAGGCTAGGGTGAAGTGTCTTGCCCAAGAACACACAACAGTGACTAGGGAGGAGTTGGGATCGAACCACCAACCTTCCGGTTATTGGAACAACCCTAGACAACAAAGAATGAATAGTTTTTTTTTATTGTAGCTGATATAAAATACAAGAATACAATTTCAGTACTGTAAGATTTTGTCCACATTGCATGAAGTATGTTGGTGGTACTGCAGAAAATACAGTGTTTGTGATGGCGAGTGGTCAACTTTGAGGCCACACCCCCGCCACACTGTAACACTTTTGAAAGAGTTTTGGAATGTGTTTTTTGTGACATTAGTGGACTGTTGACATGGCAACGTACCAAGCTAAAACAAAAGGGCTACACGTGAGGGGGCACTATATACTATATACATACTATTCAAATGCAAGTTTGGCGAGTTTTGGGGCATGTTAAGGCGATCTTAAGGGGGAAAAAGGGGAAAAAAATAAATAAAATGAATCCCTAGGGTTTCAATAGGGCTCTTGCATGTTTCGTGCCCCAACTATCCAGCTGGAAAGTCTTAAGTCTTAAAGTTTCATATAATATTTTTGCTTCCAGGTTATAGCTGGTGAGCTGCCAGGATGGCGGGAGCAGAGGTGTGCACCCCTGCAAACCCCACCTGCAAGATTATGACGTTCAGGCCCACCATGGAAGAGTTCAAGGACTTTAACCAGTACCTGGTCTACATGGAGTCTCAGGGTGCACACCGTGCAGGCCTGGCCAAAGTAGGTGTTCATTCGGAGCTCAGTTATGTTTAAATAGCTACTATAATTAACCTGTCGAGGTATTATACTTGGCTTAATGTGTTTGTGCATGTTTCCTCTCTTAATAGCTTACAGTGTGATGACTTTAGTTTTCTGCATACATAAATAATCCATTAGTGCCCCTTTGCTTGTAATTCCTAATACTTAATGCTAATGTAATTAATGTTTTAATAACAAATCTTTTCTGTGTTTATCATCCAGGTAATTCCTCCGAAAGGCTGGAAGCCCCGCCGAACCTATGACGATATTGACGATTTAGTCATTGATGCTCCGATTCAGCAGATGGTGGCAGGACAATCAGGACTCTTCACTCAATACAACATCCAAAAAAAGCCTCTCAGTGTGCAGGAGTTCAGGCGACTAGCTAACAGTGATATGTGAGTACAGTGGAGCTCTATTGATTAATTTTAGAACTTTACATTTCGGTGCTGCTAGAGTAGAAATTTAACTGCGTCTGCAGGGTACATGACTGGTGTCGATTTGTGAAAAGTGTTTTTTCCCTCTCTCCTAACAGGTACTGTACACCTCGCTACCTGAATTATGAAGACCTTGAGCGGAAATATTGGAAGAACCTGACTTTTGTTTCACCCATATATGGTGCTGACGTCAGCGGCAGCCTCTACGATGAGGTGAGGAGTTTTCATACATGCTCATACATGCTTTGTCACTTAAACCTAAAAATATACAAGAGAAAATATTTCGAAAAAATCAGTAGTAAAATATAATTATCACACTAATTGTAATGATATTTCAATACGAAAATGCATATTGTGGATTTATTATTGAACCCTTTGATAAGTAGCTTGACATATGGATAACATATCTTTATTGGCTACAGCTACAACAAACCCATTTTGAACCACAAGCAATATTTTTCAACAGAAGCAGTTCAGAGGCACAGTGCATCTGACATTTGTCCTTTAAATGGAAGCGAAGTGACAATATTTTTCTCCCACTGCTTGCTTGTCTCATGAGTTCCCACTGTCACAGTGTCTGTTATTATTTGAAACCAGTTTTTTTATCCATGTACAATACTGCTCAATATGTAGTGTTTTAATTGACAACATTAAGGCCTTTTTAGACCACTTAAATACAATGAGTTACCATATATCATGATTATGATTATTAATCTGCAGTTTTGATTAAATAATCATAATAAATAACCAGTGCAACCTTTTTCAAACCCCTGTTTGTAATCTGTTAGGATGTAGAGGAGTGGAACATTGGCCATCTGAACTCCATCTTGGATGTTATCGAGGAGGACTGTGGTGTGTCCATACAAGGGGTCAACACTCCTTATCTGTACTTTGGAATGTGGAAGACCACTTTCTCCTGGCATACTGAAGATATGGACCTGTACAGCATCAACTACCTTCACTTTGGAGAGCCCAAGTCCTGGTGAGTGTCATTTTGATAAAAATCTGCACATCATAATACCAGTAGTTACATTACATTGGTGCATGGATCCTACTTTCAGTCTGCTGTTCTATGAGTTTTTGTGGTTGTGCTTGTACTGTATAATCTCGATGATATATGTTCACATCCACTCACTCTTTTGGGCTTAGTAGAGACAGTAATATCTGCAGTCTGTCCTTCATGTAAGTGTGACGTCTAGATTCACTTTGAGAGTCAGCTAACCATCCTGAGGCACAGCACTCTCATAGCAGGTGGACAGTTACTGTTCATGTCACAGTTTAGGGGACAGTTTCAGACAAGATGTCATGCACCAAATATCCTTTTCCTAGTCCATGTTCACAGTTGTATTACAACTAGATGGCACTATTTTTTCATGCTTGAAGTGGATTTGAACTGTAATTTGAACAGTTCAACTGTAATTTGAACTGTACCTACAATGTCACAGATGGCTTTTGATTGGCACAGTAGTTCTGTTGTACATGGCCTTGTACAGAGGTTTTTCTGCTGACACTCTGAGGAGGAGATCCCCAGCAATGAGTGACTATTAGACAAGTCTAAAGACTAGTGAGAATAGAAAAGATACAGAGCTTGAGTAATTGGCCAGCATGGCTAGCGAGGGAGTGTTTATATAGAGCTATGCTATTCTCTATGGATAGAAGCATATGTTAGGGCTGAAACAAAGTGGCCATGCGCAAACCAGACCTACCGGTATCTTAAATCTGACACACAAATATCTGGTGGGTTTTCCACAGAATTTTTAATTAGATACAGTTGAAATGAAAACATGAAGTGAAAAATCTAGGTAGATCAAATACAGAGTTTGCTTTTTATTTCTTTGTCAGCTTGGCTTGCTCCATTTCTCTCTCTTGCCCTGGAGAGAGTTCTGCTCATTAGAGCAGTGAGCCCTGCAGCCCCACAGGGATCAGTGTCACAGCCAGACAGTGACACACACACACACATACCCAGAAACAGACATACACACTCACAAAGAGCAGCCTGGTGAGCCACATACCCACACACATGCATACCCTTATCATCTAATACACACACACACCCTGACGTACACTCTTTCATCTCGCTGCTGTTTTGACATCTCATCCCTGGAGGCGAGCGGCTTAAAGATGCACCTCTCTCACCTTTTCTCAATCCTCCGACTCCCTCCAACTTCCTGTGTCACCTCTACCTGAGGTTGCCTACCCCTCTCACCCTGTCTCTCACTGCTGTGTTAAGCTGACAGGTGATATGATGATAGAAATGCTACAGACCTGAGGGCGGATGGTACTAGTCAAATGGAATGCCTAGTCAAACCTTGAGGGAGTTCTGTCACGCTCTCTGGATTTGATGCCAGAAACTCTGGAAATAGTTTAAATTCATATTACATGAGCAGCAGAAATGCAAAAAGGGGTGAACATTCATATTCTGTGAACTCATAACTTAACAGCAGTCATTAATGATTATGTTATTCCTCTCAGAAGAGCCTACATAGACTTGTATTTAAAAGAAAATCTAGAGCCTAAGACTTAATACATTAGAAAGCCTAACTTTTGAAGGATCTGTCAGAAAACACAAAAAACACAATAATATCATCATCATAATATCTTCTGTATGTTCTAATGGTAATGTCTATATTTATTTGTCAAGTGCAAAGGTTGGAAAAGGTTAGGCACACATTTGCCATTCATATATCCACCACTGGATGGCAGTCTTGAAACTCCTTGAGTATTAGTTTGCAGCTGTGTGTGCTACACTGCAGGCACAATTAAACAAAGCATGTTCGAAATTCAATGTACACAGTCAAAAAATAACTGCCCCTTATCTCTAACAGGTATGCCATACCCCCTGAGCATGGGAAGAGACTGGAGCGTCTGGCTACAGGTAAAAAAATAATTTACATTCTTTATGAATAATTAAATTACATGTGCGGTCAACAGATGTCCATTAGACAGCAAGGTACAGGCCATAAATTAATCCCAGCAATGAGAAGGCACTTAAGGTAATTAAGGTAAACATAGAGCATGCTAATGATTTCTGACTACACATTTGACCAGTAAATGTATATGTACGGTATATGTTATGCATATTATTGTTTTAATTGGTCTGAGTTTGAAATATTTTTAAGGCTTTACTAAATGAGAAAAATGCAGGAATTACTTAAACACAAATATATTAAGTTACATTCTTAAAGTGGCCAACATCTGCTCATGTCTTTATTTATTATTTGTTTTATTTATTCACATATACCAAAACATTCAGATTGATTTCAAACCAAACCAGCTGTTAATAAGTTAAGTTTAAGTGCTAAATCTGTTTTCCCTAATTACTTATTTTCCAGTTTTAATTTGTCAACCTCACAAAATAGACTTCTCAACCTTGCTTCACAGTCAGTCTGTTTAAATGTCTGTCTGTAACTTGTTTTACTTAAGAAGTTAAGCCACTACCATATCACCTATTCGACCATCCACCCTTCAGTGAAGGCCCTCTTCAATGCCCTTGTTGCTGGTTTTCTTCATTGGTTTGTTTAATAGAGACTGGTTTGTTTTTATTGTTATATTTTATTTTGCATCAAATCTTTGATGGTTATAAATCTTGCTGTGAAAAAGCCAGAACTGAATGATTGTGTGCAACAAGTTGATCAGCGAATAATGAGTCCTGAAAAGTGTTTAATTATTGGGTTAGAAAAAACATGTCTTGATAATAAAAAAATGCCTCCTTTTTCAATAAATGTTACAAATGCTGTATGCAGTATACACCTTTTACTTGGCTTTTTAGTGAAGCTATTTATTCATCTGTGTTTGTCTTTTTTGACTGGCTAAGTCTCTCTAATGGCATGTGTGTTTCTGTCAGGCTTTTTTCCCAACAGCTTCAAGGGGTGTGAGGCTTTTCTTCGTCACAAGATGACTCTAATCTCCCCTTCCATACTGAAGAAGTATGGCATTCCCTTTGATAAGGTAGGCTCTCTACTGCTTTGAAAAATTCTTCTCAGTTCTTGTGTTTGTACTCTTTTTTTATTTACCAACAGCTTTTCCTGCCACTAGAATATGCAGTACTCATTTTGTATTTAGTGCGGAAATATTTAAAGGCTTATTTAATTATTATTTTTATTAATATTATTATCACATTCTTGAACAGTTTTTCACTTCTGCACCTTTACAGATTACTCAGGAAGCTGGAGAGTTCATGATCACCTTCCCTTATGGTTATCATGCTGGATTCAATCATGGGTTCAACTGTGCAGAGTCCACAAACTTTGCCACTGTGCGCTGGATAGACTATGGCAAAGTGGCCACTCAGGTACCATTACACTTCACTGTGATGCCAACTTTCCTTAAAACCACATACATCATATTGGTATTGCTGTAGTGGAGAACTCATCTTAGCCCATCCTTTTTCTTTCCTGTAGTGTACGTGTAGCAAGGACATGGTAAAAATTTCCATGGAACCCTTTGTGAAGCGTTTTCAGCCAGACCGATATCCTAACTGGATGGTGGGTAAAGATTCCACGCCTATTGACCACACACTTGCCACTCCCAGTACAACACCGGAGCTGCAGAGTTGGTTGCAGAGGCGCCGCAAGACCAAGTCCTCTAATAAAGGGTACTGTAATGATAGTCAGTCAATATTTCTTCTGTTTTCCATGTCATGTTGTTATCAAGAGTTACCTGCTGCATATGACTGTGCTTGGGGGGTGGGGGGTGTGGGGGGTATAATTCAGGGTAGGAGTGCTGCTAAACAGTGGGTAAAGAATATTTAATGCAGCAACTTGATGAGGAGTGATACAGTGTCTACTGACTTAGTGAATGGAGCAAGAATATTTGCTGCAACAGCCAAATGCCTGTGCTTTTGGTGCCTTTCAGTATTAGTCAAGATTCAGAGTTTCAATCTTCTTTGATCTCTTTCTGCCTTCTTACAGCAGCAGCCACTCCCGTATGCGCTCCAAGCGCCTCAGAACCACTGAGGAGCCTGTTGACCTGGATGGCAGCTCAACGATGAACAGCAGCAAAAGGAAAGGTCTGGGTGGTCCGCCTGTTCCAAAGGTGCGAAAGACTGCGGCAGGGACATGCAAGAAAGAAGAGAACGAGAAGGAAAAGAAAGCTGAGCCAAAGCACAACCAGATTCACAGTTCTGTTCAGCTGTCTGGTAAGAGATCTACTGATCAAAATGGAAGGTATTTGCAAATTTGCATATTACTCCATCTCCGTATATCCGCATATTAAAATTCTTACAGATGAGGTAACTTAAAACCATTGTACATGTTTTTAGTATGCACTTATCACATCCTCGACAGGTCCCTGCAGACAGATGTGTGTGGTCAAGGTCAATCGAGTCGAGAGTAAGAGTTTGGGATTTTCGAACAAGGAACCATCCCCCAACTCCAGCTCCCCTGCTTCACCAGCAAAGAATGAACTAAAGGCAGAAACTGTGACTCATTTTGACCCTCAATTTCTCTCAGGACCAGGGGTTACAAGCAAGACCCCTGAAGATCTCAGACAAAGACCTGATGCTACTCAGATGCATCCAGGATTTAACGAGACAAGGTGTTGCTCTTCTGACCTACAAGACCTCTCAACTTGTAAAGACTGCTCTATCAGGATCCCTTCCATGGGGGCCAGCAAACTCAACCCACTTCCCACAAGCACTGATGCTGAGACGGTGGTGGGCTTGTGTCCCTCTGACTCTAATACTCAGGCATCTAGTTCCTCACATGACACCTTCACCCCGACATCCAGCACTGACAGCAGCTTGCACACAGGTACAGACAATTATGTTAAAAGTATTGTCAAAACAGAAAAAATGGACACAGATGTTAATCCAAAACACACTAATCCACACTCCAGTACAGAAGCACTTTATGGTTTCAAAAGTGAGCCAGCAGAGGGGGATAGTTACACATCATGTGGCTTACTCTCCTCTTCACAACACAAGTACAGTTTAGCAAAAAGCAGTACTGAGGAAAATATTTTTCCTCCTCTTCTGCAGAGGAATGCCATGGATATGCCACAACTCACTCCTGAGCCAGGGGATAAGATTGGAATTTGCCCTTTGCCACCTGTATTAACCCAAGAAATGCCCTCTCTTACCCCTGCTGACGATGGACAAACAGACTTACCAAGATCTGGATCAGCCAGTCACCACCTTGCACCTGTGCTTCAGAGGGAGACACCAACTGGCTCCTTATCCTCACAAGGATTCAAAGGGGGAAAGAAAGAGAAGGGCTTAATGATGCCAGCAGAACCTCGTACTGTTGAACATGCCAACAACTGGCGTTTAGATTCTCCATATAATTGTGAAGGAGCAGCAGTGTCTGGTTTAGAAGGCAACACGGCTCATTTATCTGCCAGTGGTATGCATGAAATAACATCTGGTGGTGTCCATGAAATGCTAATGTCTGCATTGCAAGAGAATCATGCAAAGATGGAAAATCTTACTCCTGGACAGAGTGATGGTAACACTGACCAGCATGTTCATGGCACTGCACTACAAAGAGAGGAACAACCCAGTGTATCAGAAAGAAACTCCAAAGACAGAACTGAAAGAGACTGTGATTTCAGTCTCAAAGGCATGGGTTCTCTGTTAACGGGTACCATGAACATCAATCACCCCACCCCTGTCCTTCCTTCATGCACTCAAAGTGACAACCACTCAACATTACAACTCCACCACACTACATACTCCTCTTCCCATTGTACATCTCACACCCCATACACAGAGTCCAAACCCTTCTCCAGCAGCATCTGGAAAAACTTCAATTCCCAGAATCCTGCTGTCCTTATCCAGAGTCTACACCCAGATCTCCCTTCTGACTTTACCCATGACCCTTTGCCTTACACCATGTGGACTGAACCTCAGTGCAAAAAGGTCACAGACCTGGAAGATCCAGAGCAGGACCTGCTTGAGTCAGAGAACCAGGAAGAGGCAGGTGGGCCTCTCACCTGGGCACAGCTTGAGCCCACTTCTCTTGTTTCAGTTGGTGCTGTTGAGCCCCTGGGTCTCTGTGGAGATTATGAGCTGCAAAGAGATGAAGTGGATGGGGCTGAAGCCCTGTCCCTGTGCAGGGAGCTGGGGAGACAAAGAGACACAGAAGAGGGTCTACACTCAGATAGTGCTGTTTCACCTCATGGGATAAAAGGAGGAGAACAGGATGGGGTGTCTGATATGGAAGACGGGGGATCCGATTGCGAAGAGGCAGAACAACAAAGTAGTGCCAAGGGAGAGAGCAGTAGTGACTCATCTGATGAAGAGGAAGAAGAGGAAGAAAATGATACAAGTAATTATGAGTGTGATGAATCTGGCCTGGAACCTGGGGAGGTTTGTGCTGTAAGTGTTGTACACATTTATAGCCATTCAGCTTTTGTTTCTTATTTTTAATACAAATACAGATTAGTTTTACTGTTAACATCTTTTACTCATGCCTTTCCATGCCAGTACGCTGCCTTGTCAGTGAAGAGGACTGCTAAGAGTTGGCGTCACCCTCTCAGGAAACCCACTGCAAGGGCTGTACCCACTGCTGTCAAACAACAGGCTGCCAGTGATGACGGTGGGCACATTCAAACACACATGCAAACACAGTTCAGTTCACAGCAACATTCAGACACATTCAGTGACACATGTACACAGTGTAATCCAAGAGTTATGCTCATTTCAATTGAAACCCAGGGACATTTCCTGATGTGGTTTGTGCTGCATAGTGAGTGGCACAGGGCCAGAAACCATGATGCTTCGACTTCTTTTGGTTGCATTGCAGTGAACCAGTATCCTGTTGCCATAATGTTTTTTTTAAGTGATTGGGTTGTTATCCTCAAAAAACTATTTTTTTCTTCATTAAGAGAAGGGTATTTAGCTTAAAAAAACTATGTATATAATGAGAAATACCTAATAGAACTGGCTTTTATTATCTCCATGCCTTATCTCCATTAACAAATATTCAGTACTGTCAGGTAACATTTGTGCTCTCCCACAGTGAACCATTACGTTTTGTGGTCATCACTTCCCCTCCTCATTTTTCAGATTTTATGTCCCCCAAATAATTCCTCTGACGTCAATGCACACATAAACCAAAGAGATTTAATTCTCAGGCATTCCACAGTAAAATGACCAAGTGATGGATACTGTATGTGTTTTTTATGGTTTTAACAGGGCAAAGGGGAAGGCCCCTTCATTAACAACCATTAATGTGCATATTGACACACAGTCACATTCATTATCTCTGTGGCTGTAAAACGGGATGAATTATTCAGCAGCCATTGTCATTGTTTATCCCTGTTTAAAAAATGACCATGAAATGACCATGGCTGTGAGAAGCCTGTTTTATTATGGTGAGAGCACTTAATTATTTTGACCAGATACCTATTAAGTGAAAATGTTTTTGAAGTCACTGTAGGAAAATGTCACCTCTGTGGATGGAGTGTATCTGACTTAAGCAGCAAGTCTGTGTAAGTGTATTAATACTGCAAAAGTCAACTGTGAGAACGTCGCATGCTGTGTTCTTGATATGGAGAATAGGCATAATCGACAAACTGCCGAGCAAAAGAGTTGCACTTGGCGTTGCGTGAATCATCATCTGGGCCATAGTACAAGGAGCACCGATTGAATAGACGAGTGATTGCAAGGTTGTAAAGCTATATTTTGTCTCCAATTAGAGCCCCCTGATGCAAGCCTGGCAGAGGAGGAGGAGCAGGAAATGGAAGCGTGGGCAAAGCCCCTCATCCACCTGTGGCAGAACAGAAAGAGCTGCTTCACAGCAGAGAGGGAGTACAATGCTTATGCAGCCGCCATGGAGCCATACTGTGCTGTGTGCACACTCTTCATGCCTTATTATCAGGTAAAGGGGAGATTATCTAAAATTAGCTCGTTAATGCATTATAGACACATGCTGAAACTGATTAAATCAGGGAGCAGACCACATATGGTAAATAGGTCTCATTTGATTGGCTTTTTTTTTCCTCAAGGGGTTTGGTGAATTTCAATATTACTTAGATGATGAGGACTGATTCTAATCCTGTCAGGAGCACACATGGATGCAACTTGCTTCTGTAGTAATAATCACAGCAAATGGTCAGGTCCAATCAGATCTGGTGACACACTTTTGATTAGTAGTGTGTCACCTACAGGTTTGACAGTGACTGTGCTAATCTGATAGATTGTAACAAGAACTCATACTGAATTGTTTGATAATTTGGTTAAAAAGTAGTTCCTGGGTGAAGGAACACAGAACAGAGTTGTCAGGGTCATGATTTCTAAAAAGAGACATTGCCTATTGAGGTTTTTAATTGTAATTTTTGGCGGAAATCTCATCCACAACCTCTGCATCGCACACCAAAACGATTTATTTAGGCCACAGAAATATGAATATCTGGTTTTGGAGCAAAAAGTTCCTTAAAGATCCTACAAGGTAATTAAAGAGTCTCTGAAGTAGTTCACTACCATTTAGTTCAACTATGAAGTGACAACCAAATAATTATTGGTAAATTATACTGATGTACTCAGCCAACGGGTGAAAAAGCTCACATTGGTTTTCAAAAGTTGACACTGGCTTATATTTACGAGGGTGGAAACATTTTAAACACACAGCATTCCTGTAAAATAATACAGTCTTATTGGTTCTTAAGGAGAACATTGAATTACACACTTTTCCTCTCATAGGCTGAAGACAAAGCAGAGGACAGTAAACCTATCACCTCTAAATCATCTTCTCCAATGGAGGGCCCCTCGTCTCCCTGTAGAGGGTTAAGGAGGACTAAGCCTCTCATCCCAGAGATCTGCTTCTCTTTCCGGGAGCAGAACTACCCCCCAACTCCCACTAACCCTCTGCTGCAGGAGGATGGCACCTCCCCTCTGCTCTATTGTCAGGGCTGTTGCCTACAAGTTCATGCAAGTATGTATGCACTGAGGAAATGTACCTTTTACTATTTTTTTTTATTGTTTCTAAACGTTAAAGCATCTGTTTACCACCTAACAGATGCAGTGACATTTCTTGTTTTCTTGTGTTTTGCTTGTCTGATGGCATTGTCAGAGGGTCAGAGGGTTTAAGGCCTGACTCACTGCATCGTAATGTTCCACCCCTTCTCTGTTTCCCTCTCTCCCCCCTCTCTCTCTGAGGTTTGGAGTATTTTATTTCCCTTCTCAGCTGAATGAGGGTGAATCCTCTGTCTTCACCACACATACTTCCTGTTTAAAAGCCCCAAGCCAGTAACAAGCCCTCACACACACACTCTTAAAAAAATTTCATGGAGCCTTTCTGTTGCACTCTTTGCACAAATGCAATACATTATACTTACATTGTTGCAATCACTCTTTCACACGTTCACATTAACAGCTTCAGATTACTTTTCCAATCATGGGTATTTTGCAAACATCTTAAGCTTTTGGCTAGTCACATGTCTCACATACACACACTCACTTACTCAGACACTGTCCCAAATCTTTAAAATTACAGTGGTTCTTTCTAAATCACTTTCAATCTCTCATACTAGTATTAATCCTGCCACAATTTTTACGCTCTGCAGGGTCTGCAGTGTTATGTATATACTGCTGTACTGCATATGTATTTACTTGGTTTGTGTGGGTGTGTGAAGGCATGATATAGTGAGAGTAAGATGAAGTGTACGCCATTCGACACTGATGAAAAAGCCACAAATTTGGTTTTGAGGCCCGACAATTACAACTTGATCTCCACACTGCTATTTGAACTCTAGAAAAGGAAACAGAGGTGAGCTTAGATTTTATATTTGGTTTTGTGATGGATAGTGGAGAGAAAGAACAGAGACATACACATATATACAGACACAGAAGTGTTTTTTTTTAATGAAACCCCCCCCCCCCCCCCCAGCTTATGCGTTTAAAACCTCTAGCCCATGGATTGCAACCAGCTGCCAGCTTTGAATAGAATCGCATTTGTTTTACTAAATTAAATTTCAAATGTTTTTCTGTTCAAGGCCACTAGCGTTTATTTTTTTGTTAAACATTTGTGCTGCTCTACTACACACAGACACAGACCAAACTGAGCAAAGCAACAATATTTACACAAAGTGGCTGCAGTGAAGCATCTGAAATTAAAACATACTGTCACACAAAGCACTTTACATGAGATAAACCCACAAAAACACGTGCCCAAGCTGTAATAGATAGACGTACCGTGTCTCTTCCTTCTGTGTTGTCTGCATTCCTGGACCACACCAACATTCCCCTACACACAGACCATGGAGATCTCCATTTCCACTTAGTCTGCAATCCTGTGCATTTCTGCACGGTAACAGAACCAATTTTCAGTCAAGAATCTGCAGAAACAATGTTGATGTGGCATTTTGTTCGGCTGTTTGTAACTTACAATTGGCGCACCATTTTGTTCTGCTATTAAGCCTGTTGTCTTACATTACCACTAGCTTTGAGTAAAACTGCTTAGCAGCATTTGAGTGAAATAAGAATTGTATCTATCTTTTCCTCTCTTAGGTTGCTATGGTGTTGCTGCAGATGACATCAGTGATCAGTGGTCATGTGATCGCTGTATGGAAGGAAGCTTTACAGCAGTAAGACGATTATATGATTTCATTTAATTTCTGTGACAGATAAATCTTAGAAGGAGGGTAACCACAGGTTAGTGCAAGGCTGTTGGACAACAGTACTGATGAAAACTACTGCACGCTCACTGTGAGCTTCAATTATATTTATAGGAACAACATCTCAGTTGTAGATAGATTTATGACACAGAGATCTCCCAAAGATCCAGCACAAATCAAAATATTGTCTTTCCAAATATATTTGTGGTTTTTGGGTCAGGCATTATTCTTTTCAACAATGTTATCTTAACATGTATAGGCCCAGTAGTAGCCTGGGAACCAGACAGACTTATTTTATTTGATCTGGTATAGCGTCTCTTGGCATTCATTCAGATGTCTATATTGCTTTCCCACAAATCACACCCCTCTCTCTGGTGTAGGGTGGGTAGATTCATGGACTATAGATATGGATATAAGAGAGATTGTGAAGCTCAACCTTTGTTTTTATACAGTGGCTTTACGGCACTGTGTGTACAACTACAAAAGAAAGAAAATCACTTGTTGTATTTGAATTGGTTGTAGGTCACTCCAGCAGTGTAGTTTCTGGTCTGTGTGGTCACATTTGTCTGGAATTGACAGGCTTACTTGAGTACTTGTGGTAAAGAGACCACCTTTCCCACAATGCTGCCGTCTAACAAAGATGTGGCTGTGTCCCTTTACCAGCACTTCTTTTGTAATTGTCTTTACTAATTGTTATGACTTTAGCAAACGGTAAATAAATACTTCCTCTCTTTCTTACTCTCTCTCTCTGTTTACTCAGGAATGCTGTCTCTGTAACCTCAGAGGTGGAGCTCTGAAGAAAACCCAAAACGACAAGTGAGACAAGCTTTTGTTTTGTGATTAGCTCTGCATACTCCCTGATCTGCAGAGCACAGCCAATTGAACTGTCTGTGTATCTTAATCATTATACCTATTAATTTGTTTATGGGTATGTGTGTATATATGTATAGATGGGCCCACGTGATGTGTGCTGTAGCATTACCAGAGGCAAGGTTCAGCGATGAAGCCAAGAGGAGTCCCATTGACACCAGCAGGATCCCCATGCAGCGTTATAAACTGGTGAGGAGACACACACACACACACACACACACACTCCTTAAGGACTGGCCTAGCCTAATTAATGAAGTGTTCACAGTTGTAATTAACAATGTGAGATGAACATGCCCGCAATCAAAGCTAGATAATTAACCACTGGTGGGAGGGAGAGGGGGTTTGTGTGCATAGGGCTGTCCGTGTTCTAGTGTTTGCCTGTATGTGGGTAGGTGTGCGTCTGGCTCCCTGTGTGTATGTGCTTGTGTTTATAGTGTGTGTGTCTACCTTCTTAATGAAAGAGCTGGTGTATGTATCTCAGCAGAGCTGACATGTTGCCACTATAGTTAGCTCACTGCTGCAGGCACCATGATGGCTCAGCAGAAAGTGAGGTGTTGGAGGAGCACATCCTAACACAAGATGGATAACAGAGACGTTATACTGCTTATGGATTCCTACCAATCATACACTGATTCAGCAATTATTGGTGCGTGTAAAGCCAAGCGGCAGTATCTCTGATAGATCACAGGATCCTACCTGCAAAGTTAGAGTAATGAAGATGAGAATAATAACGTGGTCATAGTAGGCAAATGCCCATACATTCACTTGCTGACAGCATTGCAGCACCACTGTCATACTCCACCTACAAATGATGATTGATAAGTTTGTGTTCTAAGGTGTGAAGGGGTTGATGCGTACATCCACCTCAACTCTGTGAGTGATTATGCAGATATTGATATTGATATTGACCATATGATTGACTGTTGCAAGTCAACATTATCTGAGAAAATGTATGACCCCTAGTGCAGCCAACCATTCTCAAGGCCTTATCACCCAAGGAGGTTCATTATGGGTAGGGCTGCCTTCTGAATAAACGAAACAAACAAACCAAAATACCACTACCCTGATAAGTAGTAGAAAATGATGTAGGAGATATTACTGCCCTGACACTGAACAGGACACTGACTTTGTGGACACATTGACATTACCCACAGGGTATTTACTTTTCACCTCATTGAAATTAAGCTCATTCAGATCTAAAAGCACAGGCCACAAAGTTAGTATCCTTAATCACTTTCACAGACCAAATGAACAAAATTAAAATTGTAATTCAGACCGGAAAGGGTGAAATGCTCATAAAAAGTCTCTGACATAGTTATGTTAGACATATAGTTGCTAAAGTGGAAGGACCAAATTACTTTTTCGTACATTTTCTTTTGTATGCTCTATTGTTTGTGTGTTTTTGTGCTCCACGAGCCACGTGTTTTGAAGTTCGCATTGGACCCATCGCCCCTGCAGTAGCCCAGTACATTCATAATTTACTATCACACAACATGTGCACACGTACGTGCACGCACACACATTCATAATTTACTGTGGGAATGTTCTTAACGCATGGCTCAACACGGGCAACCAAATACACTCTGCAGAAGGCACCAGAATGGGAGGAAAATGGGTTAGGCGCGCACACATACACACACACACACACACACACACTTTAAACACACATTAAAATGTAAAGCTATGTTGACATATTTACATTGCTTTATGTTCTCACACAACTCTGCCAACAATACATTAATGTTCATTTATTCACAGAGTTTAGATACACATACGGTGCACTGCATGCCAGTCAGGATCTTGTCAGTTTGGCCTCAATAGGTGGATGAGACAGTAGGGCCAGTTCATCAGCACACTGCTGTCCATAATGGAGTTGGTATGGGAAAAGCCTTTATAAAATGTAGGTCAAGTTAGTCACCAAGAAAAAAAAAACAGACTGAAAGTCTGAAATAGAGTTTGGAAGCCATGGAGGCTTCATTAATAGAAAAAAGGATAAAGTTAGGATTTTTGTCACGCATTTTAAATGAAGCATTTACTTGAACTTTTTCAAGAAGAAACGAAAAGCCTCTCCATACGCACCATACCTCCAGATTCTTACCTGATATCTGATAATCGTGAAGGCGAAGTCATCTGTGCTGTAGAGGATAAATTTAATTAATGCAGTCTGGTTTAACAGAATTAGATCCGTTATTGATTTTTCAAAGAAATGAACAGAGAGGTTAAAACATTATGTGCTGTTTTGTGCTATTTTCATGCATATTTCTTTATGCAAATGATTCTAAAATATAATCTAAAAAATATTAATTTTTTGATATTATGGTCTCACACACAGCACACACCTGATTATAATAGTGATTGTGACAGCTTTTAGCACATCAGTTATTTCCTGTTTGAGCTCACTTGCCCATAGCATAACCTCTGTGAAGGAGTTTGACTATATATAGGCATATTATATGTCAATGTGTATGGATATTTTAATGTGGATTTCCAGGGAATTAGATCAATGAATATATTACCTTCAAAGAGATGTGAAACTGCACCACTAAAAGAAAAGAAGCAGACAGGCTGAGCAAGTGAAGCGAAAAGAGAGCGTAGATGGGTGTTTTATTAGGAGAGTGAAGGAAATGTACTGAGATGGGAGGCATGCGAAAGAGGTGAAAGAGGAAAAGGGAGCAAGTCGGGTTATAATAGGAGCATGCCGTCATTTTTTCCCTTTAGTGGGAAAGCAAGGGATTTGTGGGAGAGAAGGAGAGAGGAGATGCCACAGTAGAGGAAATTGACTTGATGGGCTGGTTGGTGCACAAAACCGAGGGATAGTCTTAAAAATTTAGGTACGAGCGTGTCTGTGCATGGGTGCGTGGCAGTGTTGTGTTTTATGGCCTCTGTGTGTGCCGCTCACAGACCTCATATGATGGAAACATACACATCACAGCCTCAGTTTGTTGTGGAAACCTGAAATGATGTCATCTGAGTGGTCTTTTTTGAGGGTTTCCTTGTATTGTACCAATAACATGTTTCTGTTAGCTGTTGCCACAGCTCTCCCCCCTGCTCATGTTGTTTTCTCGTTACAATGATTTGTTGACACTACAGTATCCAATAACAGTGCTTTCAGCAGATTTCACAGATTATTTGGCGCACTTGATGATTTTAAATGATGTTAGGGGGGTTATGGCAAAACTGAGTGATGATTCCAGGCTGTTTTTATCTTTAATGAGCTGCTTTTTTATTGTGCTTTTTTTTTTACTTGAAATCATGAGGTTTCCTTCACTGCAACACAGACCCTCCATTGTTGACAGTTAGTTTAATGCAGTTTGCAATAGAGAGAATGAAAAAGCAGGTGATGCGACAGATGATTTTGTGGTATTTCCTTAGATCTCTGTTAAAATAAATTTTACATTCTCAAGCTGTCCTTAATGCAGTGCTTCTCAAACTGGCAACAAGGGGCATGGACATCAAGGAAAAAAAGTGAAGCTGAGGTGAATGAATATAATTTATGAAGGGAAAAATTCTGTCGTGCCAGTTTTTAATCATTAAAACTCAACTTTGATAAGTTGTTTTTGTTAATTTTTAATGATAATTTGTAAATGTCGGTCGGGGAGAAAATGTTTGAGAATCACTTAATGGAGAAATTAACCACCAAACCAGATGTTTCTCACTATAATATGTTGTGTTGAATGTACTGTTACAGCTGTGAAGTCACTTGAAGGACCCCTTGAAGCAGGGCTTTGTTTGTTTTGCTTAAACCTATGATTGGGCCAAACCACATCACCTCACTGGGCGAGGTGTGAATCAACCTTTTTCATGTCTGCGTTCAATTTGTATGAAAAGATCAATTCATGGATTGGCCTTGGATTTAATAGCAAGACAATACGGGTTTTTAGGCCACAGTGACCGTATTGTACACATCCTGGCATGTTTCAGACTGTTGCACATCATCACTAATTTCTGTGTGCGGCATTCCCTGTTTCCACTGGCATCTTGTGATAAGGTTGAATTTGATCTAGTCATGCAAAGTGTGGCTCAAAAAAGTCAGGGAATATAAAAGTTTCCTACATTTTTTTTTTCAAAATTCAAATATTGGTATTATCTAGCTTGTAACCTTGTGTTAAGGCTCTACATGTTGAAGATAAAATTGTACATGTTTAAAGCTCAATTTTTTCAATGCCAAGGTGTTCCTAGCATTATAGTGAAAGCTCAATGAATGTGTAAGGTTTTTAGTGTTTCGTCTGGTCTGTGTGTGTTTACAGAAGTGCATCTATTGCCGTAAACGATGTGCAGGGAAGCGGCAGGCGGGTGCTTGTATACAGTGCTCGTGTGGCCGGTGTCCCACCTCCTTTCATGCGACCTGCGCCCATGCTGCTGGTGTGATCATGGAGCCTGATGATTGGCCGTATGTTGTGTCAATCACCTGCCACAGACACCAGTCTCGGAGTTTATCAGCTGTAAGTTAAAGGACAAGTATTCACCACATCTGATATGAGCCAAGCAGTAAGAATGGACAAGTCAATGTGCTGACATTTCATTAATCTTCTGCAAGACTGATATGGATAGCTGACTCCATTGTAGTAATTTGTAGTTTTTGCATGACTGGGGATCACATACCAAAATCCATTTCCTTTAAAGCTGTCGCACCAGCTGAATCTAAATTGCACTGAAGTTCAGTATTATCAGCACTAACTGCTAGATTGAAGCTAAACTCACAAACTATACTCTTGAGTGACACTTTAAGTTGTTAGGGCAAACCTTTAAGCACCACAGTGTCAGGTTTTAGGTCAACATTTGGATTAAAAAAAATGGTTGTGTTTAGATAAAGCAAATTTGCCTTTCTAATATTGCACCTCTATTAATTAAAAGGTAGTTTGTTCTTTTGTAACATAGGTATAATATTGTTTGTGAACACTTCTTGCTATTGAATATGTGTTAAAAGCAGTATAAAATTACACATCTACCTTCAGCTGTACAGCAAGATGCATGACAATTTTAACTGGTATTGTGCATCCTTTTTAATACTAAAATAATTAATGTAATTAATACTAATTAATGTAAAATGTTCAAGCTAAATTTTAACTTGTGCTTAGCTAATGCAACACAGACCTATGCTGTATTCACATGTAATCAGCCAGAGGGCAGACAAAGACCAAAAAAACACCATAAAAGCAGTATTTGTAATAATTTAATTAAAATTTTTCTCCTCAACCACCTACCTGGTTCCTTGTGAATGCTGCATAAAAGTTTGTGCGATTTAGTATATAATTTAATGTATAAAGTGTAATAAAAGTATTTATTGCATTGAAATGTGCATTATTTGCCTTAAAGGGTCAGTTCCCCTAAACATACTATATTTTCTTCACTTGGTTGATCCTTCTGTGGATTCCCCAATTCAAGTGGGACGCTGTTTCTGGAAGACGTGTTAATATTACGACATGTTACTAATGTATTTAAATGCAATTCTCAACACAGGGACTGATCTCAAATCCTGGACACAACACACCAAATCTGACTGCCTGGCAAATGGTAAATAAGAAAATATTTTCAGTGATCTGGGTATCGGACCCTTTTTAACGCAAATAAAAGTAACACTATTGTCTTCATCACTTTCCATAGAGGGCTTTAGTTTGACTGTATGCATTGGTTTAATTGCTGCTCCCTACTCTGTCTATGCCAGAAGCAGCGAGTGTGCCAAGGTTCCATCTCAGTGGGCCAGACAGTGATCTCCAAACACAAAAACCTGCGATACTACAGCTCCAAGGTCACCGAGATCACTTCCCAGACGTTCTACGAGGTCATGTTTGATGATGGCTCTTTCTCTAATGATACCTACCCTGAGGATATAGTGGTGAGGATATGTTTAATAAGACACGCGCTAAAGGTCATCTCACAATTGTATGGGGGTGTTTCAGTGATTTACACTCTCTCATTAGCAATGTTTCTTTTTTTAATTACTCTAGGTCTTTTTTCTTTCTCTTAACCCCTTTGAAATGATCATGAAACACCATGGATTTCTGTAACAGTCTTTCAAAGAGGAAATACAATATCAGAGGGCCACTGAGTTGTCATGGTGTATGGTAACTGACGCAATGTTCTTGAACCGTTAACACAGCCACACACACCCCAGACTGATTCAGGCGTATTCAAATGTGCTGTGGGTAATAACATGCTAGAGGACATGAAGACAACAAATGAATAAGAACGAGGCAGAGTGGGAATGAGGCATCCTTATTTTCTTGTGAATAGATTAAGGCAGATTGTTTACACTATAGACACGCAACTGAATACTGAACTATTGTTTTCACAAGGCACACATCTTCCAAACATTCTGATTCTAAAATTGTCAATACAGTTTTTTATTTTTTATTTTTTAAAGCAATTTTATTGCTGATGGTATAAAAATATGATAATTAAAACCTCTGTACATATAGATTACAGCAACATTAACTATTATTTACTTGTGTTTGCAGAGCAGAGATTGTGTGAACCTGGGTCCTCCTGAAGTGGGGGAAGCTGTTCAGGTGAAGTGGCCTGATGGGCTATTTTATGCGGCCAAATACCTGGGATCCAGTGTGTCTTACATGTACCAGGTATAAACACACACACACACTGCAGTAAAATACTTTATCATGCCCCCAGTCAATGTGCAGAGCAGAGACAGACAGATGACCCAAGCTGTGCAGATTGAATTTTTTTCCTGTGGATGTTGAATAAACTCACAGGCACAATTGTAGGTCACAGCGAGACAGCAGTAAACTTGTTGAACTCCCTCAACATCAGTCATCGTGACTCCTGTGACGTGTTCAAGGTCCCCTGTGCTATGTATGGAAAGGTGGAGAGAGGAAAAAAGAAAGAGGACACTTGAGAAAGATTGAAGAAGGTGCTGAACTAATGGTGACTAAAGGGGAGATTGAAGATGATGGGAGGATGAAAAGACAGATATAGGAAGCTAAAGCTGTTCAGAGTGATAGAAAATGGGTAGAGAGAGAGGAGATGGAGAAAGCGAGACCAAAAGGAGGATGAGAAGGAGGTGACAATCTGCATTATTCAAACTCACTGAAATATTCACTAAGCATAGAGTCATGCGGCTTCCACTCAAGGCTTTATTTAGTTGAGGTGGGCGTCAACCATTAGTTATGCACAAATGCATCTGTGACGCACATACTTGGATAGGTCAGATTAAAAAAAAAAATTAAAAAATCACGAACAAGAACTTTCCATTGTCAAGGTGTCTTCAGATATATAACTCTTTGGCCTGTGTTAAGATCAACATTGGAGTTCTTAAGCAGACAACATGCTTTCAGAGAGGAAGAAGAAGCTGCTGCTTTTTTTTATCAGCACTTACATTTGATGCAGTGAAAAAAGCATTTGTGGTCTGTGATGAAATGGGCCATTCATTCCATAATAATGTTATTATGAAAAACAAACTATTTCCAATGGCCTCTATGTTACGTTATATAAATTGAATAGCCATATAAAGACTAACATACTGTATATATATTTAAGTATTAAATGTATTTTTGTGTATTTTCCATATTCAACATTAAATCTTCTCCTCTCTCACCTGAATTATGGTGACTTGACAGCTGATAGCACAAAGTAATAATAGACAATGTAACTACTGCTAACTAATCACTACTCATTGTAGTGACCATATGCCACACTTAGCAAAAAAACGGCCTGATATGCCACAATGGCTGCATGTTCCACTATCATGTACATGTACTTGTATTAAGGCTTAAAGTTATGCTAAATTAAGGTAGAGGCTGCTGACATTCAACAAAACCAGATTATCCTCGCTCTAGGAATACCTTTGTATTCACTTGTAATAGGTTGCACAGCTTAAATTTGGTTCTAGTTGAACTTCTTTCCACACTAAATGCACCGCCTCCTGCTGTTTTTTTTGTGCAGCACCTTATTAATTCACCCTCATGCCTTTACATTTAGAGCACAAATACAATCCAACCCATTGAAGCTTGCTGTCAAATACAAATACTAAGATTAATTGCTTTCACTTGGAAAACAGAAAAATGCCCAATGATAATTAAACTCATGTAATGCACTTAGATAATAGCTGAATATTGTCCTCGTCTTCTCAGGTGGAGTTTGAAGATGGGTCTCAGGTGCTGGCAAAAAGGGAAGATGTCTATACTCTAGATGAAGACCTGCCCAAAAAGGTGAAGCGTAGACTTGTAAGTATATACACTTAAATTAAAAAAATAAATATGCTATTCCCACATTAAGTGTTTTGTTTTGTTATTACTCATCTTTGTTTCTGCATGTGCTGTTTTGTAGTCAACGGCCTCAAGCATGCGTTTCCAAGACGCCTTCTTCACCACACAGGGGGAAAGGAAACGACAGAGAACACCAAATTCACGCTTCCAGAAAGATTATGTGGCCCTGCCAGGCCTCCGTACAACTGCCAAAAGCACATGGGAGCAACGTAGCCACAAAGGGAAATGAAGTCATGGAGAGGGATTGATGACAAATGAATGCACTGGAGCAACAGTGGATATAGAGGGGTGTGTGTGTGTGTGTGTGTACGTTTCGGGGTATCTGCTTTCATCTTAACAGCCATTACCCACACAACTTCCCTGTGAACAGTTCAGAGAAATAACATAAGGGAATGGGTGATTTGGGTTGGGTGGATGTTGACTTGCGTGTACTTGTACATTAGAAGCTGGTGTTTGGATGGTGTGACAGGCTGAAGAGGAACAGACCATTGGACAGTTGGGACTGTTATAGAACAGGATAACAGAGGGCATTGTTGCCTCAGTTGCCTCGTGCTTTCACATCCATCAGGGAAAATAATCGTGACCTACAATTGTCACATCACCCTTTTTGAAATAAAACAACAATATTTCTTTGTACATGTAAAATTCAAAGGTGAGATTTTTTCTACATAGTCTGCCTATGGTAGCCTTTTGGTAGCTTTATGGTTTGTTATTTTCCGGTTTGGATTGAATGTTTATGTACTCTGCTTGTAGTATTTTTTTCCTCCACGTCTTACACGTCTTTCTCCTCGCATGTTCAACATTGTCTCCTAACTGCTTCTGCTGGGCCGAGTCCGATTACACTACAATGGCTTCCTCTCTGCACTGTCATTTTGAACCATGCAACAGAAATGTGTGAATCCTGTAATTTGATATTTAAAAAAATTAAGAATGCTTTAAGCATTTCCTCAGCACATAAAAGCTACTCAGACTGGAAGCCATGCCTTTGTATTGGATCTGGTGTCCTATTAACGTGAAATGCTACTGTTGCCCTGTTGAATGAATCACATTGTTGAAATTATTTAAGATTTGTATTTATTTTTGGCTTGCTATAGTTGAACTATTGCTAACTGCTGTAAGGATAACAATAAAAAAAATACATGTTTTTTTAAATTAAATTCTCAGTTAATTTAAGTCAGTAAAAAGTTGCTGAAACATCTGTTGGACCAATAATTAGACATATAACACTATATTTAAATGGCTATTTTATTAAAATGTACAGCAAGTTCTGGATGATGGATCCTTTTTTTCTAAATGTGTATTTATAAGACTCAGATTGGACTCTTGGAAAGTCTTTAGAGGTGATCGATAAGTTTATAGTCCAAGGTAATACATTCAACCTTTCAGTCGGTGGGATGTGGGTCCCTTCGTTGTAGAAGTCGGCATCATTGAGGACCAAAATAGCAGTTAACAATATTAAAATTATAACCAGTGAACTTCTAGTCTAAGATACCAGTTACCAGAATAGGGAAAGTGTAGGACAACAAGTTCAGGACTGTTCCCAGCAGATTTCCTGCAGCTTGGCAGGTGGTATCTTAAGTGGCCATGGCGAGGCATCAAAAAGCTGTGTATCCCCATGGTAACCATGTCATGACCGGCTTCATATGGCTCTTTGTGATATTGAAGCCAAAGCAAAAACACAGGCCGTCTCTGATGAAAAAAGCCAAAAAGCAGGAGAGGGATAAACTTTTACCAGCGTTCCTCTGTGTGACTGCACAAACACACACTACTGTTGTGAAACCTTTGACAAACACTGTGTAGGACTCAAGGTGAACTACTTAAAACGATTAAATGTGCTTAAACTGATTTTAATGGCAGACACTACAACAAAAAGCACATCAATAAGGGCTGAATTCCACTAAGAGGAGGTGTGTGCATGTTGCTTTATGTTACACTTAATGGAGTTAAACCATTAATAACACATTTTCTATTCAAGATAAACATGTGTGCTGTGACAGAGGTCCGTTAAGCTCCTCTTATTACATCTGTCCAATGTTTTTGTCCGCCATGTTGCAAAACCTTGCTTACATCGTTAAGAGGAAAAACTCACATCAATTATATATCTCACCTGCAAAGGTTTGGTTGTACATCCCCACAGTGTCGTTGCATTATCAAACCCTAAATGTTCTTCTGCTGTGTGGGATAGAGTTCAGGCGGGATCCAAATGCAGACTCAAAAACATACCCAAAATCCAAGCAAGCTTTAATAACGAGAGCCAAAAGGTCCAACAAAAAATCCAATAATCCAAAAGGTGCTGACATGAACAGACAAACTAAATAAAAACAAGACATCCAGAACTAAAATCAAGAACATTGGAAACTTTGAAGTAACACAGGAAGACAAGGCAGGAACAACACATAACAGACTGACAAGGACGAAGGGGTTCAAGGGGTAACAAGACACAGGGCAAACACATTAGGGCATGGCAAACAGAAGTAAAATAAGAAAAACAAAACAAAACATGGCAACATAAGCCAGGAATAATACTCCAAAATAAACAGGAAAACAGCAGAACTGAGGATCATGACAATTTCAGTTTTTCAGAAGCTTCTGCTCTTCACTCACTGCTCAAATCTGGTTCCTAAATCTGATTTAACTGGACTGAAAGAATAGCGGGGCTAGACGCCCTGTGAGGCTGGATTTCTCATTATACTTCGAAAATTGCACAGTTGGACACAAAACATTAAAATAAATAAAAGAAGGAGGTAGTATTACCATTCTAAGCATTTTTTTATTAGCAGGGAAGAAACTCTTACAACGACAGGCTGACTGTCAGTGCAGTGTGTCCATATCTGAGACTCAGTTTTAGCTTTGGTTTATTTATAGGTCTATTCAGGCCGATTTCTACTTTTGTGTTTGGTCATATTAAAAAATAAAAACACCACTACTAAATGATCAGATTACATCAGTTTGCAAGTCAGGTCATAAGTTAGTTTGCCTTAGATTGTTCCTCAGTTCTGTTCAGTCCACTTGGGGTCAGTGAATAAGTAGGCTGTAGGTCTAAGTTGTAAGTTGAACTCTTTAATGACCTTCTTAAAGGAATTTTTACTTATAAACTTGTACTTCTTTATCCTTTTATATACTCAAAATGAACTGTAATTTTTCTTCTACATCAGCAAAACATTTAATAAAACTAGAAAAGCATTTCCTGAAGAAAATGCAAGTTTGATTGCCGCAGCTGAAGCATTGCTTTGAATGCTGATGTGAACGATTGCTCTGAATTGCTGGAGAATCTGCAATCTGAACTTAATTTGCTGAAACACAGTTAAGAATTTAGAAAGATGAAGCTCTTATCTGGAAAAGTAGAAAATGTTTTAATATTATGAAGATATGAAAGAGAAACAGCTGAAGACAAGAACAGTATGAAGTCACAACCTTAAAGAATAGCCTGTGAATATACCATATGAAAGGTCTGAGGGTGGAATAATACCATAAGACTATAAGAAGCTCAGGCTGTGTGATTTGAATGTGGAAAAGTAGTATACAGCTGAAGGATGATCAATATGACAGATATAATGCTTAAAGTCTGATAAAGACTACAAATATGGCCGCTTTGTATGCTTCTAGTGTGTCAGCATGTCACCATGGTAACAGCCCTGCCTGCCTGCCTGCCTGCCTGCATCCATGGCAACCGGAATGTTTATCAGCTGCCCCTAACTGCAGCTCTCTTTCCCCCTCCTAATGCATTTCCTATGTAAAACCACCCTCCGAACAACGTCTCATATTCTCCAAACCGAAGACTTTAGACGAAAAATAAGAACACCGTCAGAATCCCAAGAAGTTGCTCTACAACTGGTACGATTTTTATGTCTGGGATGTCGAAGATGTGGAGATGGCGGCGAGTTAGAAAATATGGCAGCTCTGCTTCTCTGTTTTTGGTTTTACATTATGTCTTAATGGAGGAATGACCGGCACTCTCCCCGAACAGCTCGATCTACAGGCAAAACTGTTTGGTGTTGAGTTTTAAGACCGACACCAACAGAACCCAGACCATTTTTCCTTCGAACTGGTGGCCAAATTATCCCTGTCAGACAAAAGGTGCAGACGTGACAGCAGGATAGAAACGCAGAAACTGGTTTAATTTTTTTCCCTCCCGCACTCTGAGCGATGACTCACCCACTCTAGCTCCCAACATTCCACGCAATACACACTAATGTTAAACTCAGAAGAGACCTCAAAAACCACTTCATCTTTAATCCCCTATCATTTGAAGACGGAGCTGAACTTCCAAATTCTGAATACAACTTTTGAAGACCAAGACGTTGGAAGTATTTTAAGCCTCGAATGGTTTCTCTAACTTAATATTTGTAGGAGCAGTAGCATTTTGCAAAATGCATGGTTTGAAGGGCTCTCCCATTGACTCCAATGTTAATTTGAGGGTGGAAAATGTTTAATATTTTTAATATTATAATATTTGTAATTATTATTGAAGGTTTCCGGGAATGTCCTGCATGAGCTGAATCTTTTGATGTTTGAATGGTTTGAATCGGCCCATGCATTCTGAAGATATGCTGAGCCAAAAAACGTACGGAAGAATAATAATAACTAGAAAAGCATTTCCTGAAGAAAATGCAAGTTTGATTGCCGCAGCTGAAGCATTGCTTTGAATGCTGATGTGAACGATTGCTCTGAATTGCTGGAGAAACTGCAATCTGAACTTAATTTGCTGAAACACAGTTAAGAATTTAGAAAGATGAAGCTCTTATCTGGAAAAGTAGAAAATGTTTTAATATTATGAAGATATGAAAGAGAAACAGCTGAAGACAAGAACAGTATGAAGTCACGACCTTAAAGAATAGCCTGTGAATATACCATATGAAAGGTCTGAGGGTGGAATAATACCATAAGACTATAAGAAGCTCAGGCTGTGTGATTTGAATGTGGAAAAGTAGTATACAGCTGAAGGATGATCAATGTGACAGATATAATGCTTAAAGTCTGATAAAGACTACAAATATGGCTGCTTTGTATGCTTCTAGTGAGTCAGTCTGTCACCATGGTAACGGCCCTGCCTGCCTGCCTGCCTGCCTGCATCCATGGCAACCGGAATGTTTATGAGCTGCCCCTAACTGCAGCTCTCTTTCCCCCTCCTAATGCATTTCCTATGTAAAACCACCCTCCGAACAACGTCTCATATTCTCCAAACCGAAGACTTTAGACAAAAAATAAGAACACCGTCAGAATCCCAAGAAGTTGCTCTACAACTGGTACGATTTTTATGTCTGGGATGTCGAAGATGTGGAGATGGCGGCGAGTTAGAAAATATGGCAGCTCTGCTTCTCTGTTTTTGGTTTTACATTATGTCTTAATGGAGGAATGACCGGCACTCTCCCCGAACAGCTTGATCTACAGGCAAAACTGTTTGGTGTTGAGTTTTAAGACCGACACCAACAGAACCCAGACCATTTTGCTTCGAACTGGTGGCCAAATTATCCCTGTCAGATAAAAGGTGCAGACGTGACAGCAGGATAGAAACGCAGAAACTGGTTTAATTTTTTTCCCTCCCGCACTCTGAGCGATGACTCACCCACTCTAGCTCCCAACATTCCACGCAATACACACTAATGTTAAACTCAGAAGAGACCTCAAAAACCACTTCATCTTTAATCCCCTGGCATTTGAAGACGGAGCTGAACTTCCAAATTCTGAATACAACTTTTGAAGACCAAGACGTTGGAAGTATTTTAAGCCTCGAATGGTTTCTCTAACTTAATATTTGTAGGAGCAGTAGCATTTTGCAAAATGCATGGTTTGAAGGGCTCTCCCATTGACTCCAATGTTAATTTGAGGGTGGAAAATATTAAATATTTTTAATATTATAATATTTGTAATTATTATTGAAGGTTTCCGGGAATGTCCTTAATGAGCTGAATCTTTTGATGTTTGAATGGTTTGAATCGGCCCATGCATTCTGAAGATATGCTGAGCCAAAAAACGTACGGAAGAATAATAATAATAATAATAATAATAAAGACGTAGAAGAACAAGAGTTTGATTGCCTAGCAACGGCAATCAAACTAATAACTAGAAAAGCATTTCCTGAAGAAAATGCAAGTTTGATTGCCGCAGCTGAAGCATTGCTTTGAACGCTGATGTGAGTGATTGCTCTGAATTGCTGGAGAATCTGCAATCTGAACTTAATTTGCTGAAACACAGTTAAGAATTTAGAAAGATGAAGCTCTTATCTGGAAAAGTAGAAAATGTTTTAATATTATGAAGATATGAAAGAGAAACAGCTGAAGACAAGAACAGTATGAAGTCACGACCTGAAAGAATAGCCTGTGAATATACCATATGAAAGGTCTGAGGGTGGAATAATACCATAAGACTATAAGAAGCTCAGGCTGTGTGATTTGAATGTGGAAAAGTAGTATACAGCTGAAGGATGATCAATATGACAGATATAATGCTTAAAGTCTGATAAAGACTACAAATATGGCTGCTTTGTATGCTTCTAGTGAGTCAGTCTGTCACCATGGTAACGGCCCTGCCTGCCTGCCTGCCTGCCTGCATCCATGGCAACCGGAATGTTTATCAGCTGCCCCTAACTGCAGCTCTCTTTCCCCCTCCTAATGCATTTCCTATGTAAAACCACCCTCCGAACAACGTCTCATATTCTCCAAACCGAAGACTTTAGACAAAAAATAAGAACACCGTCAGAATCCCAAGAAGTTGCTCTACAACTGGTACGATTTTTATGTCTGGGATGTAGAAGATGTGGAGATGGCGGCGAGTTAGAAAATATGGCAGCTCTGCTTCTCTGTTTTTGGTTTTACATTATGTCTTAATGGAGGAATGACCGGCACTCTCCCCGAACAGCTCGATCTACAGGCAAAACTGTTTGGTGTTGAGTTTTAAGACCGACACCAACAGAACCCAGACCATTTTTCCTTCGAACTGGTGGCCAAATTATCCCTGTCAGACAAAAGGTGCAGACGTGACAGCAGGATAGAAACGCAGAAACTGGTTTAATTTTTTTCCCTCCCGCACTCTGAGCGATGACTCACCCACTCTAGCTCCCAACATTCCACGCAATACACACTAATGTTAAACTCAGAAGAGACCTCAAAAACCACTTCATCTTTAATCCCCTATCATTTGAAGACGGAGCTGAACTTCCAAATTCTGAATACAACTTTTGAAGACCAAGACATTGGAAGTATTTTAAGCCTCGAATGGTTTCTCTAACTTAATATTTGTAGGAGCAGTAGCATTTTGCAAAATGCATGGTTTGAAGGGCTCTCCCATTGACTCCAATGTTAATTTGAGGGTGGAAAATGTTAAATATTTTTAATATTATAATATTTGTAATTATTATTGAAGGTTTCCGGGAATGTCCTGCATGAGCTGAATCTTTTGATGTTTGAATGGTTTGAATCGGCCCATGCATTCTGAAGATATGCTGAGCCAAAAAACGTACGGAAGAATAATAATAATAATAATAATAATAATAATAAAGACGTAGAAGAACAAGAGTTTGATTGCCTAGCAACGGCAATCAAACTAATAAAGACGTAGAAGAACAAGAGTTTGATTGCCTAGCAACGGCAATCAAACTAATAATAACTAGAAAAGCATTTCCTGAAGAAAATGCAAGTTTGATTGCCGCAGCTGAAGCATTGCTTTGAATGCTGATGTGAACGATTGCTCTGAATTGCTGGAGAATCTGCAATCTGAACTTAATTTGCTGAAACACAGTTAAGAATTTAGAAAGATGAAGCTCTTATCTGGAAAAGTAGAAAATGTTTTAATATTATGAAGATATGAAAGAGAAACAGCTGAAGACAAGAACAGTATGAAGTCACAACCTTAAAGAATAGCCTGTGAATATACCATATGAAAGGTCTGAGGGTGGAATAATACCATAAGACTATAAGAAGCTCAGGCTGTGTGATTTGAATGTGGAAAAGTAGTATACAGCTGAAGGATGATCAATATGACAGATATAATGCTTAAAGTCTGATAAAGACTACAAATATGGCCGCTTTGTATGCTTCTAGTGTGTCAGCATGTCACCATGGTAACAGCCCTGCCTGCCTGCCTGCCTGCCTGCATCCATGGCAACCGGAATGTTTATCAGCTGCCCCTAACTGCAGCTCTCTTTCCCCCTCCTAATGCATTTCCTATGTAAAACCACCCTCCGAACAACGTCTCATATTCTCCAAACCGAAGACTTTAGACGAAAAATAAGAACACCGTCAGAATCCCAAGAAGTTGCTCTACAACTGGTACGATTTTTATGTCTGGGATGTCGAAGATGTGGAGATGGCGGCGAGTTAGAAAATATGGCAGCTCTGCTTCTCTGTTTTTGGTTTTACATTATGTCTTAATGGAGGAATGACCGGCACTCTCCCCGAACAGCTCGATCTACAGGCAAAACTGTTTGGTGTTGAGTTTTAAGACCGACACCAACAGAACCCAGACCATTTTTCCTTCGAACTGGTGGCCAAATTATCCCTGTCAGACAAAAGGTGCAGACGTGACAGCAGGATAGAAACGCAGAAACTGGTTTAATTTTTTTCCCTCCCGCACTCTGAGCGATGACTCACCCACTCTAGCTCCCAACATTCCACGCAATACACACTAATGTTAAACTCAGAAGAGACCTCAAAAACCACTTCATCTTTAATCCCCTATCATTTGAAGACGGAGCTGAACTTCCAAATTCTGAATACAACTTTTGAAGACCAAGACGTTGGAAGTATTTTAAGCCTCGAATGGTTTCTCTAACTTAATATTTGTAGGAGCAGTAGCATTTTGCAAAATGCATGGTTTGAAGGGCTCTCCCATTGACTCCAATGTTAATTTGAGGGTGGAAAATGTTAAATATTTTTAATATTATAATATTTGTAATTATTATTGAAGGTTTCCGGGAATGTCCTGCATGAGCTGAATCTTTTGATGTTTGAATGGTTTGAATCGGCCCATGCATTCTGAAGATATGCTGAGCCAAAAAACGTACGGAAGAATAATAATAACTAGAAAAGCATTTCCTGAAGAAAATGCAAGTTTGATTGCCGCAGCTGAAGCATTGCTTTGAACGCTGATGTGAGTGATTGCTCTGAATTGATGGAGAAACTGCAATCTGAACTTAATTTGCTGAAACACAGTTAAGAATTTAGAAAGATGAAGCTCTTATCTGGAAAAGTAGAAAATGTTTTAATATTATGAAGATATGAAAGAGAAACAGCCGAAGACAAGAACAGTATGAAGTCATGACCTTAAAGAATAGCCTGTGAATATACCATATGAAAGGTCTGAGGGTGGAATAATACCATAAGACTATAAGAAGCTCAGGCTGTGTGATTTGAATGTGGAAAAGTAGTATACAGCTGAAGGATGATCAATATGACAGATATAATGCTTAAAGTCTGATAAAGACTACAAATATGGCTGCTTTGTATGCTTCTAGTGAGTCAGTCTGTCACCATGGTAACGGCCCTGCCTGCCTGCCTGCCTGCCTGCATCCATGGCAACCGGAATGTTTATGAGCTGCCCCTAACTGCAGCTCTCTTTCCCCCTCCTAATGCATTTCCTATGTAAAACCACCCTCCGAACAACGTCTCATATTCTCCAAACCGAAGACTTTAGACAAAAAATAAGAACACCGTCAGAATCCCAAGAAGTTGCTCTACAACTGGTACGATTTTTATGTCTGGGATGTCGAAGATGTGGAGATGGCGGCGAGTTAGAAAATATGGCAGCTCTGCTTCTCTGTTTTTGGTTTTACATTATGTCTTAATGGAGGAATGACCGGCACTCTCCCCGAACAGCTCGATCTACAGGCAAAACTGTTTGGTGTTGAGTTTTAAGACCGACACCAACAGAACCCAGACCATTTTTCCTTCGAACTGGTGGCCAAATTATCCCTGTCAGATAAAAGGTGCAGACGTGACAGCAGGATAGAAACGCAGAAACTGGTTTAATTTTTTTCCCTCCCGCACTCTGAGCGATGACTCACCCACTCTAGCTCCCAACATTCCACGCAATACACACTAATGTTAAACTCAGAAGAGACCTCAAAAACCACTTCATCTTTAATCCCCTGTCATTTGAAGACGGAGCTGAACTTCCAAATTCTGAATACAACTTTTGAAGACCAAGACATTGGAAGTATTTTAAGCCTCGAATGGTTTCTCTAACTTAATATTTGTAGGAGCAGTAGCATTTTGCAAAATGCATGGTTTGAAGGGCTCTCCCATTGACTCCAATGTTAATTTGAGGGTGGAAAATGTTTAATATTTTTAATATTATAATATTTGTAATTATTATTGAAGGTTTCCGGGAATGTCCTTAATGAGCTGAATCTTTTGATGTTTGAATGGTTTGAATCGGCCCATGCATTCTGAAGATATGCTGAGCCAAAAAACGTACGGAAGAATAATAATAAGAATAACTAGAAAAGCATTTCCTGAAGAAAATGCAAGTTTGATTGCCGCAGCTGAAGCTTTGCTTTGAACGCTGATGTGAACGATTGCTCTAAATTGCTGGAGAATCTGCAATCTGAACTTAATTTGCTGAAACACAGTTAAGAATTTAGAAAGATGAAGCTCTTATCTGGAAAAGTAGAAAATGTTTTAATATTATGAAGATATGAAAGAGAAACAGCTGAAGACAAGAACAGTATGAAGTCACAACCTTAAAGAATAGCCTGTGAATATACCATATGAAAGGTCTGAGGGTGGAATAATACCATAAGACTATAAGAGGCTCAGGCTGTGTGATTTGAATGTGGAAAAGTAGTATACAGCTGAAGGATGATCAATATGACAGATATAATGCTTAAAGTCTGATAAAGACTACAAATATGGCCGCTTTGTATGCTTCTAGTGTGTCAGCATGTCACCATGGTAACAGCCCTGCCTGCCTGCCTGCCTGCCTGCATCCATGGCAACCGGAATGTTTATCAGCTGCCCCTAACTGCAGCTCTCTTTCCCCCTCCTAATGCATTTCCTATGTAAAACCACCCTCCGAACAACGTCTCATATTCTCCAAACCGAAGACTTTAGACGAAAAATAAGAACACCGTCAGAATCCCAAGAAGTTGCTCTACAACTGGTACGATTTTTATGTCTGGGATGTCGAAGATGTGGAGATGGCGGCGAGTTAGAAAATATGGCAGCTCTGCTTCTCTGTTTTTGGTTTTACATTATGTCTTAATGGAGGAATGACCGGCACTCTCCCCGAACAGCTCGATCTACAGGCAAAACTGTTTGGTGTTGAGTTTTAAGACCGACACCAACAGAACCCAGACCATTTTTCCTTCGAACTGGTGGCCAAATTATCCCTGTCAGATAAAAGGTGCAGACGTGACAGCAGGATAGAAACGCAGAAACTGGTTTAATTTTTTTCCCTCCCGCACTCTGAGCGATGACTCACCCACTCTAGCTCCCAACATTCCACGCAATACACACTAATGTTAAACTCAGAAGAGACCTCAAAAACCACTTCATCTTTAATCCCCTATCATTTGAAGACGGAGCTGAACTTCCAAATTCTGAATACAACTTTTGAAGACCAAGACGTTGGAAGTATTTTAAGCCTCGAATGGTTTCTCTAACTTAATATTTGTAGGAGCAGTAGCATTTTGCAAAATGCATGGTTTGAAGGGCTCTCCCATTGACTCCAATGTTAATTTGAGGGTGGAAAATGTTTAATATTTTTAATATTATAATATTTGTAATTATTATTGAAGGTTTCCGGGAATGTCCTGCATGAGCTGAATCTTTTGATGTTTGAATGGTTTGAATCGGCCCATGCATTCTGAAGATATGCTGAGCCAAAAAACGTACGGAAGAATAATAATAATAATAATAATAATAATAAAGACGTAGAAGAACAAGAGTTTGATTGCTTTGCAGCAATCAAACTAATAAAGACGTAGAAGAACAAGAGTTTGATTGCCATGGCAATCAAACTAATAATAACTAGAAAAGCATTTCCTGAAGAAAATGCAAGTTTGATTGCCGCAGCTGAAGCTTTGCTTTGAATGCTGATGTGAACGATTGCTCTGAATTGCTGGAGAATCTGCAATCTGAACTTAATTTGCTGAAACACAGTTAAGAATTTAGAAAGATGAAGCTCTTATCTGGAAAAGTAGAAAATGTTTTAATATTATGAAGATATGAAAGAGAAACAGCTGAAGACAAGAACAGCATGAAGTCACGACCTTAAAGAATAGCCTGTGAATATACCATATGGAAGGTCTGAGGGTGGAATAATACCATAAGACTATAAGAAGCTCAGGCTGTGTGATTTGAATGTGGAAAAGTAGTATACAGCTGAAGGATGATCAATGTGACAGATATAATGCTTAAAGTCTGATAAAGACTACAAATATGGCTGCTTTGTATGCTTCTAGTGAGTCAGTCTGTCACCATGGTAACGGCCCTGCCTGCCTGCCTGCCTGCCTGCATCCATGGCAACCGGAATGTTTATCAGCTGCCCCTAACTGCAGCTCTCTTTCCCCCTCCTAATGCATTTCCTATGTAAAACCACCCTCCGAACAACGTCTCATATTCTCCAAACCGAAGACTTTAGACAAAAAATAAGAACACCGTCAGAATCCCAAGAAGTTGCTCTACAACTGGTACGATTTTTATGTCTGGGATGTCGAAGATGTGGAGATGGCGGCGAGTTAGAAAATATGGCAGCTCTGCTTCTCTGTTTTTGGTTTTACATTATGTCTTAATGGAGGAATGACCGGCACTCTCCCCGAACAGCTCGATCTACAGGCAAAACTGTTTGGTGTTGAGTTTTAAGACCGACACCAACAGAACCCAGACCATTTTTCCTTCGAACTGGTGGCCAAATTATCCCTGTCAGACAAAAGGTGCAGACGTGACAGCAGGATAGAAACGCAGAAACTGGTTTAATTTTTTTCCCTCCCGCACTCTGAGCGATGACTCACCCACTCTAGCTCCCAACATTCCACGCAATACACACTAATGTTAAACTCAGAAGAGACCTCAAAAACCACTTCATCTTTAATCCCCTATCATTTGAAGACGGAGCTGAACTTCCAAATTCTGAATACAACTTTTGAAGACCAAGACGTTGGAAGTATTTTAAGCCTCGAATGGTTTCTCTAACTTAATATTTGTAGGAGCAGTAGCATTTTGCAAAATGCATGGTTTGAAGGGCTCTCCCATTGACTCCAATGTTAATTTGAGGGTGGAAAATGTTAAATATTTTTAATATTATAATATTTGTAATTATTATTGAAGGTTTCCGGGAATGTCCTGCATGAGCTGAATCTTTTGATGTTTGAATGGTTTGAATCGGCCCATGCATTCTGAAGATATGCTGAGCCAAAAAACGTACGGAAGAATAATAATAACTAGAAAAGCATTTCCTGAAGAAAATGCAAGTTTGATTGCCGCAGCTGAAGCATTGCTTTGAACGCTGATGTGAGTGATTGCTCTGAATTGATGGAGAAACTGCAATCTGAACTTAATTTGCTGAAACACAGTTAAGAATTTAGAAAGATGAAGCTCTTATCTGGAAAAGTAGAAAATGTTTTAATATTATGAAGATATGAAAGAGAAACAGCCGAAGACAAGAACAGTATGAAGTCATGACCTTAAAGAATAGCCTGTGAATATACCATATGAAAGGTCTGAGGGTGGAATAATACCATAAGACTATAAGAAGCTCAGGCTGTGTGATTTGAATGTGGAAAAGTAGTATACAGCTGAAGGATGATCAATATGACAGATATAATGCTTAAAGTCTGATAAAGACTACAAATATGGCTGCTTTGTATGCTTCTAGTGAGTCAGTCTGTCACCATGGTAACGGCCCTGCCTGCCTGCCTGCCTGCCTGCATCCATGGCAACCGGAATGTTTATGAGCTGCCCCTAACTGCAGCTCTCTTTCCCCCTCCTAATGCATTTCCTATGTAAAACCACCCTCCGAACAACGTCTCATATTCTCCAAACCGAAGACTTTAGACAAAAAATAAGAACACCGTCAGAATCCCAAGAAGTTGCTCTACAACTGGTACGATTTTTATGTCTGGGATGTCGAAGATGTGGAGATGGCGGCGAGTTAGAAAATATGGCAGCTCTGCTTCTCTGTTTTTGGTTTTACATTATGTCTTAATGGAGGAATGACCGGCACTCTCCCCGAACAGCTCGATCTACAGGCAAAACTGTTTGGTGTTGAGTTTTAAGACCGACACCAACAGAACCCAGACCATTTTTCCTTCGAACTGGTGGCCAAATTATCCCTGTCAGATAAAAGGTGCAGACGTGACAGCAGGATAGAAACGCAGAAACTGGTTTAATTTTTTTCCCTCCCGCACTCTGAGCGATGACTCACCCACTCTAGCTCCCAACATTCCACGCAATACACACTAATGTTAAACTCAGAAGAGACCTCAAAAACCACTTCATCTTTAATCCCCTGTCATTTGAAGACGGAGCTGAACTTCCAAATTCTGAATACAACTTTTGAAGACCAAGACATTGGAAGTATTTTAAGCCTCGAATGGTTTCTCTAACTTAATATTTGTAGGAGCAGTAGCATTTTGCAAAATGCATGGTTTGAAGGGCTCTCCCATTGACTCCAATGTTAATTTGAGGGTGGAAAATGTTTAATATTTTTAATATTATAATATTTGTAATTATTATTGAAGGTTTCCGGGAATGTCCTTAATGAGCTGAATCTTTTGATGTTTGAATGGTTTGAATCGGCCCATGCATTCTGAAGATATGCTGAGCCAAAAAACGTACGGAAGAATAATAATAAGAATAATAAAGACGTAGAAGAACAAGAGTTTGATTGCCATGGCAATCAAACTAATAATAACTAGAAAAGCATTTCCTGAAGAAAATGCAAGTTTGATTGCCGCAGCTGAAGCTTTGCTTTGAATGCTGATGTGAACGATTGCTCTGAATTGCTGGAGAATCTGCAATCTGAACTTAATTTGCTGAAACACAGTTAAGAATTTAGAAAGATGAAGCTCTTATCTGGAAAAGTAGAAAATGTTTTAATATTATGAAGATATGAAAGAGAAACAGCTGAAGACAAGAACAGCATGAAGTCACGACCTTAAAGAATAGCCTGTGAATATACCATATGGAAGGTCTGAGGGTGGAATAATACCATAAGACTATAAGAAGCTCAGGCTGTGTGATTTGAATGTGGAAAAGTAGTATACAGCTGAAGGATGATCAATGTGACAGATATAATGCTTAAAGTCTGATAAAGACTACAAATATGGCTGCTTTGTATGCTTCTAGTGAGTCAGTCTGTCACCATGGTAACGGCCCTGCCTGCCTGCCTGCCTGCCTGCATCCATGGCAACCGGAATGTTTATCAGCTGCCCCTAACTGCAGCTCTCTTTCCCCCTCCTAATGCATTTCCTATGTAAAACCACCCTCCGAACAACGTCTCATATTCTCCAAACCGAAGACTTTAGACAAAAAATAAGAACACCGTCAGAATCCCAAGAAGTTGCTCTACAACTGGTACGATTTTTATGTCTGGGATGTCGAAGATGTGGAGATGGCGGCGAGTTAGAAAATATGGCAGCTCTGCTTCTCTGTTTTTGGTTTTACATTATGTCTTAATGGAGGAATGACCGGCACTCTCCCCGAACAGCTCGATCTACAGGCAAAACTGTTTGGTGTTGAGTTTTAAGACCGACACCAACAGAACCCAGACCATTTTTCCTTCGAACTGGTGGCCAAATTATCCCTGTCAGATAAAAGGTGCAGACGTGACAGCAGGATAGAAACGCAGAAACTGGTTTAATTTTTTTCCCTCCCGCACTCTGAGCGATGACTCACCCACTCTAGCTCCCAACATTCCACGCAATACACACTAATGTTAAACTCAGAAGAGACCTCAAAAACCACTTCATCTTTAATCCCCTGGCATTTGAAGACGGAGCTGAACTTCCAAATTCTGAATACAACTTTTGAAGACCAAGACGTTGGAAGTATTTTAAGCCTCGAATGGTTTCTCTAACTTAATATTTGTAGGAGCAGTAGCATTTTGCAAAATGCATGGTTTGAAGGGCTCTCCCATTGACTCCAATGTTAATTTGAGGGTGGAAAATGTTTAATATTTTTAATATTATAATATTTGTAATTATTATTGAAGGTTTCCGGGAATGTCCTTAATGAGCTGAATCTTTTGATGTTTGAATGGTTTGAATCGGCCCATGCATTCTGAAGATATGCTGAGCCAAAAAACGTACGGAAGAATAATAATAATAATAATAATAAAGACGTAGAAGAACAAGAGTTTGATTGCCATGGCAATCAAACTAATAATAAAGACGTAGAAGAACAAGAGTTTGATTGCCATGGCAATCAAACTAATAAAGACGTAGAAGAACAAGAGTTTGATTGCCATGGCAATCAAACTAATAACAAATGGTAATTTTCTGCTATAGTAGCCTAATAGTGTTGTCATCAACATGATTTATAAGGATTACAGCTAGCTTCAATATCTCAGATATCTCTATGTATATACAATATATATATAATATATATAATATTATCACTACACTACACTTGTACACTTGTCTTCACTTGTCACTACATAATATCTATGTAGTGACAAGAAAGTCAGTGTTTTGACAAATTACTAACAGGAATAAGCTGCTAAGTTACAAATATAACAAGAACAATTTGCAAAGCTGGTGTTGATGTTTTCTAATAACCTGCACAGAGGTAGTCTACGATCAGCAACTAAAAACGGATTTCTATCCTAAATAACACATTATCAATAATCAAAAATGACAGAGGCGGCATGATGTATTTCACTTGAGTTTATTTGTAACAAATGAAACTTGTGTCGATAAAGAACAGAAATCCATACAGACCTGTTTTTCAGTTTTCACACGCTCCGAGAACCAATGTATGAAAATAAAAAGCACTTGTTGACTCGGAGCAGAAAAATGAAACAAAACAAAACAAAAGAAACAAAACAAAACAAAACAAAACAAAAAAGGTTTACATGTACAGACCAACTGGAGGTAACTGATCCAAGTAACACACCATATTTTCATGTTTATACAATTTATAAACTCCAGTTTAATTCATCTACATGATACATTGGGCGGGGTAAAATAGAACACTTTTATTTGTGAAACTTCTCTTTTGTGGTACGACAAAGCCACAAAGTGATGTATTGCACAAACTGCTGTGCCATATAACGGTGATTTCAGGTGCATCCTTGTACTTATATATCACTCTATATCTGTTAAATTTCTTTTACTCTTGCCATTTATTTATTTATTTATTTATTCATTCATTCATTTATTTATTTCAATTACTCTCTTGTGTTTTGTGTTATTTACATATACACAACCATGTGAGCATTACAGGGTCCATCTTAAACTTGAGATCAAGGTAAGACTCCTTTTCTGGGTTGGGGGGGGGCTATCAGAGATATTAGAATACTAGTATTAGTGCATAGTAAAAAGAGAGAAAGTGCAAGTCTTCCCATAACAGGTGTGACCAAAGGGGCATTTCAAAAGTGGTACCATGCATACAAAAAAATAAAAACAATCGACAACAGGGTTACTGTAGTAAGATGGTGGAAAACTATACGGTTAATGCAGGTACAAAAAAAAAAATGACGCAGGTTCTGTGTCGTTGGGGACATAGCACCTCTCAGCCTTTGTTGTTAACACATATAAAAACATCAGAAGGAGGACTGACTTCAGGTGAAGGGTTTTCAGGTGGGAGGCATACTTATATGGTTTTGATTTGACAGACATGTCGTTCAGCTTTGTGTAGATTTCCGTGCAGCTGAGCCAGCTGAGTTAATGGCAAAGATTGTGTAAGAGGTGAAAAGTTATATTTAGTCCAAAATGATCAGACAGCCTTGCTAATAGTAACCTATTCTGCAACCACGTTTTGTCTGTAGTTGAGTCTCATGTAAGATAAGTGAGTTATTAAAAGAGATATAATGCTGCTGGGTTTAAATTGATGAGTACGGCCATCCAGCCTACAGAAAGCCTTCCATTCAAACCTTCATAGCAGATAATTGAACGCACAAAACACTTCCACGTACTCTAACATAACAAAATCATATACACAGACATTCAAGTTCACACACATACAAACATACATAAAATACACAAAAACCCTTAAAAGTAACTTTATCAAAATAGGCGTGTAATATAAGGCACTAGAAATCTAAAATTAAAATACTTATTAGATGCTGTTTGAAATATGATCATTCGTTGGTTGCTGTGACACAAAGGAGGATGACATCATCTACTGGAGTGGTGACATTTATGATAAAAGCTCTATACTTTCCTAACAGGGTCAGAGGTCACATTTCCCCCCCTGTCCGGACACATTAAATGGTGGCGGGAACCGTGTTGTGTCTGGAATAATGATGCACCTTTATCAATATCATTAATATCATCATCATCACCATCATCATCATGGCATATAACTGCAGTTAGTGATTTGACACAAAAATATATAATACATCTACTTATTGCACACTGAATCAGACACAGAGTAAAATCAAAGGTGAGCATTCCAGTGAGAAAATCCTTCCTTCCCCAGACCCCACCCCCTTTTTTTCCTCTACATCCCTTTCTAGAAATCTTTGTGAAGCTTATTTGGACACATAAATAAATGTATTTTACTTTCCGTGCATACTTTCTGTACTCGTGTTTTTTTTTTTTTGATGTACACACAGAACGACTTAGTGGGGGTTTCATATGTGTGGTAGCAGCAGCGTCAATACTGGGACCCTACAAATAATAATAATAATAAAAAAAAACAAACAACAACAACAACCCTCCTCTTCAGGTCTTGGGACACTGCAGGCGAGATCGTGATGAGGCGAAGAGGTGGTGCATGCGATGTGTTTATCAAAAAGATAGTTTGGTGGAGAATACAGGAGAGTGACACTCAGGTGGCATTTTTTTCCAGAAATGTGAACATTTCCACACTAGATTTGATTGTACATTTAAAAACAGTACCGCATCACTTTTTAAAAAAGGGCTACAGCTCATTGGATTACACAGAAAAAAAAAGTACAACTTTTTTTTTTTGTCGTATTGTCAGTGGGGACCAAAGTCAAAAACAAACAAAAGAAGCAGAACGTGCCATAAAGAAATATCCATTTAAAAAAACTATTTTTTTTGTTTTCTAAAAAACTAAATGAATGTTTTACTTTGTGGTATGCATTTTTAGACCTCTCTTAAACTTCCCTTATCTTAAATCGTGAAGCATAAGGTTGAATTGGTGGTGTTTCTTACTGTATGGTAGAAATATCTTCTTTTTTTTTCATTCCTGGGAAACGAGAGTCTGTTTCCAAAATAAAACAGAAAAAAAAACACTTGTCGGTGTCTTTTTTTTTTTTGGATGTGTGTTCTTTGTCTTTTTAATACTGTGTGCTCTGTGTTTTCTTCTTCTCCTGTTGGCAATTCTCTGGTGCTCAAAAGTCCCAGTTCTTTTCAGTCCATGAGGCTTCCAGAAGATGTATTTGTGAGACTCCTTCTAGACAGTCCTCATGATAGAAAAATCAATAAAATAATAAAAAAAACTTGTTTTCCTGTGACAAGAAAAATACTGTAGCCGGCTCCTGTATTTAGGTTGGTGATGCTACACTGGTGGCGAACGAGGTGAAAGTTCCACACCCAAACAACCACAAAACAAAGAAAGAACCTTTTAGGTGCCTCACAAAAGCACTGAACCAAATAAAATCTATATCTGATCAAGTATTCTGATTGGAACAGTGGTTGAAGTTGCTTCTTCAGACTGACCAATGGGTGTGTTTGGGCTGAGGGTGGAAGGAAAACACCCTTGTCAAGCAGGTTGCTATGGCTCAGTTAGACGTGCTGTTTCTGGGTACGGGATTAGCCGATGGTCCCCCCTTCACTCTGCATGTGGTGGCTAAATCTTCACACACGCACACATCGCAGCCTAGTGCATGATTCAGGTTGTGTATGACTCAAGAAAGCTGCACTGGGTTGGATGTGGCATGGAAGACAGCCACTGGGTTTATGTTGCATAGTGATCAAAGCTTCCCAGGTACTCCAGACTGGCCCGGTAGCAGAACTGATACTGGTCCTGGAGGGAAGCAGAAGAGTATCAGGTCAGTAAAGAGATAACAGAAAATAGGAGTGAGTGTTTCTTTAAGATAAATGGAGAGAAAGTGGTGGAGCTCACCTCTGTCTGAACGGTGGCAGGTCTCTGGGTGCGCAGCATCTTGACAGTCTGGAAGATGTCCACCACTCCTTCATACCTCATCCTCTCCAGCACAATACTGAGGGTGATGAACACACCGGTCCTTCCTACTCCAGCACTGTAGGCACACAGGTTGCAACATATTTAGAGCTGGATATGAAAAAACAGTTATAACTGCAGTTATGTACAATATAATAAATTGGACTCAACCTAATAGCCAGACACGCAAGGAGATGTTATCAGGGAGAGCGTTAATCTACCTGCTGAGCCACAGCTGTCCTGCTCTGTACTCTCTGTAGACGGGTACCTAATAGTGCAGTTAAACTTAAAAATGTCTACAAGTCTGTCCTGGAGAGATGGAACTCTTCTAAAACATACTATATCAAATGGAGTTTTGATACATTTAGTTTGACACCAGTCTGCTCATCCTAATGAATAATATATATACATTGAGGGCTTTGTTGAAACATAGGTCTTACCTGCAGTGCACAGTGATTGGCCCATCCTGGCCAAACTGTTCTTTAGTTTTGTGCACCTGGCCAATAAAATCAATGAATCCCTCCCCTGACTTTGGCACTCCTTGCTCTGGCCAATCAGTGAACTGGAACTGACGAACTGTTCGTGATTGGCCATCCTAAAAACAAAAAAATGTATGTTATATTTTTTAAAAATCCCCCTTGAAATTTCTCTGTCACACACATAAACACAAAACTGATGACTCACCCTGGCATCGGTGACTTTGAACTCTCGAAGGATGTACTGGGGCATGTTGTACTCCGCCATGGGATCCACCACAAAGTACTGGTACCTGGCTGAGCGCTCTGCAGGCCAGTACTGATGACACTTCTCCTGTGGAGGAGAGAGCAAAGGCTTCTCTTCAGAGGCTACATTATGTTTGAAGGATTTAGTTAGAAAGAATGATTTCTGGCTTCTTTATCATGAAAATGTCTCCATAACTTGTGAAATTCATTCATTGGAGGCAATCTGGTGCCAGATGAGATGTGATGTTCGTGATATATAAGTCATGTCACTTTGTCACTGTGCTGTGTGCACTCTCAGGAACATTTATTATATTTAATGTATTATATTTCAGTTCTGATACGTTTCCATCAAAAGTACAGCTGATTAGCTGTAAGACAGCCATATTGAACCACATATTTTTTTTAACTTCACACATCAAAAGGGTGTTCCGTCATGTGTTTTAGGAGCATTGCTTTTTACAGTTCACAGTACACAAAGTGATAAAGGAAAGTCAATAGAAGAATAAGGGGCTGCTGATTGCTCAGCCTTAAAAAAATCCATTTCAGAAAGTCATATCCCTGAATTACAGTACTATGTGTGATGTTACAGTACATGCTTAGGCAAAAATGATCATGTAATCAAAAGCAAATCACTGTCTGAAGTAAGGGATCGACAAGCTGCACTGGAATAGTGCACTATAGTTCAAAAGCTGCAGCTAATCTTAAGGAATTTAATTCAGTTTCCTTCAGAGCCTGTACCCCTTTATTACAAAATTCTCTGTACTTTCTGGCACATTGTCAAGTTTAAAGATATCAATATGGACACTTAAACTAGCTGTCGCCAGCTTTGATCCCTGTAATCATCACCAGACTACAAGCCCTTATACTGGCAGAATTAGAGGTTTGTTTCCCTGCAGGGCTACACAGTGTGCTTGATTACATTATATTGTGTGAGCGTGTGTGTGTGTGTCCGTACCCTCCCCATTTCTCTCAGTTTGGTTAACATAACAACTATGGTGGAGTTGTGTTCCCACAGCATCCTCCAGTAGTCCTCTGTGGTCTCAGCCAGCGGGCCTTGGGTTGCTATGTAGGCCTTCTGCTGCCTGCATACAAACACAAATACACAGGACAAGTGTGTATAAACCGTCTTGCACAGATAGGCATATAACAACAACAGAGAATAACTGATGTTTGAATTCATTTTCTCTAACCTATATCCATCAATAAAGCTGGCGTTGATGTAGTCAGAGCCCTCCACTCCTCTGATTGGCTGCAGACACACCCGTGTGGTCTCATAGGGCATGATGTTCACCAGGCGGTTCTTGAACTTGTTGCATGGCAGATTGGCACTCACAAACCGTGATGTGTGGGCCTTGGCACTGGCCAGACGCTGGCATGGAAAATAAATCATTTTTTAATATTACACAGGCTGACATAAGAACATATTTGATATGGGCCTAAAATAAGTAAGACAAAGCAGCAAAATGACAGTAGTGATTGAAATTCTAAGGTGATTATGCAGCTATGTGCCCTGCAGTTGTATGAATAAGTACATGACCCAGGTCATGGCAAGGCTCACTAAGTCACTCACTCTTGTTCAGTGGTGACCAGCAGATTGGTGCAGCATCTGCAGTTATGCAGGAAAATTACATAAATGGAAGTTGAATTATGTCCCAAATGTCACATGTGGTGACATGTGGTGACTTGAGTAGTGATTGATAGCATGAGATGACAGATATGAGAGGGAAAAGTGAGCGTCGACTAAAGGAACTTCTCTGGCACACCCAGTTTAGCCCACTGATGAAAAGAATATCTAATCTGGCATGGGAACACCTTAGGACCCTTCAGGAGGAACTAGAAAAGGATGTAATAGGAGAGAGAGAGAGAGAGAGAGAGAGAGAGAGCAAGAAGCCACTACTATGTGACACCAGAAAAGAGAGTATGGATTAGTTGGTATGGTAAAGTTAGCCTTGTTTTATTCTGACAAACTCAAACTATAATATTTTCATACAGCTGAAAGTCTGGGATAATTCCACCATACATCCCACGGCCTCCATTTGACTCCAACATAACCATACACAGTGTTTTGGTTCTCACTTCTGTCTTTTTGTAAGGGAATGTATAGCAGTACTGGTAGAATAAAACATGTAGGGATGGATAAAAAGAAGAAAGGAAAATAAAAAGGAAGTCCAGACAAATTCAAGGACCTCATTCAAATGCATTTAGCATAAGGCTTGGTTTTCCTCTGGCATAGTGGACAGCTGGAATTAGAAAATCAGCTTGACTCGACAGGCCTGAGGATATTTAGTCAGACATTTTCAATTGAATAAACAAAGTAGGGGCGATATAGGGGGATGAGGGCAGTGGTAGGGAATGAAGAGGTAATATAATAAGATGAATAAAAGGAGGAAGGAGAAAATCAAGAGTTGGGGGGCAGGAAACCACAAGGCCCCACACTGTCTCCGCACACATATGTGAACCCCAGTTGATCCTGCACCCAAAAAAAACACCACTGGAACACACACATGCATATAGATACGTGCAGACAAGCAGACATGAGCACATACTGTACACTCTCTCTCACACTCGACCACTGGATGACATGGCTTAAAATGCAAGACAGAACAACAGAAAAAGGAACCGCAGACTCAAGGGGGAAACAATGGGGTCTCATGAACCAAGCCTCGACCGTCAGTGGCTACCGGAGCGCTGTGGGAGAAACAGCAGTACCTTATTTTCTTACACACAGACGAAGCTGGAAAATCCCACTAACCACAAGTTCACCAGTTCATTTGGGTACTCTGAAGCAACTTTCCAGCATCAACAAAAGTAATTCTTCTTGTCAGTTGGTTTGAATTTGACTTGGTCTTATCAATAAAGTCCGGCAAACACTAAACTTTTCTCTGCTTTGATACATGCCAGTATTTTTACCATCTGTTAAGCTTGGATAAAATCAAGCCCCGTTGGCAACCTCTTTGAACTCAACCAGTAAATTCTCTGCGAAAGGAAACAAAAACATGATGTGTTAGCAGAGTGTTGGATTACCAAACGCTGCCAGAAAATCTTCTGTTCTTGCTTTTTTCACATACAAGTGCTTGAACTTTTTTCCTATTTGAGGGGTGTGATGCAGCTCCTCCATGAGAAATTCCATCATTTTGGTGTTGATGAAGGTGGAAAGTGCGGCTTCAGACAGCGCTCCTCACTGTCCCATAAGTGTTCAAGTGAGATGAAATGTGGTGACTGGGACAACCCTGGCATATGTTTTACATCAATATAAGGCTGAGCAAACAGCTCAGTGAGCGCTCGGTTCATTGTCATTCTGAGGAGACCGCTGCTATTAGGCGAGGAATGCTGGAGCAGAGGATGAAGGAGATTGCTTAGAGTCGCTTTGTGTTTACTTTGCCCTCTGAGTGTCTGGGCAGATATAAACCATTCCAGGAAAAAAAATTAAGCCACCTGCTTCTAATATATACCTGTACAGCTTTTCTCTGTTCACCCACACAGACCAGACAGGTCTGCAGTGAACTCATCTCGCAAGAACTAAATATCACATAACATAAAAACAGCTCTAGGTTCTCACTCATTGTTTGTGTACTGAGGTTTAATGTCCTTATTGTGAATTCTAATCAGCTTGCTAAATTTTTAAAAAGGCCCCTGCAACTGTAACTTTCTGGCCTTACTGTACGCCCATCAAACTATGATGCATTCTGAAACCCCTAAAAGAATTCTCTTACCTGAGATTCAAAGGGTGCAATCCCATAATCCCCTTCAAATCCAACTATCCATCCTGACTATATGAAACTCTCAAACGGGGACTTAAACTCTGAGAACCACCAATGGTCTTGGGAAAAAGGCTCAGTGGCTACCAAGGTCAGAACATCCAGATTCAGACATTGTGTATGCTCTTGAAGACAATTTTCTTCCATAGCAGAGTTCTGAAAGAGTGACTCTGAGGTTCAATATTTTTTGAACAACTTCTCAACAGTTTTTCAGGTGAAGAAACTGAAACTCAACATGTCAAAGTGTTATAGCCGCTCAGATCATGCAAATTTGCATGAAGTGATGCAGCTGAAAGCTTTAGAACAGCAATTAAATGGACATTGAATTAAAATGTGTTTGTGTAATGGGTCTAGTTTAATATGCAACATCAGTAGGGTGCAACAGTTAATTCTTTTTAGGGTGGACTGTTGCACCTTAATGCCTAGACTATTTTGTGTGTAAAGTGGGGAAGCAGAACAGCAGGACGGTGTTATTGTGGCTCTGCTGGCAGTGGAGGTCAGTTGAACAAACTGCCCTGTGAAAGGGTGGGGCAGTACAGCAAAACAGTGCAGGAAAACATGGTGGCACATTTATGATGGCATGCAACTTCACACCAGGTTCATTTGTTGTATGTGAATGAAAAAAGGTGGAATGAAAAACTGGTCTTTTCAAGCGATTTCTGTGTGAGAATATAACCTAGAATAGCTGGCTGGCCCCAAACAGACCCAAACAACAGATGTGGCAGAAACCCATTGGGTCCCTGGCCATAATGAGATCCCTCCACTATGACATGCTGTATACAGCCCCGACTTTTAATGTCTCCAAACATCTGACTTCCCTTCTTCTGACCTGCCTACTAATGTGACAGGAAGTCTAGATTTCAGAGTTTCATCACCTTTGTGTTTAAGAGCTTTGACTGTTCTTTGCTCGTGGACAGCATTGTTAGTTAACAGACCACCTTTAGATTCTCAGAGTGGGCTTCTACATTGCTGACTCTGATGTCTGACCTTCTGCCTGGCGATGGGCAAGAAAGTAACTCACCTTTACACAGAGCAGTGAATTGTAACACTATTATCATTAGTCAGTTTTATGAAGCATCAATCAGTAGGGCCTAATATTACAGCCTTCAGTGACCTACTAGTGAATAGTCCTCACCTTGAACTCCACCTCCATGCCAGTGACATTCTCTCCGGGTTCTATCTGTGTCAGCCTCTGGATGTAGGAGTACAGGTTCCTTGCTGGGACCTCGGTGTTCCCGCAGGTCACAGCTTCCAGAAGCGCATCGTGAATGAAGATGTACTGGTCTTCCGTCTGGACCATGTAGTTTCTCTGGGAGCGCATCAGCGTGACGTGGCCATAGATGTCAATGGTCTTCTCGTGCTTGATTCGCTCCGTCATGGCATCAATCACAATGAAGCAGCCGGTGCGGCCCACTCCAGCACTAAGCCAAAAACCAGGGAAACACAGATGGTGAAGTGATTTAGTCATATAACCTGGAGTATGAACAATATTCTTCCTGAGTGTATGAGTGTGTTGTCACACCTGGCCCTGCAAAGCTCTAACATGCTGTGCCGAAAGTATCACAAAAATGCCAGCCAGCAATATTTTCAACAAAGGACGTAAAAATTGACATCAGCGATGAGTCAGCATCACTGTCTCACTGGCGTTAGGAAGATATCCTCCCTATCGACATACAATCCAGAAATATAATACATTTAGCTGCCCACCCAAACACTTCACATTTCTGCTGTGCTGGTACCTGAATGGTGAGACAACCTGACCAAGCAAGTTTGGGCAAGTGGATAAAAATTCTTTATATGGTTAAATTAATATCAGGATGTATGTGTGCAGACTAGAGTGGAATGAGATTTGGTCCATTGTTTGATACAGAGGCTGGTTGATATGTTAAGGCACATTATGATGGAGTCTTGCCGAGATAATTAAATTTGACTGATAATCCTGTTAGATACTCCATCTGACTGCTACGGAAGATTAGGAAGAGCTGCTCTCCTGCCAACCTCTCCGCCACCTCCCGCCCTCATCTCCCTGCCTCTTTATCTTCTCTCTAAGCACCCTTCCAACACCAGCCCTACTTTTCACTCTCACATTTGTACATTTTTTTAAACTTCATTTTCTCTTCACCTTCCCTTTTTCTTTAATTCATCATTTTCTTTCACCGCGTCCTGGATTTGACCTCACCTTCTCTCTCATTCTGCATGTATCTCCTGCTCTAACTCCCAGTCCCTCTCCATCTCTTCCTCTCAATCATTGTCTTAGTCCCCCCTTCTCTTCCCCTCCCTTGCTTGCTTCAGTCTATACCTCGCTAATTCCTCCTAGGAGCTTTTGCGCCATATTCCCTCTGCTACCCTCCATCTTCTTCTCTTCTCCACTTGCTGGTGAGAGCAAATAGCTGCCTTATTCCAGCTTTGGAGCTCCACACTGTGCCAAGCCCGTAATGACAAGTTTCCAGAATCTTCCTCCATCCATGAGCCTCCTGCTGCTCAGACAGCAGCTCATTTGAATATAAACTTATGAACCCATATCTGCCACTAGCTTAAACGGTATATTGTCAACTGTGAAAGCTAATTATGGAAGACAGGGTCAGCATGGTGGCTGCTGCTGTTGTTAAACCTGAGAGATGATGGAGGTTGTTAAGAAAGGAATTTGTATGTCTAAGCCAGTGAAGATGGTTTGGGGTTTGCATAATGGCAGGTCAATCCTATTTTAGTCCAGAGCCTCTGCTCTAAAGAATTGTATACAAGGGCCCTTGGACTCTTCCTGATTTTTCACAGACTCCTGAGCTCTTGCCACATAAAAAACCCAAAATAACACACAAGTATTTCATGTGAACACACATGCATATAAATCCAGGACACTATTTCTTCTTTTTTTGGACCACTGCATTTGTATTATGTGTAACATATGAATAGTATAAAGTATAAAGTGAACACACACCTGCAATGGACAATCATGGGTCCTGCATCTGGAGGGTTGCAGGCCTTAACCCGACGAAGAAAGGCCAGGAATGGGGTGGGGTGTTCAGGCACCCCGTGGTCTGGCCATGCCGTGAACTGGAAATGGCGAACCTCGCGCTTCTCGTTGGAGCCACTCTGCGTGAGACAGACAGGGGTGTTAAAGATAAATCTGGTGTTTTTGTATTGCTTTGTTTACTGTCAAAATATTTTAGCTTGTGTCTCAGTGTGCTCTGACTTCAGTGACCTGGCTGTCTGTGCTCCATGGTCTACTGAAGATGTATAAGTTGAAAAATCTTGGTATTTTGAAAGGTACAGTATTTTCCAAAACAAATAGGCACTATCATTTGTGGGAAGGAATAATTACTATAGTTACTAGTATACTTCTCAGCCACTGTATAATATTGTAATTTGGGTGTCTAATGAGTATTATTAGCAGTGGAATAATGTAACTAAACCTTTTTATATGACAATGATTAGTAATTAATTTGTATAAATTATTATTGTTGTTTTTTTTATCTGGAGCTTCAGAAAGTATCCTCTACATTTTTGATTATGATGAGAGGCTTTAAGGTATGCTGCCTCAGGCACCTGGTTTAAAACAATGGTATACTGAGAGATTTACTTGGCATTGATAGACTTAACCAGCATCAAACAAAGCACCTATAAAATCCTGCATTACAGTTTAAAATCTCTTTATAATGTGATAAATCTCCTTTAAATTTTGATTGAAGAACCAATAATGCAAAAAAAAGAAAAAAGGAAGCACCTGCACATTCATATATAATGAAACATCAGAATCAACTACAAACACACCAACTACTAAGCATAAAAACATGAAAAGGTCAATACACCATTATACTCCACTACACATGTTGTGTGCTACCTTGTAAAGAGCGAAGGTTCTGACAGAGTAGGTGGCCAGCTCCACTGTGTCCAGCAGAGTGACCTGGATGAGGCCGTAGGTCTCTGTGCCACGTGTCGGCCAGTACTGATCACATTTGACCTAAAAGGGAAAGAAGGCAGAAGCTGTGAGAGCTGTAGAGCAGTTTGTAAATATTTGTGCACATTTCTTTTTTTGTGAAAGAAAAGAGAAGGAAAAGAGCTGACGGGTGTCAGTGCACGTGTGGTGAGGGGTGTGATGAACCGCATCAGTGAGTGTTTGCAGTAACGTGTGGGAAAAAATGTGCATATAGTTTTAGTAAAAGTGTTTGAGGGAAGAGTGAGAGAAAAAGAAAATGGGGAGAGAAGGTTTTACTGTCTTAAGTGGGTTATCCTGTTAATTGTCACAGGTCAGTGGGCTCACAAGGATCCATGGTGCTCAGAGAAGCCAATGTATGGCACCACATATGTGAAGCCTGAGCGTTCCAGCTTCACAAATCCCTACAAAACTACTCACAGCACACCAAATCCCAGCTTCCCTAATCACCAAAACACCTAAGAATTCCCCTGTATCGGGCGGTCATATTTGTAGTTCTTATGCTCAGCCTCAGAGACCACAAAGGAGAGAAAGGGAGAAAGTCCCAGTGGAGATAAAAGGGGGAGGGGGGCCTTGGCAGAATCAGGCCAAACCAAACGTTATGTGCTGATCCTTCCAGTCCTCACATCAAAGACAGCAGGGAGCTCAGCTCAGCTTGCTCTGCATTCCACTGCTCCAGACTGGGGATTATGCGTTTTGGCCCGGTACGTTCAAGCTGTAATTACAGCTTTTCAACTGTTGTTTTCCCACCAGACCTTGATTCACTGTGGGGACAGGAATGGCTGTCCATGTAGGGGGGCTACACACTGCTAGACACTAAACAGGATTGCGGAGAATGCCTGGTGTGAAGACTATATTATCCAATGATTTATAGGCACAGCAGAATAAGTGGGCCCTGCTCTTGTGTGGTTTGATTGGTGCTAAAAAGGAAGGATACTGGCAAGATTCCCACAGTGGGACCATCTGTGATCATCTGTGTTGTTAATGCATAAACACATAATGTTATAATGTTGAGAGGTGTTAAATGAGATTAAATCATTTTCTCCAACAAACAGCCCACTGCTCTACTCAAACAGTAGATACAGAGGTAGTGGGAAGATAATAAAATGCTCAAATTGAAGGCTTTCATTGCACAATATTGTAACCATCTTATTGAATTTAAAGATTTTACAGCTAAATATGCATTTGCAAACTAAAGATTCACTATATTTACAAAACAGTAGCAGTGTATGGTTTCCATTAAGGAGATCTACAGCCCTTTATTCTGAAGTTAAAAAAAAATCATGCAACTCCACACAACTAAACTAAAACATCCCTCTGTAATGGCTACTTACTATATACCACATATTTAATAAAATGTACAAGGATTGTAGGTGTTATCATACAAACGTATGTGCACTGTAACTGAACTGCAGTGGTTGTAATAAAATCAATTTCAGTCCAAGTTAACAATGAGTGCCTTGTGGTGAGTTGAAAACAATCCTGCATTCCAGCTCAATGCACTGGTCATTACTTTAGAAAAAAAGTGGAGAACATCAGAAAAAAGAGGGAAAAAAGGGTAAGGAGGAAACCATGTGAGGTGAGGTTGCATTTAAAAGGGGATTAGCATAGGAGAGAAAGAGAGGTCTTGCCTTAGAGAAGAAATAAGAGGGCATCTGAGGGTCAAACAGACACAACAGAGACAGTTGGAAAAAGTTGAAACGGAAACAGAGTTTTAACACAAGGCACAGGTTAATAGGAAAAGAAGCACAGATGGGAAGAAAGGATCATTTTCTGAAAAGGGCACTGGACACAATTGGTTAGCACTTAATCATGATTCATACCTCCAGCCATTCTTGTTCACTTTATTCTAACATGACATTCTCATTACATTGGATTTTTACTCAAGCGCAAATTCTGTTAACAACAGCAAAATGCCTTGAAGCCAAATGATTTTCTAATTCATTACCTACTCCAATTTAGCTGTACTTGTAATCCCTCTAGGTCTCACTCACTTTATTCTACTCTACTGAATTCTATTCTGATCAACTACATGCAACTTGTGCTGTTCTGCAGGCCAACTCCTCACTCAACCACGGCATTCTTAGTTTGGTCATCAAAAGCTCATTGCTGCTTTTTGGATTTATTTTCTTTTACACATTTCCTCTCTGTTCCTCTCATGCTCTCTCTTTGTCTATCCAGCAGTACTTCCATCTGCTATAGACTGTCCACCCACATCCTAAAAAAACATCCTGTCTGTTCTGGGCTTTGTCCTGCACCTCCTAACAATGATCTTGTTCTGCTTAACCTTATACTACTATTTGAGTCACTGTGTCCTCTCTCTAGTACTTCAGTCGTCATCTTTTTTTCCATCATGCCATTCATGTATTAAAGGTTAGAAACTACAGCCTGTTTAATCCAGTCTAATCCTATCAGTATCTGTACTGTGTTAGTGTCAGTGGAACAACCTCCGTTGAACATTTCCCTACAGAAACATTATAATGATATATATATAAGTTAATCAAAGAAATAATGCATAGATGTTTCCCGCTATGTCACTACAGGCAATATACTTGCATATCCCAGATATTATGCACTGATATTGATGCATATGTGTCAAATACATTGAATATAAAGGACAGAAGTTTGCAAAGGATGTTTTGGATAATATAGATCTAGCATTATCTAGTCATGACCTCTAGTGTTATCGTGCTTGAATGTCCATGCAGACCTCATTGGATGATAACATTTGACGCAGAGTGACTGCATGTTATGCTGTCCATTTTCAAATACCCAAAACAGAAATACTGCAGAAGTGAAAAATGTCATTACAAAGACTTAAACTACATGCACATGTAACAAAGGCTGAAGGACTGGAATCTCTTTAGCCCCTAAAATTGATTTTTGTTTTGGATCAGATTCTACAAAGAATATGGAAAAAAATAAATCCCAGTCAGAATGTTTGGGTTTGTGGCTCTTTTTTAGCATTTTGTACATTTGCTGTTTAGTATGAAATATAGAAATAATGTGATTTGAAGCCTGTGAAAAAGATTATAGTAAAAAAAATGTTTATTGTTGTAATGAACACACCTGAAACACTAAACTTTCACCTAACACCCTTCTATGCAGTTAACCCTGCACTACTATAGCTTACTCTATGCTAAGCCTTTACTACATATCACACCATTATCTCTTAATATCCCTTAATCTGTCATGTCCTGTGATAACCTACACCACAGTCCCTCTATACATTTTGTTCTCATCCACCCCGACACAATCTTTATTCAATTCTTTGGCCATTCTTTGTTCTACCCAATCTTTGCTGTCCCTGTGCAATTTCATCCTGTTTTCTTACCCTTGACTTCTCTTCCAGTTTGGTCATCATGATGATGTTGGCTGTGTGCTGCTCCCACACCATCCTCCAGAAGTCCCCAAAGGTCTCAGGGAGGGAGCCTTGAGTGGCAATATAGGCATTCTGACGGCGGTAGCCATCGATATAGTTAGCATTGATGTAGTCACTGCCTGGGACACCTGCATAATAAGAAAGAAAAAAAAGAGGATGTTGGTAAAAGGGTGGAAGAAAGAATAGAAAAACAGGTGTCCGGGAAGGAGGACAGAACAGAGACATAGAAGGTACTGAGATACTGCTTTGTGTGTATGATGAATGGCACTGATAACACAAAAACATGTATTGTCCATGCAATTTTCTTTTGCAAATGAACCCTGATTCCTATTCTGTTTGGCGGTGGAATAATCTATATGGATTATTTAAAGTCGACCATTGTGAAAGCAGAGTTATGTCCACATAATAATAACTCATAAGGATCATCTAAGGTCATGGCAGGAAGATTAATGTTTTCATAGGGCCCAGCGTCCTTTGGTGTTGGATTGTTCAGCTGTCTTGTTTTATAATACATGCTAAGACGATCATGGGCCTAATCTGAGTATACTCTGGATGTGTCGCTTTGAATGGCAATATGACTGTAAGGCTGTGTCTGTGTAAGACTCGGCTGACACTGCTTGTCCTGGAAGGGATTGTGTGTATGTGTGTGTGATGTGAGGGACCGTCTGTGTGTGTTTGATTTAGGATCAGGCCTGCTCATCTAGGGCCTAATACCATAATCCCAAAAATCACTGAGTCACAGCTCAAACATGCACACATACACTAAAACACCAAAGTACACACAGAGACATACACTCAGCCGTGACCCGATTCTGCCGTAGTGGGAGACAAAACTCCTTTTGAGTCGTCTGATAGCAGTTTTCATTTAAAATGATAGAAGTCAATGAAAAAAACAGGAGAATCCCAACAGGAAGAAACTACTCTCTTCTAGCAGCTTATTTTATGAGCATGACTCAGTCCCATACAGTCGTAAAAACCCCAGGCCGATGTTCACAAACACACACACACACAGTGAAATGACAGAGGAATATGGGGTATTTAAACAACTTACTTTAAATGGGATGGGGACAGACGGTAAGAAAAGCTTCTAACATATGTTTATCAACCTCAGTCTTTAAAAGACAGCTTGCCTAAATGCTTTGATGTGCTACAACTTTATTGCGAGGGACTCCAACAGAAGCACTGAGCAGATAAAACAAACACACACTTTCAGTCACTTGGTGGCTACACTGGCTTGGCAGAGAGTGTGTGCTCATGAATGTGCAGAGGAGACTGGGAGCAAAAAGTGCATATCTGTGCCTTTGCATGTGTTTCAGATCTACAATAGACCATACTTATGTGTGTGTGTGCATTGTGAGTGTGCGGACATGCTCAAGAGTATATGCATTTTCTAAGCTGGGAGAAAGAGAAACAGCCAGGGCTGCAGGACAGGCGGGGGTGGAAGGGCTGCTCACACATGCTCTGCCCAGATAAGGCTCATCTGTTTGGGCTTGGCCTCCCACTGCCTCCCTCTCTCCACACTGGAGCTGCCAGTTTCTCTGCCTCAGGTCTTTCCCTGCTGAGGTTGGTGAGTGCGCTTCAAAAAACACACTAAGAACAGGAGTGAGACTATTTTCCTTCTCTCAGTTCTCAGAAAGACTAAATCCAGTAAAATGCATGCATCATGAATATAGTGTAAAAGTTCTTTCCTCAGAAGTTAAAATGGTTAACGGTCAGAACAAATCTGATGTGGTACTAGAATCCTAAGATGATTGTTAAAGCATTGTGTGTGGGGTGTCTGGGAACTGCCAGCCAGTGCAACACATCTTGGGACTATTAATATCCCATCTGTCATGGATCGAAGCTTTCTCACACACATGTATGATTTGCTGTATTTTTGACATAATGCACTCCATAGCCTCCAACCCTAACCTCAACCATCACAACTACATGCCCAATCTGAATCCTTACTGTATGCTTAACTCATAACCCTCAAACAGCCATTTAAACAAGTGAGGAAGTGACCTCAACAGCCACATTTCCTAAAAATAACTTCATTCTCAAGTGTGCCCTCACAAAGATTGAGGCAAGAGAGAGTGCATGCACACACACAAACACACACACACACAGTGGAAGCATGTCTTACCCTCAATGCTGGAGAGTATAACCCTAGAGTGATCATAGGCAATGACGTTAGCATAGCGGTTCTTTGGTTTGTTGACCTCCAAGTTGGAGTTCTCCCATGTGAACTGCTGACCAGGGTCAACGGACTACAAGACAGAAAAGTCAGAGAAAAGAAGACAGCTATTATGATTTGATCATTTATGGTTGTTTAGTATAATTGTCAGGTTTTTGTTCCCAGAAATCTTATTATTGGTATTCTTACACTGGGTTTTGACAGTCATGCCGATATCTCTAAAATAATTTACAATAAGGATAAAATGTCTCTTATTGGTTGTAATTGGTGGCTTAAATTGTTGACATAAGTTCACATTCACTTTTTGATTCCTGTATAGCCATTTTCAGACATGTGCTCCTTTCCACTAAACTCATCGCATATGCCCTAATAGCTGCCCTGCTCACTTCAATACGCTGGACCTGGTTAAATGTGGGTATCACTTGATTTTAATGTGGTGCAAGGCTAAAAGGCATAAAAGGTGTATTAATGGACAGAGATGCAAAAGATTACACCCAAGGCATCAGCAGTGTTCTGATAATGGGTATGGACTATAGTTATGAAGTTAGAAAAGGCAGGACAGGATCACAAACACTGCTGGAATGAGTTTCCTCTGCAGGCTGACTCGCCTAATCTCCTAGATCAGGTGGGCAGTTCAGAGAACCAGGAAAGGCTAGAAGTAGAGTCTGCTGCTTCACATTGAGAGGAGCTGGTTAAGGTGGATTGGGTACCTGATAAAGATACCTACTAGGCAGATCCACAGGGCAGAAGTAGGTTTGCAGAATGCATGATTCAACACTGGTAACAGTGAGTTGTCCATATGAAGTTGTGAAGTGTCATTCAGAAATTTAAATGAAAGCAAGCTTTCTGAATGACACAAAGCCATCACTTTACCCGACTAAGCAATGTTACATATACCATGTCTGAAAAAGGCTCATGTACAGTTTTTATCGTCTGATTTACAAATAATAGTATACATCAACCCGCAGTATTACTACTTGAGCCACACTGGCATTGGCCTTTACAAACGCAAAAATCTGCATTGAGAAAAGGAACATTTTGATGATTCCATGAATTTGAGCTTACAAGCTTCATCCAGCACTTCTGCAGCAAAACCCCAACATTAGAACCCGAGTACAAATTTAAAATTAATGAGGCGTTATTGATACTAAATAGGAATGCAGGCATATATGATATCCCTTTAAAAAAAGACTTTCCACTTTCAACAGCTACCAGAGAAAGATGATAAAAGCACAATAAATTCCACTGGGAGAGAGGGGATGGTTGTGTTAGACCAACACATTAAGTTCCTGGAGGGTAATTACAGTGTAACCATTGCTGTTAGCTGGGAGAGGCAGACATGAGGTCATTATGGGGCTGTCAATGGAGAGGGACGAAGAGAAGAGAGCCAGAGCAATTTAGCAATTCTGAATATTTTACGACACATAATTATGGTTTGGTTGGGAAAAAATGGACAGGAGTGGTGCTGGATAAGTGCATTTGTGTGTGTGTGTGTGTGTTTAAGACTGGTTTCCATGCACTGCCAACATCATGTGTGTCTGATTATCACACCGCAATCATTTCTGGCCTCTCTCTCTCCCTCAGTCCCTCTTCCATCCATCTCTCTTGTTCCTTCGTTAAGGGTTCAGCAGCAAACAAAGCACACAGTCATGCAGAGAGAATGTGAGGCTCAACAGAGTGGTTCCAACTTACACCACAATTACATACAGCTTCTCCCTCACTGTCTCTTCCACCCTTCTCTCTCCCCAACACTTTTCTTCCCCCCAAAAAACATCCTTGCTGTTTTTCTACTTTATGCATAATGTGTCTTTGTCTTACTCTACATACGTATATCTGTCACACACAAGTTGTCTCTCTTTCTTTGTGGCCAATTAGAGCGTTATGTCTCCTTCCTCATCCAGAGGCTGAGATTTAGTTTTTTTATGCAGGAAAAGAAAACATTTTTATTCCTATAACAGCTCTCTGTGGAGCTCATTGTAATGCTATTTGCTACCCAGGCAGCATGTTGCGAGATATTTTTATTGATGTATTTTTGTTTTTATTGAGTGCCACAGTTCAGCACACCAAGTTCAGGCACATTGTTATCTCCAATTAGATGCCTTTTTTTTGCTTCACGTTAACTGTGCTGCAAGTTCAAGAAAACTAATCAGGGGGCTTCTCTTTATTTATTTTTTTTGCAGAGAACATTTGCTTCTTGTATCAGCTCTCAGTCGCTCCCGCTTTATTTCTATCGCTTCTTTCTCCACTAGAGCGTAGAAATGAGTGCCTGATAACCATCTGGCTGTAAGCATACTCTCTTTGAGCTTGCAATTTCAATTTTCCTCCTATATTTGTATAGATAACAACAAGACAGTCAGGACAAGAAAATGTACTTTATCTTGCATCATTCCATGACAAAGGATTCAAAATGCAACTTAACTGTAGAGACTAAAATCTACAGCAGTGAAACTGAAACCGAGCAAAAGAAATGAGTTGTCAGCGATAGACTGCTGTGTGTTTGCATCAAAACTGGACCAATTTCCCAGAGTTACAGAGTTTCATGGACAGATAATCAGAATTCCTACCTCATACTCTTGAGAGAACTTGAGATTGTCATTTGCCTTCAGGCGCTCAATGTGATCTGCCAACTCAGAGATGGGGACGGGCGGGTGACTTGCCATGCCTGCCAAGCACAGAAATAGAAAAAGAGGCCATTTTCATACACATACAACTGAAGTCTTTTGAAGGAAAATGTTAGAGTTAGGATTCTCAAAGGACATGTTGTTTAGTCTTCTGTCCATGGTCAGCAGAGGAAGTAAATGGAAGTGGTTTTTTTGTGTGTTTTTTTTTTTAGTGACCATTTTCTCTCCAGGCAGACAGAACAATGTGCGTGTTCAGAAAGTTACTGAGGCACAAAAACACGTCCTCAGAGTGTATGTACACTGCTGGCGAGGATAAAAAAGGCTATGACACAAGCCGTTAAAAATTTAGCATGAAATCTTTTTTTATAGAATTTTTCTAGCAGCATTTGATGAAATGTTGTCAATTCAAGCAGCTTCATCCTAAATGAGATGGAAAGTTAGTTAGCATGATAATGCTGAAAAAAGAGAGAAAAAGACAGAAAGAAAGAGAAAAATGTGGTGGCAGTGGGGGAGGGGGGGGGCAGCAGAGAAAAAAAGATCTATCACTAAGACCAACTAACTTGACAAACGTCGATAACCACGGTACACTGAAACACGGTAGGCTGAAAAGGAATACAACACCACAGTTAATCTCATCAACAAAACTAACTCTGACTACATGACGCTTGTTTTTCTGATACGCCTCCACTCTACCTGGAGTCTGGAAGTTGATCCTGCGTAGCTCCACCGGATCAGTGGGATGGTGGGAGGACATGGCTTTGCTGCAGGGAAAACTGCCCTTCCTTCCCTCAGCCTCGGCCCTTTTCCTGTAATAACAGACAAAATTTACCTCAACCTGATGTGTTTAAAAGGTCCCTGTAGGAAAATTAATCTGGGAAAAAATTGGGACTTGGGTTTGTGTTGAAGTGAGTTGCTCCTTGGACATTTTTACAGGAATAGCTGTAATACTCAGGAAATGTCTTTTTTATATACTTCCAGAGCTTTGGTTGACTGCTGGTTTAGTATTACATCTTTTTCTAATGACTGGCTCATGGTGGGTGTCTGCTTTTGTCATAGAAACTTCCAAGCAAGCAAGGCAAAAAAAGATTAGAACATTAACTTGTTAATGTCAGTGTTATAGACATTTTTTGTGGTTATTGCCTGGTGTATGGCGCTGTCCGGTGCTGAAGTTCTTCACCTTTGTACATGGTATATTTTTGTGGCCACTTGAATTAGGCTTATAGCTGTTTCACTAAATATTCCTTGGTCACATTTAATTAAAAATAAATGTATCTATTAATTATGTAAAAATCATCTCTGTACATGTGACATGTGCAAACCCATACAGTGTAGCTGTTTGACTATAATTAGGCAATTCGTCCAGCACATTACAGGTTAATACAAGCACTAGTGCAATCCTGACTCTTCAGGGACGTGTTTTCTTTGCATAGGCTTTTCAAGGAAAACATCCCTGCAGGACAAAGGGAATGGTAATAGGTAGCGTTTGTTTACCTGTCAGGTTTGCTGGATCCAAACAGGGAGACGAGCAGATAAAAGGACAGACAAGCATGAATACCATTAGTGTCTAATCAAAAAACAACAGACACCAAAGCAATGCTGAACCCGTCATTATCTCCTCCTCATTTAAACTAATCTGTTTCTATAGGATCGTGTTAGAAAGGCACCTCCTGTAGACAAGAAGACAAACAACTGATGTAAAATGTTTCATGCCATACACATGATCACCCACTGCACAATAATAACATGCCATTATGGTTTAATACCATGGGGTCTATGAAAAACAGATTTTTAACATCAAGGTTAATAATTTTGCGATGCCACACAGCTAAAACAATTATCCATGTGCATTAACAAAACTCTAGCCAGAAGACCAGATGATTATCATGGATAATAGTGATGTAGCGTTATCTTCCCCTAGATCCCCTAGATGCTCCCTGTATGCACAGATTACAGGAAAACATTTGTGTATTACAACCTGTAAGCTAAATTCAGCTATGATTAGTATATTAAACAAACCGATTAGAAAGATAATGTTCTACCTAGAAGCAGTGTAATATGACTTAATGTTAGTCCTGCATGTTTCATACATAATGAAACACACATCTGGTTTAACATCAAGAATTAGATAAATATATATATTTTTACGTTTAGTTATTACTATGAACTATTTCCCACAAATAGTTAATTTATCATTGAATTACAGTCTACATTGTGAAGTTGCTGGCTGGTTAGGTTAGCTGAAAGCTGAATAAATTAGTTAAATAGCTGTGCTAATTTTGCTAAATTTTGTTAAATAACAAGGCAGAATGACATTCCACCAGAAAAATACAAATATTCCTAAAAGCAAGGAACAAATGATGACGCAATTTTTTATTTCCATCACTAACATGATTTTGATTGAGGTTGTAAATTCAAAGTTATGTTAAGTTATTCAAACATTATGTCAAAGTTGATCATTCCTTGGTTTTTTAGTGTTGTCAAAATGTCAAACTTCACAATCTTGTTAATTGATGCACCACCATGCCTCTGAAGAATGGGTCTGAGAAAACTGAAAAAAACTTACAAGCAGATTTACTGCCAAGTTGTATATTTATTTATTTATTTTTTAATTTTAATGATTCTTAAAGCAGGAGTGATTTGATACAGTTACAAGAGCTGTGGCTTAGTCAGTGAAACTTGCTATTTTTTATTGTTAAATTAACACCTATTAAAATTAATGGTAATTATTTATTGAACATTTTACTATTGAAATCTCCTACACTGGTGTCCTTACCTCTTGAAGAGGAGAATGGCGATGACGATGCAGACAATGAAGATCACAGCCAGCACAGGCCCCACCACCCACAAAAGCCCCTCCTCCTCGTCAACAATTGGCTGAGGATCCACGTCTGATGATGTCACAGGATCAGAATAGGGGCTAGTAGCATACATGGTCTGCAAGAAGCGATACGTTTATGGATTTTCACATATGACCTAGACAACTCCCTCTTTAGATATTTGAACTGTGGGTCATAATGTGTACTCACATTCTCAGAAAGGTCTAGCAGTGCGAGCACAAAGAAAACATATTCCTGTCCGTTCTGCAGAGGACGGTTGCGAAAGTCTCCATAGTTTCGTCCGTCACCCAGTGTGAACTCCAGGGGGAGGGTCTTAAAGTATGCTGTGACATATGCCCTGGGATCAGATTGGCCAGCCTGTCTGCGGATGCGAAGGGCACGGCTGATACTGGTCCTGTTGATCTCCTTGAGGAGCTGAAAGCAAAGAAAACATGGATGATACAGGAGGAAGAGGAGGAAAAGACGGAAGAGAAAATGATAAAATAGGAACGAAAGAACAGGCAAAAGGTTTCTTCATCTAATTCATACCAGGTTCAAACAAAGTGCATCATCACTGCAATGTAAGCTTTCTGTAATTGTAGTAATATTAAAACACTATAATTTCCTTTATATTTGCAGATTACATTTCTGTGGTTTCATACAAATAACATCTCAGAGAGATTTTGACAGTTTTATCTCACACAAAACCCCTCATCAGTAAAGAAACAATGGGCTGTATAAAGCATTAAAGTGTCTTCATCAACTGAATTGCTACATCATTCATCCCCAGAGACAGTGGGCACCATAAAAACTCTATTGAAACTAATCTATGACACATGACTGTGCTTTCAGAACAGCATAATGATGTGATGAGGTCTTTTGAAAAAGCCAGGAAATAGAATTAGATGGAAAATGGCATGCAAAAGTTTTGTCTAGATTTAACCAGTAATGAACCTTCACATCATAAAAAATACAAATACAACAGCAGCAGCAACATTCCAACAGACTCATCACTTTGCCCCTTGCCAAACATAGGTTTGAGGCCCTTTATGTTATTTTTCTATTTTCTGCATGTCTCACCTCATCCAGGTTCATCTGGTCAGGGTCCTCCCAGGAATTAAGGAATTTCCCTCCCCGCTGCTTCTTCAGTGGCACCACCACCACGTAGTAACCTCTGAAACATAGTATGTGCTGGGATCAGGCTAGTATCATAAACTAGACACTTTTTTAATATGAGAACATAAGACATGACATAACATGAGAAACACTTTACTCTTTAATATTATAAGAGTAAATAATATATAGTACTATATCAGGACAGAAACTATTATACTGTTTTCTGAGGGTGCGTAGTACAAAGTACTAAACCAAATACCTTCATAAAAACATTAAGATTTGTTTAAACTAAATGAATAATAATGCTTTTTATTGTCCAAAATGTGTAGTTTGAAGAACTAGAGAGTGTATTGCTGTAAAAGGTGCTGGTGAAGTGGCAGCGTACTGTAAATGTAAACAGTGTGGCTTCTGCAAGGCAATGTGAGGTCCATGCCTGAAGCCACACGTGGGAAGAGAAACAATATCAGCAGTGAGTTTTTTTTAGAAACAGACAGACTATAAACAACCACCATGTGATGAGGGCATCGACACCAAAATCATCCATGTGTCCTCACTGGATGATTCACTTTAGCATGCCATGCTTGCTCTTACGGATTCTCTGGACTGAGAGCTACCACAAATAACAGCCTCCATTATAAGACAACAAAGATATTTTGCAGGTCTTAAAGAAATCAGTTTTTTGCTCCCTGTTTGAACTATAAATCAAAAAGTTTGATTGTAGATTTTAAGATCCTGCCAATTGCACTTTGTGTAGTCATTTTGGGTCAATTTGAGATCAAGCAATGTGTCTGTCAACACTAAAAAGCAAAATTCTGTTTTGGATAACAGTACTTAACACATCTGATATGACAGAGAAAAACAACTGTATGGAAAAATGACTGTGAGAACATTTGAGTAGCAGTGCAGTGATTCATCCTAGGATGGCTTCTACCATCTATATTTGTTCTCAGAGCAGATGAAAGCAGGCTGCTTTTATTTAGTCTGTTGTGGGAGTTCTCAGACTTGCTTTGCTGCCAGGTTGGAGAAATCCCTCCAGATAGACTAATATATGAAAATCAGCTGCAGGAGGATGAGTAAACATTACGTTACAGGGCCTAGAAAACAATTCAACTGACAACAACCTAAGTGAAGCAATTTCTCTCACACTCGTTTATTCATTACCATAATCCAAACCCTTCACTCTATTTACGTTCCTTTAATGGTCTGTACCTGACTTTAGCTGTGGTCTCTACAGTGGGCAGCTGCACGGTCACCATGCCATCCGCGTTGGTCTTTCCCACAATGATGGGTTTGGTTTTCAGGATGTCTGGAGCAGTGGTGGCAGTGACGCGGTGCTGCAGGCCTCCAGCACTGTTGGCTCGGCTGATGAGTAGAAAGGAGTACTGGGTATCCGGCTCCAAGCCAGTGATCAGCTTCTGAGTCTGCTTTCCGCCCACTTCCACAGACTGGCCCTTTCCATATAGGATCTACAACATAGATGATAGAGATGAGATTTAGAGGTGTGAAAAGAAGTTTTGTAAACTTGATGTTATTATTATTTATTTTTGTATTGTCGACATATTAACACATTAGCAGTCCAGTTGGGCATTCAGCAGCTAGTTTGCAATAAGGAAATACTGAAAAAGTTATGAACTGCATCCTTTTTCTAATGTTCCTGTTTACTTAGATGTAGATGGTTTATCATCCCTGGAAAAGATTTAATTTGTTTTAGCTCAGAAAGTCAATATTTTAAGTAAAGTGTGCCAATTTTACAGTCAGGAAGAGGAAGATATGGCTTTATGATTTCAAAGCTACTAAATAGTTGGAAATTGGATAATAAATAATAAACTAGTTTACTGTTTAAACTATTATATATACTATAAGGGTGATGGCGTTTCATTTTATCCTCTTTTTGTCCCCACAGGTCTTTATAGAGGACCTGCCTTTGTGTTAAACCATTAGAGAGTGCAATAGTGCAAATCTATTTACAGTGAACGGCTGGGTTGGGTTCTTGTCTCGGATCTCCCAGGAAAGCAGAACAGAGTTCTTCATGGCTGCCTTCACTCTGAAATTGGTGGCAAAAACTAAAGAAAAAAAAAGAAAGAATACGACAAAAAATAAATGTGATTTCACAGCCTCAGTTTTCTCTCTACTGAACCACAACAGCCTTACCTGTGTATTGTTCTCTAGTACCAGTCTCAAGTTAACTATTTGCTCTGAATACTACACAGTTAGTGTGACTGGACAGGGACGCTTGCCCAAGACCCAAGACTCTTACCTTGCTTTGGGAAAGGGGTGTTGGGTCTAAGGCTACAATGATGAGACAACGAAAAAGGGCACTTAGGATGCTTCCAGCAGATGTCGTGTGTGCATGTGTCTACTTGTGGAACTTTGTTTGCACAGTAAGTGAGTTGTTTGGTTAGGAAGCATGTCTTGCACCCTAAGGAATGAAGATGGGTTTGTGAGAATGTGAGTGTGATCCTACCTTGGTCCAGCCGCTGCGTCCTAAACTGGACACTGGGGCTGTACGGCCCAGGCCCGACAGCTGTGAATGCACACACCCTGACATCATACACAGTATCGGCACTCAGACCCTCCAACACAACACTTGACCTGGGAGTGGGCACCACAACCTCTGAGGCATTTCCCCGACTGTTTATATCCTTGTACAGCACAGAGTGCTTCAGAATTTTCCCATTTTGCTCAAGGAGTGGGACGGATTTCCATGCCAGTCGAATCGAGGAGGCAGAAGTCTCCTCCAAGATAATATTTTCTGGGTATCCAGTCGGAGCATCTTCAGGAGTGGTCACTTCTTTTACAGCCTCCTCTCCATAACCCATTTTGTTACGGGCAGAGAGTCTGAACACATAGTTGGCTCCCTTGTAGATATCTTGGGCAGTGTAGCGGTTTTCCTTAGTGGGGAACTCCACCACTGTAAAGGGAAGGACGTCAACACGGCCGAAGGTAAGGCGGTACCCCAGGAGCGGCGTGGGTGGGTTTGGAGGTGGGTACCACTGAAGCAGAGCAGTGCCTGAATCAGTGGCACTCACAATCAGTTTGGGTTTCTCAGGCACTAAAAAAACAAAAAAACAAAAACAGAGAGAGAGGTAACAGTGGAAAGATAATTAGAGGCTAATTACAAAGCATATTATTCATAACCTCAAGCAAAAATGCAAAATATGATTAATATGGCACCAAATGGCTGGCTTCTTAGTGGCACAGAAAGCTGTGACAGAGTGAGATAGAACCAATTCAGTGATTTAATGGCCTCCAATGATCATTAGTGATGCCAAAGTCTCAACAATCATTACCAGTTATGTGTGTGCCTGTGTAGTTCTGTGCACATTTGGGTCTGTGCAAACACACTTACGTGGCAGGGCGGTGCACACGCTAACAGGTTTGCTGCGAGCTCCATCGCCCTTAGCAGTATAAGCCCCCACTGATACAGAGTAGGAAGTGTCTGCCTTCAGGTCTCCAAGCACCACCTCCTGCAGAACAACAAAAAGAATTGTCAGTGACAAAAGGCAGCTACCTTCAAGTGCCCTCAGGATAATGAGCAGTTTAGTGCTTTGATTTTTTTTTTTTTTTTAAAAAAAAGGAAATCAAGGTCAGAGTGGTCAAAATAGAATGAAAATGTACAACATGGGATTTTAATCTGAAAGGACAGACTGTTATTTAACTCCATCCTTTTCTCAGGCCATGAAATACAATTTGAGGTTATGTTGCTGCTGCTTTTCAGATATGTACTGGGAATATGGTTTGTGATTAACAATACCTAGAATTCTTAAGAACACAAGAGCTCAAAATGTTCATTCTCATTACAAAACGACATTTAACTACGTCAATGGCCAAATTTTGATTTGTCTCTACCTAAGCACAATATTTTCTTCATTTCTTGGCTGGTGGGTAACTTAAATAATCAGCATATCTGGCAATAATGTACCCAGAACTGACTTATACTATCCGTCATCTCTGTGTTTTTGGAGAAAAAAAAAACAGCCATGGAAATTGAGCCTGCTGGGTTTAAAGCTGCAATCTCATAGACATGACTCATCTACTCCCCATGCTCTGTGATTATTATGATCAAATAATAGGCTTAAAGAAAGGTTTACTTACATATACAGTTGAGTCATCATTGTCCCACTGAATGAAGGAGCGGTATTGAAAAAATGAGAGAAACACAAAATTTTTAATATTTACATTTTTTTAAATGCCCTCCCCAAAACACTCAAATTCACATAAAATTGTGAGCAATAATAGACCTGAGGCTGGTTAAAGGACCCACTCTTGACAGAAAGATAAATATGCCTGCTTCACCTACAGTGTATCTGCTGGTATGTTATTAGGCAAACTGCTTATTTGCTTTGTTGCTGTATCTACGTCAGACAATAACGATACTGAGAAAAATCCCCACTCACAAAAAAGGTTGAAATTCTAGATACAATTCAACAAAAACAAAACTAAAAAAAAGGAATAATTACCAATTTAGAGCTATTCTGGTATTTTTATCCCTTGTTTCCAGCAGTCTCACTATTTACACCGTGCTGAAATTCACTGTATTTATTAGGTGCTGACTGGTAGAGAATGACAGAAGGAACATTATTTTCTTCAAATAACCAAATACCTCCAAGAAAGCCCAATTTCTTAATAGCTTTAGTCAAACCACCATTTTCAACCAACATTACCATAACATTTAATGTTCTTCAAAGGTAATGTTGTTTGTGGTTTTATTTAGCTTTCTTAAATTATTTGCTGCCTTTTGGGTGTAAAGAGTATATGTTATAGTTACCTGCGTGTCCTCGATGAGGATGTCCTTGATGGAAGGCTGACCCTGAGGTTCTCCATAGTTCATCCTCACATAATGGACTTGGTAGCCTCGAACCTGACCGTGCTTCCTTTCCGGTGCCGGTGCTCGCCATTTCACGTTAATTGCAGAGGAATTCACTGTCCCCGCCTCCACTCCTCGCGGAGGACCACTTGGAACTACAAATGCATTTTGGGATATAGGTCAAGGGTCACAGTTGATGGGCACTCAAAACTCTCAAGAACTTTTTGTCTAGTCAAAAAATTAACTGGTTTCAGGGGGCAGTTACAAAAATTACCCTGAGGTGAAAAAATGTAAAAAACAAAAAACAAAAATTACAGCCCTCCAAAAAGTCTAAAACTGCTCTGATGTCTGGGAAAAATTCAAAATAGAAAAAAATGAGAGTGCTTGCAGAAAAAAAAGCAGTGGAGGATAAGAAGCAAATGTAGAGAAAGATAAGAATGGCAGATAGAAAAGGATTTGTTGCCAGGGGCAGATAAACAGTGGCAGGCAGTCAAAGAGAAAATACTGTTATCAAAAAAACCTTTCTCAAGCTGCCAAGAACTACACTTCTTAAAAAAAGAAAGAAAAGAAGAAACCTCCAACCACCTCATGCTATCTAACTGACCTATGCATGAGCACTCTGCAGGATGGTGGAGTCAGAAAAATGTCTTGGTGAAGAGCGACATTAAGTATCAAAACTATCACAAAAATACCTCCGATTGTTCAATAAAGTACACAAAATGAACTTAGATACTTGATATGTATTATTAACTGTTGCAAAGGAATTGGAGAGGATCTGAAAGGGCAGGCAGTGGGGAAAGGCTAAGGCACAGTTACAGCCAAAGGGTTTGTCTTGCTGTTGTTAGTGGGAAATATTGTTATCGTTAGACGGGAAATTCCCAACCATCCCTTGATGGGAGAAGGTGTGGAGAAAAAGATGCTGGTAAAAAAGGGATAAAAATGGTTTCTGGAGGAAAAATGGGCTACTGCAGACAAGAAAAAGCAGTGGTGAAGGAGCAGGAGGAGGAGATTTCCAGATGTTTCAGGTGGTTATTCAGGAAGAAAAGTGGAGGGTCTGACATTTGATCTTAAATGCATCATCCCGTCAGACTGCCTTACTGAGCAGTGGTGACTGTTAATTTGGGGTGCTTTGAGCTCATGAATGTTACGTTAGTTAGTTAGAGGTAGCCATGTTAGTAAGTTGGACCATCCTAAGAGAGGCATGGGGTTTTTGTTGGGAACATACCATCTTCCTCTGTGCGGATTAGCAGCTGTAAGCTTTCTGGTCCGTCTCCAGCTTCCGTGCACGCCCGCACTGTTATGCCATACTCAGTCCATTTCTCTAGGTTTTCCAGGAGATACTGGGAACTTTCCGGAGGAATTCCATCAATTCTTTTAGTTGTTTTGTTGCCCCCTGTTGTGGAGTACTGGATGGAGTATCCTGTAATGATGCCGTTCTGAAACTCCAGAGGAGGTGGAGCCCAACTTACCAGGATGCTGGTAGAACTGGGACTGGTGCATGTGATGTCCTGGGGAGGTGCTGAAGGAACTGATTGGCCAGTTTTGGAGGAAGTACAGTAGGATTTGTTTGGGTAAATGTTATTTGGTTGTGTGTGCATGGTGTTATTGGTGGGTGGAGGGGTGAGGAAGTGAGGTTTGCCGTAAAGGAATGTGGATGAAATTGAGTAGACGAGAGACAGAGAACAGAAGACAAAGAAACATAAAATGAAAACAAAACACTGGAGAACAGAAGCTCTTACGAAAAATGACCCTGTGACTATAAAGCAAGATGGCTGAACATAGATACTGAATGATGGGGTGTCAACTTCTGTTTGGTAGAAATGTTTGATAAATGAAAATGAGTGAATGGCTTAAAAGAAATGCAGCACAAAACACTGACTAGAGCCTGAATACACAGACATACCTGCCCATAACTTACTTGTTCTTACAGCCTACCCAAGCCTCTGTGATCCATGTTGGAGGTCTCATGTCTACCTACAGACCTTTGAACTCTTACCTTGATTTTATGGATTTTCTTACAGACCTCTGATTGGTATTCAACAAATGTAGTAATGCTATCAATCATCAATAAATTGACTACATTCCCTACATGTCTGAAGTTCAGTGGCTGAGTTGAAGTTCTGGAAATTATTAATTATATATTTGTTGCAATATCAATTCTGAGGTCGGCTAAATTCTGGATCATGTCCCCTTTTTGACAATGCAAAGGAGCAACAAAAGTCTCTAATCAAAGTATTAGTAGTATAGCTGCATTTGGCCTGTAATGTACAGTATTTCTGGTTCAGTATGTGATATGTTTTTGATTTTCACATTGTCAAAACTGAAACCTCTCTCTCACAAACACACACACACACACTGACACACCAGTGTCAGTGGCAAGTAGACCTACGTGTCTGTGGTGTGTCAATGGACAATTCATTGGTGTATGCTCCGATTCCATTTTTGCTCCTAGCAGCCAGCTGAAAGGTGTAGGTGGAGAAGGGCTTCAGGTTCTTGAGCTGATAGGAGGCAGTAGGCTCAAAGCTTACTTTCTTCTGCAGGAACAAAAACAATTGACAACAAAAGTTGAATTTAATACTCTTTATCATCAAGTTAATTCAACTCAATTCACATGCCTCAAGAATGTGTTGGAACAAGTTTAATTTCAAAGTATGCCAGAGAAGATTCTAGCATGCTTATGCACTTTGTCACGTCCCTGTCTTAAATGCGATACTTCAGTCACTGTCACTTTAAATGCAAATGAGCTTTCTCTGGCCACACCACCCCATGGAGTATGGCTGTGCCATTTGTCCTGGTGTCACAGATACGCAAGTATAGTGTATAGTGTATAACCCAATATAGTGTCCAAAAGATTATTAAAGGAGCTCCTTGTGATGTAATAAGGGGCTGCACACATGAATGGTGTGTTTCGATTAACGCTTTTTGATTAATAGAGAAATTAATGATTTATGATGGCATCGTCTATGCATAGTTTGCTGAATATGCTCAAATTTAATGCTCAGATCTCTTTTCCTTACCTCCTCTGTGTCATCTGCCCGTCGGTAAACCAGTTCATAACCTGTGATCTGGTTGTCTGGGCCCCCCTGTGGTGTGGGGGCCACCCAGGACAAAAGGATAACAGTCTCAGACTTGGCTTCACCTTTAAATTCTAATGGTTGGGATGGAACTGCAAAGTTAAGGAAGAACAGTAAGGTGACATGGGGCATTTAAATGGCATTTGCTTCAAATTTTCAGCATGTCGTAGTATCTATCTCTATCTGACATACAGTCACAAAACACATATTGCTTGTCATGTTTTACCTCCAGTTTTGGCTATAATCTGCAGGTCCTGAGACAATGGACCGTCTCCTACAGAGGTGAAGGCGAGCACTCTGATGTAATAAGTCTTGTTAGGAGTCAAATCCTGAATGGTGATGAAGTTGGCGCTGCGCACCATCTGCTTCTCCCACTGCACAACACAGGCACACATCACAATGCATAAGCAAAACACAAATGCACACTCATGTATTACACACTCAGACAACACAAGTTGTCATCTTTTATAAAGAGTAAAATTAAGCAAAAGCATTCACATAGAGATACACACCTGGTTCACTGGCAGCGTGTTGTCAGAAGTGTAGTACACTCTGTAACCAACCACCTGTCCGTTAGGCTCCTCTGGTTCATCCCAGTGGATCATGGCTGTTGTGGCACTAAGCATCCGACCAATGACCTGCAGACAAAGGAAGGAACTTTGTCTTTGACAACTGAATATCACATACTGAAAACCCATAAACAAGCATAATCATAGTGCATATCTGAAACAATATTTAAATGACTATAAAAGCATCTTTCAGCATCAATCTGACCTGTCGAGGAGGCGATGAGGGGGCCTGCTCAGCTGTACGAGCCTCTACAACCTCGCTTGAGGGGCCCTGGCCAATGGTGTTTACAGCTGCCACCCGAAAGTCATAGTGGGAGTAAGGGCTGAGGCCGCCCACACTGTAACGTGTTGTGGCAATGCCATCAATCTCTTTATAGGGGTCCTCGGAGCCTTTGGCACGGTGCTGGAGGAAGCAAGAGACAAAGAAGTAGGGAGAGAGAAAGTGTGTGAGAGAGGAAGCACACACTGATTTAAAGCTGCATTAGCCAGCTTGTGGTGTGTTGCAGTGTGCTCTAGATTTATGCTAAAATATACAGAGGGAAATAAGACACCCTGCATGTCGAATGGAGGTGTCCTGCTTTTTGTGAGTCTTTAGTCACTGCTGTTTAAACAGTTTGTGTTTCTAACATTTTAATTCACTACTCCACTCAGTACAAGACGCCACATTTCATTTGAACAATGGGAGAGTTTATTAACACAAAGAGAGACATAAGGCTCTTTTCTTTTATAGCCCTACTAAGTGAATGAGGTAGTTAACCGTTTCTATTTGTATAAAAATCTTTTGCTTTAGCTATGCCAAGTTCTTTGTTTTAGGCCCTGTAGTTGTTTTTCGCTGTAGGCAGTGTGTTTTTGTCACACCTGTATGATGTAGTATGAGACAGGTTCAGGGTTTCCAGAGTCCCAGGTGAGAGTGATGCTTGTTGCAGTTCTCTCCGTCACCACAGGGGTGCCAGGAACCTTTGGCAGAGCTGAAGGGGAGAAAAGAGAGCAAAACTTCATGAACTGCCCCTTTGTTGTTTACGAAAAAAGTCACATTTGTCAACTTGAAAACTGTCCAGACTGAAAAATCTGAAAACAATTAAGTGATGAGACTAGTTTACTATCAGAAAGATACCATGGCTATAATCTCTACATAACAATTAGAAGTACTAGGAAAGCAATTATAAACAAAATTAGTTCGATCACACAGTCATTCCAAAAACTTCTTATCTTTTTCTGAAAACAGATTTTTAACTTCACACATGTTAAATCCAAATTGAAAAACCGAAATATTAAGAAGCTAAATACATATTCAACTTTAACATTGATAAGAGAATAATTAACTAACACAACTTTTTTTGGGGGGTAGTCACTCTGCACAATTTAGTTTCCTTTGTTTCCCTTGGTTTATTTATTTGCACATGTATGTAATGTAATATAAAAAGGGAGTTCCTTTACATTCACTATTTCTTGTTTTGTGAAATGTTTTTTTTCAGTATATTGCACATGCTGTCCTTTCAAAAATATTCTGCTTTTTCCAATAACAATATAGCCAAAGTCTCAGTTAAGCAAAAGGCCAAACCATCTCTTCCTTTCTTCTTTAAATATTATTTTACTCCTCTAACCCACAGGCCACCACAAAACCCACCTTTCACAATAATCTGTGCCACCGCCTCAATCACACCGAGCGTTGACATGGCGACGCATGTGTAATTGTTAGACTGGCGTACGTCAGTCAGTTCTAGGACGTTGCGACCAATGGGCATGTCATCCTCGGGCGTCAGGTCTTCTGCTCCCAGCATCCACTTCACGTATGGCATGGGCGAGCCCACCGCGACACAGGTTATGTTGACGTTCCCCCCTGGCATGATCTCGCTGTCCGCTGGGGGAATGGAGAAGCGAGGGGGGACACGACGCACTGGAGCCAGGAGGAGGAGAGAGGTGATTAGAAATTTATGATTGTGCATAGCAGTGCAGAACACTCAGGGTCTATACACTGTGCAATGTTTTGTTTTTGTGCCATGGGCCCTGAGATGAAGTTTTATGGCATTCAAATTATACAGTAAGCATTCAGACAGCCTGGTACATCACCACAAGGGTGCATGTAATATCTTAATGTTTTATTAATGCTGTTTTCCAGGTGTGCTACAATAAATATTTTATGAACTAAAACACAGAAGATAAAAAAAATAAAAAAATAAATCACAGCAACCGCACATGCATTCACAGGGACAAACAGTATACAGTACACTTAAAAGGAACAAAATGCAGAGGGAGATTTAAACCTTCAGTATACCACAGATAAAAGACACACAATACAAATGGCAGTTAAATGGAAGAAGAGAAAATACTCAGGAGACTCAAAAGAGCAACACAGTCATAATTGTACCAACCTTCTCGTAGCTCTGCAGAGGTTGGTAGGATAAAGCACGGCAGGAGGGAGAGGAGAGAAAAGAATCAGAATATATCAGAGACGGGACAGAAGACAGAAAGAGAAAACAAGTTAGACAAGGAGCATGATAAGGTGGCAACAGACAGAGGGAAAGCCTGAGAGATTAAGAAGAAGAGAAATAAAGAAGTGAGGAGTAACAGAGGTCATAGATGGCTCATGTTGGTAAAAGCCTTTGCGTTTGAGGCAGCCTCCACTGCCAGCTGTCTCCATAGACTCCCTGTCAAACACTCACTGAGCAGCACTGCAAGATTTTACTGCCCCTGCAAGCAGTGTTAGATGCACATCACTGACTCTGTGCTGTTTGTGTGTGCATGTGCATGTATATATAAGGATTCAATGTATGACATAGATGTGTATGTGTGTGTGCATCCAATCATGTGCGTGTTTGTTTTGTATCCCTGGGAGCAATGTTGAAGTCAGAAAAGCATGCTACACTGTTTAAATCCTTTTTTTTGGGTGGGCAGACAACAGAGCAAAAAGCCTGAGGAATAAAAATGTCTCCAAGATTCAAATATTCGTGTGATGTGTGTGTGAATGTGTGTGTGTGTGTGTTGGCGGAGCGGGGAGGAAGACAGCGCCTGAGGAGGTGAGATGCCTGTCAGTTTTGGGGAGAAACACAAGTCTTAACCAGACAATGATTTGGTTTTTCTCTGAGGTCTAAAGGCTAAGAAGGGAGGGCAGACAGACTAATGGAATGGGTGAGACATTCAGTCCCTGATGTAAACAGCTCTCATTGTCACAACATACTGTTTTATGACGGCCAAAGAGCACACTGTCAGTTATACCGTATTAAATATTTAAAATGTAACAATTTAAGGAAATGTACATATATACATATATAAATGCTTTTTCTTGGCAATATGTGAATGGGAGTCAGAGACTCGGACTCAAGTCACATTTAAGTCACACAAAGAAAGACTTGTGACTTGACTTAGTCTTGCCCTCAATGACTTGAGACTTGACTTGGACTTGGGTGTTGTGACTCGTGAAGAGATTTCATGGAATTATTTATTTCATTATTTACAATGCCTTTGAACAATCAGCTAACAAGTGAACGGCAAACTGCAGAGTGTGTGGCGTCTGGATAAACAATGCCAGCTCAACAGCGTCCAACCTCACCTCTTAAGGCACAAGGATAGGACAGTCTTGGTTAGGTTAAGTTGAAACTTGGCCCATATGGACAGATAACCACTAGCAAACCACAGTTGTAGGTTATACAGACTAAATGCAGATTACAGCTTCTCTAGGAGGCATTTGATGTTATGAGCTAGCTGAGTTAGCTGACGAATACGCTCACAAGTACATTCTGGTACAAGATGCTTTCAATCTAATGAGAGAACGTAGATTTCAGTCATTTGAGATTTTAGACTTGACTTGGAATGGTATGGAATGGAATGTAACTTGCCTATTGGCTGATTTTGTTTTTTTTGTATGAAAGTCAAAAGCATATGCTGTAAGTTTGCCTTTTAACATGAACTTTACTTTCTCATTAAAATAATACTGACACACTATTGTGAACCAACATTAAGGACATCCAACAATGCAGGGAAACAAAACGAAATGAAAACATCAATAAACGTCCAAGAGTGCATCATAGTAATCCTTGATTCTCTAATTAGACTCTGCTCCAGTGGCTCTTATCCCCCTCTTACCTCTGACATAGAGGTTAGCTGGAGTGGAATAGCGTGTCCCATCGCTGTTGGTGGCAACACACTCATACTTCCCCTGGTCTGACTCCTCACTCATCTCTATCTGGAGGGCACCTAGATGGATGGAGGGATGGAGAGGAGGAAACCAAGAAGGAGAACAGACAGAGATAAGAGTCACACAGAGAGACGGAGAGAAAGGAAGAGCAATCACACAGAAGTGGGACACATCAGATAATTGGGAATAGCACAATCGTACATTAACATTTAAATGGTTAAAAAACTGCAGAAAGAAAAATGAGTCTGAGGGAGTTTTCAGCAAAAACAAGCTGAACTCTTGAGGAACAAGGAACAAGGGAGCCAAATCTGTAGAGCAACATTAACAAGTTTCTACCACTGTCAGCAAAATACTGCCCAAAACAAGGGTCAGCTTCCTGATTTAGAAATGAGAAGAAAACAAAGACAAAAAGAAGAAGAAGAAAAAGTACTGCTACAAAGCCTACAAAAACAGTACGCAGTCCTCATGCAAGGCAGAAACAAAGAAACCAAGCAGCGAAGATATGAAGAAATCCAGTCACAAATACAGCAGTTTGAAAAAAACCTTTGCTGGAAATTGAGCAAATCATGTTTCAGTTTTCAAGGATAAAATGTGTGAAAATATCCCCAACCCTTTCAGATCCACCAATGGGATCAGGAGTGTGATGTCAATATAAAACACGCCCAATATGGAGGTAAAGACATCAACCGACCTCTCTCAAGGTCCAACAGATTAAAAAAAAAAAAGGAACGACATACGCAAAGCCTTGGGAAGGGACCGATGTTTTCTCGTTCCCTGAAAATAGAAAAACTGTCAAAAAAGTCAACCAGAGATTCTTTAAAGATGGTGTGGAAAGGCAAAAAAGCGCCCATAAAAACTTTATCAAAAAAGTGGTTGTTTGGGGCTTTTTATCGGTAATGGGAGAGAAAAGAGAAAGTGATGGTAAAAACCATGGAGAAATGTGTGTGCAGGTTTTGCAGGTTTTGTGTGTGTATCATCTGAGTCGTTGCCATCTGGACTTTTCAGGCTGAGCGACTAACAGCTGGGAGGGAAAACAAAACTGGGACGTTTGATTGGGCAAATATAGACAAGGTAGAAAGAGAGGCCGGGTCAAACTTAGGTCGAGACCCCTCCCCCAAAAAAGAAAGACATAAAGAAAGAAAAAAATTGAAAAGCAACACACAAACAAGTAGAGGTGAGTATGATCACCTCGGAACTAAGCAACAAATAAATTAAGGCTGTAAACACATCATGCTTTAGATTAGAGGATGTGAAAAGTTAAGTGACATTGACAGCAGATGGATACAAAAGAGAGATCACAACATGGCGAGGAAGGAAGCACTGTAAACTGACGTTAAAGAGAATGCTGAGGCTGGAATGGAAAAACAAAAAGGTGACGAGGATGACAGATGACAAGAGGGAAGGTGACAGTCATAGTGTAATGAATTGCTTGCTCAACTCCAATTCCTCCTCTTGCGCCTACTGCAGATCTGAAGCAGCTGGATGAGTATTACCAATAAAGCATGGAGTCTCTTGAACTCGTATTGATAAACCCACCCAGGACTGCTTTTCAGATCTGCAAGTCAAGTAGGAACCAGGGGTTGAAAAGGAATCAGGCCACTGTGTCATGTTGGTTCCTCCCAGCGGTCTTACCTCGTATGGGCGTGCCACCTGAGTGGGCAATGAATGCACGAGATTAGAGAAGGAGAAGAAGAAGAAAATGTTAGTACCACAGAAGGAGACGGGGATAAGGAAAGGAAAGCACTGGGGGGTTGGGGGGTGGGGGGGAGGTAACTTGGAAAGGAGAAGAATCAAATTAGAGAGAAAGACTCAAAATATAGATCCTTAGAGAGTTAGAGGAAGAATAGGCATAAAAGAAATAGACAGAGTAAATAAAGACAGAATAAGCCTGAGAAGAGAAAAGCAGATCATAGATAGAGTGACAGACAGTGACAGAGCTATAAGGAGATGGGTTATTGATTTGACTTCATTGATTTGCAGCAGGGGCAGATGTGGCTGTAGGAGTAAGGTAGTGTCTAAACTGTGCGTACCTGGGTCTCTAAGAGGTGAGCTGTGGACTCTTTAAGTACATTAACTCACTCTTAAGCTGTTCTTGTCCTCCATACAGATAGAAACCAGGTCTAGATATGATCCAGCTAGTTGTATATATATAAAAATCCACTCTCCAATAAAAAACTCCACTAAATGTGACATCAGGCTGTATAGTTAATATATAATATTTGAGTTTACATAGCTGCAACAGCATACAGAGCAAACAGTGTCTCTAACATTTAGATGGGAGGCTGTGGGGCTTCTTCTATATGGTCCTTACAATAATAAAATAAAAGATTGAAAAATGTGGTTGAAGCCAGTTTGTACTGAACTTCATGTCAGAAACAGTTACATCAAATGTGACATTTTGACTGGCTAAAAAGTAATGATCTCATTACATTTATCTGATGATGTAGCTTTAACATCTAGGATGCAAATGAAACTTCCACTTTTTAGCACCTTTTTGCTCTTATTTGTACACTAAATGTTCAGGACTTGACATAACCCAACTGCTGGGAGTGCTGGTTGTTGCACTGCCACACAAAAAGGACCCCATCCTGTCAAAGTACTTTCAGCAGGATTTCAACTGAAACTGACAGCAAGGAAAATTTCAACAAAAACATCTAAAACATCAGCAGTAAATGTCAAGCTGATGTCTGAGCCCCTCTGAATCAAAGAGCACCAGAGTAGTTGTGGACTTGAAGTAAACATCCAAATTCAAACTGTGAGAGTCCATTGTTTGAGACACTGAAATGTTTTGGTGGTCTCACAGAATATGATGCCGAGATGAGAAATACGGTTTGTATAAAAAGAAAGGCCAGGCTGCAAATACACTGTTATGTTTATAACTGACACCTGAAATGCTGCCAGCATTTAAATGACAATGAAAGAATAGGGGAAAGCAGCCTTTACTTTTGTCTTATTGTGTTTTGGTCTCAAACTCCAGTACCTAAAGTAGGTATATACATTTTACACTAATATCCAATGTGCCTGCAGATTCTCTGTTTGCGAAATTAACTTGAGTCCAGAACAAAAACCCTCACATTTAAGAAAGTGAGAGCAGAAACCACTTTATTTAAGTGATCTCACACTTTACTCAGATATATGTGAAAGCAGACGTGCAATTTAAAAGAAAAAACGAATGTGATTGTAGCCAAATTATAACCTTTTATTCTGAAATTATCAAATATCTTTACTTTATCGTTAAAGTACTGAAGAGTGGATTTTTTAAAAACCCTGTCAAGCTGTATTTTACTGGTGCAAAAAACACTACACGTCCATGAACAGACCACTATAAGCCTACACTGCTGTAAACGCGTTGAGTAGGACAAACGCTACATTGTACAGTCTAGAAGTCTGAAAGAAACGTGGTCGCCATTGATTTCCTGACTCTGGCTCCTAACAGCTATCTAGAGCTGATGGCTTATTGACTGGTAACTCTATACAGCAAAGTGGAGAGAATAAGTGGGTGAGTAAATGACAGAGTGAGTGAGTGAGGGAAAGAATAATTGAATCAGTGAAGGAGTGGAAAAGCAAATAGGTGAGTGTGAGGAGAAAGTTATAATAATTCTTTGGGTGTGGAAAGGCTGCAGGTGCACAGGTGAGGGTGAGACTAGCAATACTCTAAGGTGACATATGATATGTGTGTGTTCATACATGTGTGTGTGTGTGTGTGTGTGTGTATTCTATTCCTATTTGTAGCATCTATCATTAACCAAAGCAATGTGTGCGTGCCTGTTTGTGTGCTTCGATATTGAGTGTGACTGTTAGTAAAATGCATGCCATGCATTTTAATAACACCGTAGTAATTATAAAGGTGAGCAGCAACAGTAGCAACATTAGTGGACAGTATATAGAGAAGTGGACAGTGAGGGTGTGGGCCTCAGAACAGAAGCACTTACCAAAGGACTCTGTGGTTAAAAAGATACAAAGAGAAAAGACACAGCATAGACATGGCATTACAATCGGACCATTGTTTACAGAGATGAGTTGACTTAGAAAAACACCTTGAAAATGTACTGGAACTCCAAATATTTGACATTTTTAAATTATAACAATTTTACTGTAAATATTTTGATTGTAAAATAAAGGTCAAAAAAGATATTAAGCAGAGCACTGGGGGTTGAGCCAGATAATAATAATAATAACAAAAACAGGGACAGAAACAAAGAGGTTGTTGGCCATAAAGAAGCCTGAGAGGTGGGTGTCCAATCACAAGAAAAACGGGGAGGTCCAGACTTGGTTGCTGCAGCAAAAGAAGGACCGATGAGGGACATATTGGGATTTCACACACTACTGTGGCAAACTGTGAAATTTATTGTATTTTTGCAAAGTAATTTGTCAGATTTGTTATTCCTCAAATCTGGAAGTCATCCATGACACACTTTCCAAGAAATTGGGAAAAGCAAAAGGTTATTTGATTGTTTAGTCACAGCAGTGAGCTTTATTAGAGAGGAAATTCCTTCAGTACACGCCACCATCACCTGGTTTTACTTTGCGAATTTCATCAGTGTTCATGTGTTGAGTTTATAGACTTGTAGTGTGCTGATGCTTTCCAGAAGCATTTTAAATAAGTCTTAAGTAAAGGAGAGAAAAAAATTACAGTATATGTGATGGTGATTTGCACCGGAAGTCCTCCGAGAGTTTTGGAGAAAAGTTGGGAGTTCACTTGAAGAGTTTAGAAGGGTTGGCAACCATACACAGTCAACTCAGCAGCAGCAGCAGCAGAGAGGCAGCTGAAAAATACAGCCAGTAACCACAGCAGGAGGAGTGTGGAACAGTAATAAGGGAAAGGGGTGAACAAGGGCAGGGATAACTGAAAGTTTGTAGGAGCAGAAAATAATAAAATGGGTTAAGGGAAAAAAGACAGGGGGGGATATTGAGAGGAGGATAAAAGCAACCCAGGGGAGAAATCTTAAGGAAGAAATAAAATAAAAGGCACGGGAGGATAAGGGGAAAAAAGCTGAGGGATGAAAACAGTGGTTTACCTGAGCGGAGCTGCTTGATTCGTCCATTGTTATTAGATGTGTTGACCGGCAGGAAATCCTTGAACCAGGTAATTTCTGGGTCAGGGTTGCCGCTTGCAGCACAGAGCATTGTGGCAGTCCGAGAACGCTCCACCACTTTCAGCTGGGGGCCCATGTCAATGGTGGGAAACCCCGCCGGAAGCTGGTCCTCTGCAAGGATCAAATGTACAAGTCAAAACTTTAACCTCATAGGACGCCACAACAAACGCCCACAGTCATCCTGGTCTACACTTTTCTGTAATGAAGCTGGAATTCTCATTAATTCTTTGTACCTTTTTTTCCCCAAAAGGTTCAGTTAATCCAAATTTACAGCACAGATCTAAAGTCCTGCTGACTCAGACTGATGCAACATGTATGTAATAAAATGCTGTTTGTGATTAATATTCTAAATGTCAGCTCTACATCAGTATGTCATCCTATTTGTGTGCTTGTTTTCTGTCTATCAGTATTTCACAGATAAATGTAAAAGCAGACGCACATCCTGTGTATCAGTTCAAGCTAACAGGATGTCCACATGTATGAGGAACACTAAGAACTCCTTATTAACAAAAAACAAAAACCAGTTTATGGTGACTGAAACCAGCACTCCTGTGTACAGTGAAAAATAGGTTTGGGTAGCCTGCACCGCTTCTGACTAAAAGTTTTGTAAAAGCACATTTTGCTCATATAAGAAAATAGTTTTTTGTACTCTATCTCTGAATACTGCGTATAAGTGTTTTGTAAAAGTAAATAGGCTATGTTCAAGCGAGATAACATGCTGCTTGAAATGTGAAGAGATGCAGCTTAAGTAGGGAAATGACCCCGGCCAGGCTCTGTTATTAGTCTGGTGTCAAAATATGATTTACATAAGAACTGAGATCTGAGGAAACACTTTAAAGGACTCTAAAGGAGGTCAGACAGAATAAATAACATTTCTTTATACCTGACAAAGTAACTAAAGCTTGGGCAACTGTTCTTTAAATAGGAATCAATTCCAAATCAAATACTCTTTATTCTTTTGGGCAGCTACAATTTTTACAGCTCGGTCTACTCAACACAATCCTCTGTAGCAGTTCAGCCTTTGCATAAAACAGGCGAGTCCAATAAGACATACAGTATCCACTGGGACTTGCCCACTTTAGGGAAGGCAAATCAAATGTGAATTCATAGACAGCGGAGGCAATTAAATCAAACATAAGTCATTCCACTGCGTTAGGAGAAATCAAAGGCGGTGGGCCAACTTTATGCAGCAGTAGATTTAAGAGCAGGGAGGGGACAATGCTTCAAGGAGGCACGGGATCAAAGACAGCTGAACCCAGTCAAACTGAGGAGAGACTGTACCCACCCTCAGTGCAGAGCAAATCAGATTGTAAAAACATAACTTTGTTGAAGGCTGCACTTTGAAAGCGTGAGGTAAAATATCAGATTCATGACTCATTCATAATAAAGTAGGTAAAGACAGCTGTGATGAAAAAAAGTAAGATGAGAAAGGAACGTGTTCCTGCATGTATTTGATCTAGAAGGCAGCCTATTTTAATCGCACCATTTTTTCTGAAAAACTCCAGAATCCCTTGTGACTTTATCCCTCTCCACCACACAGAGCCTCATTAACGGGAAATCCTAGCGCTGAACCACGCCAAGGAGATGCTAATTCTGGTACTAGCCCATCGAACCATAGCCGATGGGTTCGTGAGACGCTGGCTTCACGGGCGTGTGTGTGGCCTTTTAACAGCTCCGGTTTCAATCAATCACAACGCCTGACAAATGGAAACATGGACATATTAAACCAAGAGAACAAGATGAGAAGGTGTTTGTGTGTACGAGCGTGTCTGTGTGCGTGGGTGGTGAAAGAGGGCAAAAGTGCAAAAAAAAGAGGAAAGAGTAGAAGAGAACAGATTAGGAAAGACTGGGACAAAGAAAGAGTGACAGAAAGGAAAACACTAAGAACAAGGGGGAGAGTAAGAGAAAAATAGACAGAGGGGGAGAGAAAGAGCGCTAGGGACCAATACAGCATAACAATCCTGATTCTCTCCGCTTTCATTATGCAAACGCTTACTTCAAAGCCAGCCCCTCATAGGCAGGAATAATGCATTCTATTTCATCTACCTGGGGTGGGACACTGAACATCGAGGATGCACAGCTAGAATGCCACTCCTTCGGATCCTGCATCTTTCTCTGCACTCTCTCTACAACTACTCAAATGTGCACAATAAAAAAGAGTTGCAATCGGATCTCGTTTTGATGATGACCCACAGACACACACACATTTTAATTTCATGTTGCAGTGATATAGGCCATAGTAGTAGATTGCATGTACACACACTAACACTAGCACATGCACAAGCCTCACACCGTATCAATCATAGGGACAGGTGTAAGCAACACCACAGTGTGTTTGGGACAAAGCCTCTCTGGCATGTGTGTGTGTGTGTGTGTGAGAACACTAGCAACTAAGAACCCCTGAGGTCAGGGCAGATGTGTAACCCAACACTCCCTTGTTGACGGAGCCTTCCAAACATCACACTGTTTCATTTGGATGTGCTCCCACTCCACTATTTCCACTGTGAGCGATCCAGATAATTTCACAGCTCATAGAAAAGCCCGGTCTCCCAATCATGGGAACTGCTGTGAGAACACTGTCTTCTTTATATGAGACCTAAAATAAAATCCACACACACACTGCTTGCTGGGTTTGTCATCTGTGAATCTGGAAGATTGCGAGCAGTCTGGTCTCACAATCATAGGAACTACAGAATGAGCTGGCTGCTGTATTGGAATCCCCCGGTGTAATATGTGCACCTGCAAACAAAACTGCTTCTTCCATTCATGACTGACTCAGAGGAGAAACAGCAGGAAGCAGTGATAATACAATTAATGCTTGTATAATATATTTCAATACAATCTAACACATCAGCCCAGCTCGACCCTGCAGTTCTTTATTCAGATGTTTTGTGCTGCCAAACACATTCTGTGTGTAGCATTAAAATACGTGCAATATATGACATATGTTAATTTTTTTTATTAATTTAATTTCATGTTTTTTAAAAATCTCAACAGATTCTTTAAATCATATATTCACCTGTGCCCCTGCATGTTGTTGCCTAGTCCCCCTTTGTTGCCACAGTTGCTCCGTAGGCGTAGACTTAATTAGCATTGTGTGGTCTTGTTTGGCTGTGCTATTATTTGTTTAATAATCTCCCTGCTCTGTCTGTGGCTCTGTCTGTGAATCAGTGTGTGAATGGCTCGGTCAGAAAAGATGAATACCCGATGAATGTGCAGTTCTAATGATATTTTTTTATAAATGTCATAGTAGCATTGGTCACAGGTTCTTTGTGTTACAGTGTCCTTTAACACAATCAAAGGACCCTAAATTAGAATTTACTATTCGTATTATAACTTTGTAACTAACACACACGGATGCACACTTTTTTTTTCAAACCATGAATTATACAGCATCCAACTGCAAAGTGGATACTAAAGCATATAATTGCTCTCTGCTTCATTATTATTTTAGCCATTGCCAATCACAGACATTTACTGGAAGCCAAGATTTCAATTAGCCTGGTTCTAATCCACAGTAATTAAGCCGGCTGACCTTAACACCGGATCCCCTCTGTCAGACAGTCAGTCAGTCACTGGAGCTGTGAGTGTCTTTGGAGAGCCAGGGGACAACGTGGAGACGTGACTGACAAGTGCGTGTGTGTGTGTGTAAAACTGTGTGTGTGTGTGTGAATGTGTGTGTGTGTGTGTGCGCGTGTGTCTTGTAACTGACATTTGGACTGACAGTCTATCAGGGACTATTAGCTGCTCCCAGGTGGCCTCTTATTCATCCACAACACAATGACTCCTCAGAGGAACAGAAAGAGGCTAATCACTGCATAAAGACAAACTGTCTCAGATTGAGGATACATTCGTGTGTGTCGCCTGTGTGCTTGAGTGGCTATGTTGTTTATAAAGTAAAAGAGTGGAGATGAGTGGGCTGGAGCCGCCATCATGAGAGGCAGAGGATGGAGAAAAAAAAAACAAAAACAGATGCAAAAAACATAAACAAGAGCATGTACAGGTGCACACACACATAAGTCAGCATGCACAACTACACAAACATGGACACACATACTAAGACAACCATGTGAGGCAGGAAAAATTCTGGATGGATGGAGCGGAACGGTGCAGAAGATGCAAAGAGTAGTCTGTTGTGAATAATTTAAAGGTTGCTGTGTAGTGGACCTAAGAGCATGTGGAGAGACAGAGAGTGAGAGATAGAGAAAAGGAAGAAAAGTGTTTAAAAAATGAAGAGCAAAACAAAAAGGGAATGGACTTGGTGAAAGGAGGGAAAAAAAGCTCAGCTCAGACAGACAAAACAGAAAGACAAGAGACTGTAGGAAGAACTGCAAACTGCGTTATCACCCCTCAGAGAGACAAGATGCAAAGAGAAGGAGAGGAGATGGTTGAACAAAAGGCAGCACGTCCTTTCCCCATGAGCATGTACTGTAAAGACAGGCGATGTAATTATCTACACTTGAGCAACTTCACTCACTAAGACACTCTTGAGCTTGAAACTATCGGTACATAATGTTCTCCTAATGGACTCCAGTAACACTAACATCACTATCTGCATTAATGGCCTCGCTAACACTAACCCATCTATTTCAAGTAGATCCTGGCTTACGCTTACATGTCCATATGTGAAGAAACACCTCCCGACACACTCATTTCTCCTGCACATATAGTTTTTTAAGTTTATGACATATAATCTATTATAGCCAATGTCTTTATATTCTTTTAAAGGCAGTTTGTGCTTGCTCTTCACACAGTCTCTTTAAACTTAGCAGCTAATTTGCACATGCACAGTTGGTACCCCGGAGCCAGCGGCCATGTGGACACAACAAATAGGTGGATGAGTGGGCATCCATGCAGAACCTTGTGTGCACCCTGTGATAAAATGTACTTCCCACAGACCATAAAATACACTCAACAAAAATATAAACGCAACACTTTTGTTTTTGCTCCCATGTTTCATGAGATGGACTTGAAGATCTAAACTTCATTCCAGATACACAATATTACCATTCCTCTCAAACATTGTTCACAAATCTGTCTAAATGTGTGATAGTGAGCACTTCTGCTTTGCTGAGATAATCCATCCCACCTCACAGGTGTGCCACATCAAGATGCTGATCTGACATCATGATTAGTGCACAGGTGTACCTTAAACTGCCCACAATAAAAGGCCACCCTGAAATGTGCATTTTGTTTCTGCTTTATTGGCGGTCTGGGGACTCAGAACCAGTCAGTATCTGGTGTGACCACCATTTGCCTCATGCAGTGCAACACATCTTCTTCACATAGAGTTTATAAGATTGTCTATTGTGGCCTGTGGAATGTTGGTCCACTCCTCTTCAATGGCTGTGCGAAGTTGCTGGATATTAGTGGGAACTGGTGCATGCTGTCGTATACGCCGGTCAAGCACATCCCAAACATGTTCAATGGGTGACATGTCCGGTGAGTATGCTGGCCATGCAAGAACTGGGACATTTTCAGCTTCCAAGAATTGTGTACAGATCCTTGCAACATGGGGCCGTGCATTATCTTGCTGAAACATGAGGTGATGTTCATGGATGTATGGCACAACAATGGGCCTCAGGATCTCATCACGGTATCTCTGTGCATTCAAAATGCCATCAATAAAATGCACCTGTGTTCTTCGTCCATAACAGATGCCTGCCCATACCATGACCCCACCACCACCATGGGCCACTCGATCCACAACATTGACATCAGCAAAGCGCTCACCCACACGACGCCACACACGCTGTCTGCCATCTGCCCTGAACAATGTAAACCGAGATTCATCCGTGAAGAGAACACCTCTCCAACGTGCTAGACGCCATCGAATGTGAGCATTTGCCCACTCAAGTCTGTTACGGCGACGATCTGGAGTCAGGTTAAGACCCCGATGAGGACGACGAGCATGCAGTTGAGCTTCCCTGAGACGGTTTCTGACAGTTTGTGCAGAAATTGTTTGGTTATGCAAACCAATTGTTTCAGCAGCTGTCTGAGTGGCTGGTCTCAGGCGATCTCAGAGGTGAACCTGCTGGATGTGGAGGTCCTGGGCTGGTGTGGTTACTCGTGGTCTGCGGTTGTGAGGCCGGTTGGATGTACTGCCATATTCTCTGAAACGCCTTTGGAGACGGCTTATGGTGGAGAAATGAACATTCAATGCACGAGCAACAGATCTGGTTGACATTCCTGCTGTCAGCATGCCAATTGCACGCTCCCTCAATGCTTGTGGCATCTGTGGCATTTTGCTGTGAGACAAAACTGCACATTTCAGGGTGGCCTTTTATTGTGGGCAGTTTGAGGTACACCTGTGCACTAATCATGATGTCAGATCAGCATCTTGATGTGGCACACCTGTGAGGTGGGATGGATTATCTCAGCAAAGCAGAAGTGCTCACTATCACACATTTAGACAGATTTGTGAACAATGTTTGAGAGGAATGGTAATATTGTGTATCTGGAATGAAGTTTAGATCTTCAAGTCCATCTCATGAAACATGGGAGCAAAAACAAAAGTGTTGCGTTTATATTTTTGTTGAGTATAGAACGCTATCATTAACCTACAGTTCAGGGAGACAATGCAAAGATCAGCATCTGAACATATATGCACATTTCCTCCTGAACATCCACATTAAATTACACAGGTGCATAAATATAGCCTATAAAAAAAACTATTTAGCACTATTTTACCACAAGGGTTTAGAGCACAGGAAACGGTAGTTATAAATAAAGTTTTGTCAACAATTCAGTTGATGAACAATGAATGATTTAACATGGCCAGGATCTAAAAATCTAAATATTCACTAATTTATATATACACATAAAATCATAGACATCTGTAGTGCTGATTAAATATATTTATACTAGTGCAAAAATGCGGAGAATTCATTTAATTACCATCACTTGCGTTATCGGACCTGCTTTGCCCAGTGATCATTGTTCCTGACGGACCGTAAACACCGACGCACAACGCGAACGCGCATCAGATTTAAAAGTTTGGCGCAGTGGCAGAGAGAGAAGAAACCATATAAAGTTTGGGATCGTTTTAAACTTAAAAAAGATGACAACACGGTACAGCGCGTGTATTGTGGAGTAGAACTGGCGCACCACAATAGCGCGTCACCAATGCTTTAGCATCTGAAGAGAAAGCAGGCAGTAAACAAGACCAGCTCACCCGGAGCCGACACAAGGTAGCGTCATTGCCCGACTTCCACTTGACGACTACGTTTACATGCGCACCATACTCTGATTTAGGTCCTTAGTCTGGTTACCTGCACTGCAGCTACAGTAACATTCCTGTTTACATGTTACCCAGTATGTTCGGAATAAACCAGCGACGTACACTGGTAGTGATAACAAACGTCATGACGTAGGTGCATTATTTTCTTGCACATTTGCAGCTTGTTTTTTAAAGGTTGTACTTTGTGAGATGCTAATCTGCTATTATACTTACGTATTTACATGCATACTGATACACTATTGATAATTATCTCCCTACTATAGCTTCCAGGTCTGGATTTCTATTTGTGGACATATACATGGATATATGTAGGCTATGTATGTACATATACTCTATATATGTATGATCTGTGTGCGTTTCTCTGTCGCTGCTACAGCAGCACTGAGTCTGAAATTATTTCACCATCATCATCTGGATTAACAGAGCAAACTTTTAGCCTCATATGAAAGATGTACAAGCAGTTATATTATTTAGAGGCTGTCTCTCATCGACATGATAATTTATTAATTTGGGGCCCAGCTGCTTTTTTTAAATAACTAAAGGTGGATTGGACTGATTGGACTGGAGTTGTGATGGTTTAGTTCACTGGAGCAGACTGGAGAGAAAATTGCTGCATGTAAACAGCTGAAAAAGCTCTAAAATACTTGTACTAATAATGCAACTAGGATCGACATGTATTTGTTTAAGGCTTACTCCGAATATGACCTATGCTAATTAGAAAACTGTTTACACGGCAGTGTCTTAGTTGTAATATGGCCTTATTTGGGTTAAAATAGCTGTGCATGTAAACGCATTCAGTGTCGGCGTTGCTGATTTAACATGATTGCAAATAAAGATGAATTAACTAGTTACACAACGCTGGTTAGAACGTATGTCTTTGCGGTAGTCTAATAACATGAGTCTGGCTGACCATATCCTAGAGCCTAGATGTTGTGAGGAAATTAAGTAGTCAACTAGGCTTAGACTAATTCATGTTAAACTGCACATAGACATAAGCAATGCACATATAAGTATGACTGTTTAAACACATGAACACACACTCATATGCCCCTGTTGACTACCTTATATAGTCAACAATGCTATCTAAGTTGTATCTTATCCTATTTTTGTTATTTTTTAAAATCTTTTATTTAGTCTTCATTCTTTCATTTGAGTTATTAATGAATGGGGCAATATAGCCTTTACTTCCTGGGCTGTATTTCATATATTATATGCTTGGTTTTAACAGGTCTGTCGTTTCTGTCATGCATTGTGCAGTACTATTGCAAAAATCTGTTGTAGGCCTATCTGATTACTTGATTAATCGCTGAAATATTCGGTAAAATACTCAACTTCAAAAACAATCAATAGCTGCAGCCCAAATCACAAATGACCATATTTTAGTTAGTGACGTTTATGAGGCATATCTGTGTATTATCAACAATTCATTAGCTGTCATTAAGAGCTAGATGGAAACAAAGTTTGCCTGTGTGCTCACACTGACCTCGTAATACATTGAGCCTGGTGGTGGCAGTAATCTCTCCTGCAGAGTTGGAGGCATGACATTCATACATTGCCTCATCTCTGGGGGTCCTCAGTGGCTGGATTCTCAGGACCGAGCCGGACCCATCATCAAATTCTATTACCTGTAAAGTGGAGAATGTAAAAATGAATCACCTTGACTGCTGGTGTTATTTGGTCAGTTTATACAGTGAGACAGTAGTAATACAGTACAGTAGTAAGTTGGTACTAAGTGCAGATAAACACACCACCAGAACCTGGATTTTTCCGAACTACTGCATAGTACATTACAGTACATAGTAACTATTGCATAAGGTTAATACATGCATGTAATTGATCTGGATTCTGATTTCTGGGAAAGTTTCCACTGACTCAAATCCAATAAAACTAAATCCCACAACAAGTCCTGATCGGCTGGACAGCACAGAGAAATATACTGCGGGTTGCCTAAGCTTATATGGTCTAGATTAAAAATAAAATATCTCCCCGAGTGATTTAATCACAAACAGGAAGATACCAAGCTGAACTTAAACCTGGGAGGAAACTCCACTTATTAAAGTGAAGGAGCACCCTGAGCTTAGAGTGACACTGACTGAGCAGGAGCAAGGCTGACCCATCATATCCATCCAGGAATGAGTTGTGAGTGGAGAAAATAAATCAAAGGTTAGAGCCTTTGGGAAACTAATAAAGCTGATCATATATACTGTAGCCCGAGGCATCATCTGACATATGAAAGAATTGGAGCAGATTGTATTCCACACACCAATATAACCTTTGAGAGCAAATGCAGGGAAAATGATCAAATCTGTAAAGGTAGAGTTTTATGTGTCTATTGTGAAGACATACAAGACATTATTTAGTTAAATGTCAACTTCCATTGTGTTAAATACTGCACAAACAGCACACCTTTCTCTCATCGGGCACTTAGAATTTCATCCAAAGAAAGCAGGGGTAACTAATGACATTAATGATGTTTATGTTATATTTAGACAGCTTGAATACAAGGCCTCTGAAACAGGCTGACCTAAATATAAGGCTGCTTATTCTCATTATTATTTCACATGCCATTTCTGTTCTTGACTAATTTATTGTTTGGTGTGTAGAAGACTTTCCAGTTTTTCATAAGGCCAGTGTATCTTTGTCTTCAGATTAGTATTATAAAAAGAGTGATTGATAAGTCAGTGGCCCTAAGGGGATGAGTTCGACACTCGTTCAGCCGTATAACTCCTTCTACCTTAGGCCACGAATTTATCAATCACCTGAGAATAGGCTTGTTGACTTTTTTGTGACAAGGTGTATGAGGTGATTATCTGATTATCAGAAGAGTTGATAATCATTTTTCAAAAATAACAATCGATCAGCTATTTACAGTTGTGTTATGATAGGGTAACAATAGTGGCTGTCATCCTTGTTCAGTGCACTGAAATGTAAGTCTGTCATTTTAGTATTATTACAGAAGACAAACTGTTTATTACTGTCACAGCACCATACCTCAAATCTCTGGTTGCTGACTTTTTTGCCTTTCTTGTTCCAAACAATCTTAGGCTGTGGATCCCCTGTGGCCTGGCACACAAAGGAGGCCACTCCCCCCTGGACTCCTGTCTGGTCTTCTGGGGTTCGTGTGAACTTGGGAGGCGCTGTAGGGAAAATGAGGTACAAAATGAAAAGTCGCATTCACTGCCAGTGTGTGGGTGTGTGAGTGTGTGTGTGAGAGAGTAAGTGTGGACTGATCAGTAAGTACAGGGATGCTAGCAGCTATGTTTTGTGTGAGTGTGTGTGTGTGTTGGGGGGTAGTTGGGGCGGGGGGGGGGGGTGAGGGTAGTTGGGGCGGGGGGGGGGGGGGGCAGTTGTACATGTATTGTGCAGTTAAAAAGTGAAGGTCAATGATGCAGTCTGGAAAATGATTTCAATAATCCAATTGTTTTTGTGAGTGTGTGTTACAGTGTGAACCCCTCCCTGCAGTGCACCCCTCCCTGCAGTGCACCTTTCAGTTAAGATGTGCATGTGTGTCTGTGTGTGGGTGTCTTTTTTTCTGTACACATGCGTGCACGTTTTCCCCTCTGTCCCTGTACCACCAAAGAAGCTTAATATTTCTGTGCCATAAAGGATTTATGAAGACTTACTCCTGACATGACCACTAAAGCCCCTCGTTCCGGGGACGCCAACAATATCATAACCACAGCCTCCACTGGATTGTGACATCATGACATCAAAAAGATTCGGCACGTCAGTCACGGCACGTCACCACCAGCTCGCCTAATGGCATTCCAGCCAAACCAGAAAATCCCTACTTAAGGGCTTACCGCCATCCGCCCTGACAAAGGAAGAGAAATTGCTTTTTGCTGTTTAAAAGGAGGGAGAAAGGGAGAAAAGCTAAGCTTTTCAGAGTGAGGGAGGAAGAGAGAGAGAGCGTGTGCATGCGTTGAAACAGTGGGGAGAAATGAACAGGAGAGAGAATTAGATAAAAGGAATGAGTGAGAGAGACAGATGGAGAGCAGTGGAGGGAGAGAGGAAGATGAGCAGGAGGTGGATAGGAGTGAGAACGAGAGAGGGAGACACAGGGCGAGATAGAGAGCGAACGAGCCAGATGTACTGGCAAACACAGTCAGAGAGCCCCAAGCTGCCCAATCACCTCCACACCTCACTGGCTCACAGCCAAATCTACCTCAATGACTGAATAGATATGTGTGTGTTCGAGTTGGCATACTTTTTCATCCTTTGACTTTGCATTTACAAAAACGGTGCTTCGTGTGTATCCAAGTGATCGTGACTTCAGGAAGTGAGAGTTAATTAAGGTGACAGTGACTTCATAAATGTCAATAACCCAATCATTTATCAAACCAAAATGAATTTACCTTGCCAACCTTTACAGTGTGTGAGGTCTTTGTATTGTATTTAAACAAAAAATGGGCACTGAGAAACAATCTTTGTTTGACAGTTTTTGAACAGCTGAACAATCTTAATTGGACATTTACGCACAGACATTAGGAGCACTGTGGTAAAATAAACTGGCTGTTGACGTATTGGGGTAGACATGCATCCAAAGTGGTGTGTGGTGAAGTAGCTACACAAGTTATAAATATAAGGTGGCAATTCTGCAAATACTTCAGAGGCTTTCTACTGAGTATAACTGACTGTGAAGGAGAGGGACAGACCCAATATACTAAGAGAATTGTCATAGAGTAAGAATTTTTGTAGAGTAAATGTGTAAGGCTGGGGCAGTGAGTACATGAAGCGGCTGTTAAACAAAAGGGAAGAATCCACCAGGGAACCTGTGAGTGGCATCATGTGGATCGCTGCATATTGGCTTCAGAGTTTACCTAACTCCCAGTTAATCCACATATGAACAGAGTAAAGCTCTGAGGCAGCTGCCTGCACTGATGTGAGGCGGCACCCATTTGCCTGTCAAAATGCTAATGCCTTTAATTATGCGTATTTTGAGGCCTTACACGACAAAAACAAAAACCCTGTAGAGTTGTCATGAACAGGGAATTATCTGTAGAGACATATACTCTGTTTTGGAGCCAGCATCAAGAGGCCACAGGAGTAATCGAACATTTTGGCTCTTCCACATTAAACAAAGGAATTCTAGCTGCACATGGGAATAAAATTTAAGTCCCGTGAGTGAAGGACCTTTGCTGTGCACCCGGTTCCCTCTAAGCTCCAGATATGCACTTGTGTCAGCCCTTGTACTCCGTAGTATTCAAGCTAATATGGAACAATTGTTGAGCCTCTATTGTTAAACTAATACTGTTGTGCTTTAGATCACTGTAGCTATTACCCATTTAATGCTGCTTAACTTAACTCCCTTGGCAAAGTTTTTTCTCGGGACTCGAACTGATGACCCTTCAGTCCCAATTTTCTAATTGACTAAAAGGATCAGGCAGAAAAAATATTGTACAGATAAACAAACAATGAAAATAATAGTTTTTATCATGGTTTTTAGCCATACAGCACGCAATTTGTACATGTCTGTGCGTGATGCATGGGTGAGTGGATGTGTCCCCGTCTGAGAGGAGAGAGAGGGAAAGAGAAAGAATGAGGAGAATCTCTCTCTTAATCCTCTTGCTAATCTCTCTCCCACAAAACAAATGAAAAGTGTAAAGCCAGCAGAGCCATACTAAAAGGAATGGTAGATCTTTCAATTGCTTTTTTTTATCTTTTACCCCCCTTTATCTCTTTAGTCCTGATCACTCTGTTCATATATCTTGTTTTACTGTCTCACAGGTTCAGTCTTCCTTAAACTTTCCCTCTTCATCTCTCTGCTCCACTCCTGATTCTTTGCTTCTTTCTCCCACTTCACAGCTGCTCTCCTTACTCATCCTTTTATCCTCCTCCTTGTTACTCTTTCCCCATCTCCTCCCTCCATCTCTGGGGTGTTACATAAGTCTTCCTGTCACATTGACTGACTTTATGAAGAAGGATGTGGGGGTGGGGGTGCAACCGTATGCTCCGCACTTCTCCCAACTCTCCTCTATAATTTCTTTCCTCCCCTCTTTTTTATTAGAGCTCATCCTCTTTTTCTTTGATTCCCCATTTTCTCCCATATCTCTCTGTCTCCAAATTCATCTGCCCCATTCTCCTCCTTCTGTTCCTGTTCTTCTTCTTTTTACTTCTTATTCACCCCCAGTGGGTGTCCTAACTGTTCTGTCCTTTGCCATGATCATCAGGGTTTCCACGCTGCTTGGTCGGATTAAGCATTGACATCTGGGCCAAAGGAAGAGGAGGAGGGGCTAAAGCTCAAAAGGGCACTTAAATATTTGTAGACACTTGAAGGATGGGAAAGAGGTTACCTGAAGGTGTCTGACTTTGGAGTTAAATGAAAAGAGGATGATGTACAAGATGTAGGAGGGGCCATTTGCAGCAGTCACAGATGCTGATGCTGCCGTTGGCAGGTGTTCCTCACATCTTCTTTTTCCACCCTCAGAGTAAGGAGAACGACTGAGTGGCCTCCGAAGGGAGAAAGGGAGCTTTAGATGGAATTAGACAGTGCCAATCTTTTCCCCTCTGGTATGTGTGCATGTGTGTGTGGGGTGGATGGAGGGTAGCCTACATAAAGGTCACTGTATAGTGGGATCTGATCTACACAGCAGATGGCAGGGATTACACGGTCAGCTCCCCTCTGTGCACCACTTTCGAGTCACATCTAAAGATGTGTGAGAAGCTAAACATATAATTTTCAGATTTTAATCAAACTGGACAAATAGAAGAATGAATTTACTCGGCATAGAAAAATGTTCTCATTTTTGTTCTCAATTTTAAGACAGACAACAGACAACAAAAATAATGGCGTGATGATAGACTGCTGTCTGTCCTCCAACTTCTGAGAAATGTAACACATCTGCAACGGAGTGATGGAGGTTCACTGAAGAAGCACTTTTAAAAGACAAATATCAGGACTAAAGGATGCTAATGGCATAGTGCAGGAGACTACAGGGACAGCTGACAGATGCTGTCTTAACCTAGAGGGACACAGCGAGAGAGATCGAGTTTGTAAGAACAGATGCTAGCAAAAACCTTCAGGGATTATGATTTACAGATACGCTGTATTAAGATTGGAAAAAGTGTTTATATCTAAGAATGAGAAGGCACACAAAACAGACGGAAAGATATGTTGTAACCCTATATATTCAGCATATGATCATGATCATAGGAATTCATACATTAGATCATACACATGTAATTTGTTTGGAAGTGACATAACCTTATTTATTTATTTATTATTGCTAAATGTGTGCCCCTGATCTCATCTTGACCCCAATCACTTAGCTGATCTGATGCCAAAACAAACAAATAGAAATAATAATAATAATAAAAACATCAAGCAGACAGGCCTTTCTAAACAAATCAAATCAAACAAAAAGCAATAGATTGAGTAGCATGAAATGGACCCACTCTGTCTGGTACCGCAGGTATCAAAGAAACAAATTGGGAGAGAGGAAGCAGATTTATGCCACAGGGCAGTTTAAAATCTAAAGATAAAAAAATCATACAGAATGAATTTATATTAGCGACATCAAGTGAGGGGCAGACATTGATGCTACCAACTGTGTCTGTGGTTCGCTCAGAGGGTTGAAAAGTGGATAATTTCTCGGAGGGGGAAGGCGATAGATGGTTATTGACCTTCCTGATTACATCAGTATCAGGCACATCCCCTGAGGACATGTAATCCTGGGTGATTCTGAGCATGTAGATGAATAGCTTTTATGGATATTTGTGTCCGTCTGTTGGATGTTTTGATAATGTAAAAAATGATATGGATCTCGACAAGCATCTGTGGATGGATGTGTAATTTACAGCAGTTGCTGAGAAATGATCCAGTTGCATTGCGCTGTATGTGGCTGAGGGCGGTTAGCTGATGACTTCCTCAAATGAGAACTGAACCCTGCTTGTCAGACAAGTTGAGGAACGAGTCCAATATACTGTAGGGGACGGAGCCAGGGCCACGATAGTCAGCCCAGAGAGTGGGAGGGCAGCTGGCCAGAACCATAACTTAAAACACATTAACATCAAACGGACACATTAAGAGCAAATTATCAGCTGCTCGCTTTCGTCTTGGTAATGAAAGTGGATTACTGGGGCCAATAAACACAGAAACAGCTATCATCCTTCTGTAGAATATATAAGAGTTAATTGGGAAACATTTGGCAAAGTGGGCCATTTCAATATAGAAAATTAAATCATATACAATTAGCTCCCATAATACTTGATGATGATGTTCAGGTTTCAGTCAAGCTGTGGGGTTTCTCCGATTATTTATAACAAAAATACAGTTTTGATTTAAAACTGCATTCTTGTAAATCATGTTACTACACAAAAAACTGTAGTCTTCTAGATGACCTCCAGCTGACCGCATCATCATTTTTCCACTGATGCCACAGCAAAGGGAAAAATGCTCTTTTTTTACCGATAGTTATGCATCTCCAATTAGCGTGACACTTACCCACCATAGCTGCCGCAGGGTTTGGCTAGTGCCGAGTTAATCAGGGTTAATTTGTTAGAAACACAAGGGGGAGGAATTAATCAAACAGGATCTTCTTTTATACACAGGTCATTAGAAACACATGGCCTACCCACTGGGTACACAACTTTACTGGGTCAGAGCTGGCATCCCACGAAGATGAACAGAGGGTTTTCTCAGCGCTGGTCACAGTGCATTAGTTACAGACCACTGCTTAGCTATGTTAGAGCTAAGCTAATGCTATCCACGCCTCTTCACAGACGAGTGCACCTGCTAAGCTAATGCTAAGCTAAGGTAGTCAGATTCGGTTACTCAGATGGGTGCACAGCTATGCTAGCTGCTAATAGTTTCAGAGCTGAGGACTAGTATTGCAGCACACTGAAAAGCTCCTGCAGCAGAACTATGTCTCGTCTGTACTAACAGTATGGGCCTCTAAATGCTTGTTTGAGCAGGAAACAGTTAAAATTACACAACATAACTTTGATTGGCATTTTAATTTTGTGCATGTATGACAATGTTTGTGACATGACCCATTTATGTCACCTTCTGTGGAGAGATGTTTGCACTGTTGTGCAGTTGATGGAAGGAGGTCGTCAAGCATTTAAAATAGCTTTTCATTTTTAAGGTTTAATGTAACATTCCAAAATGAGCTGACAGACCATATCACTGGGGCTGCATTTTAACACAATACAATAAATTATTTCAGAAAAAATACGCCATGAATTATTTAGATAATGAAACTCAAATTAGTTAAGTTGATGAGTGGCTCGTTAATTAAAGACAAGCCTGTTTCTTATATTTCTTTACTCAATATCACTGCAGATTTTTCTGCATTGTCTCGGGGCTGTTTTTTTCTTCTTCTCCTATTCCCAATAAACACTGTCTAATTTGCTGATGTCTAAATGCCTCACTAGAATACTCCCTAAAGTTATTTTAAGCACAAACATTTGTGGTAACTCATGGTGTTCATGGTGGCCTTGAGATCAGATGGTAAATTCTGTTGCCTTTTTATTTATTTTAGGTAGCAGATCTTGGGCATTTAATGCGTTATCAGATTCACAGGAATATAAGTATTAATAGAGGATGTATAGGAGCTATGAAGCACAAAAAAGTGGCGTGCAAAGAACTAATGTGACATTAGGAATGATTACATTTTTTCACTGAGAGCTGAATGTCCAAAGGCTGGAGGGATATGTGCGTTACATCCAGCAGAATAAGCCTTAAAATATAGCTTAGACAAATGTTTGCTTACTGAGCAAATGAGATGAACAAAGGTGAGAAGAAGTGCCAACTAGGAGACGTCCACTTTTGGACCATCATTTTACTCTTGTTTTCAGTTGCTGTTTGTTGAGGTTGGAAACAAACATAATTTAGGTTAAAACCATAAATATTAATTACACAAGCTATGAAAACATTTAAGTTACATTAAAACTTTGAGCACTGCTTTCATTCTCCATGCTTGTGAACATACATTGTACTGTAACCACACATTGTGTCTGTACAGTCATTATGCTAAGTCAGGTTGCTCAACAACTTCAACCTTCACTAAACAGTCAGCTCATCTTAGTATTTCTCACGGTGTTTCATTGTTTTTTAAGTATGTTCTACGATGTATGTAAGACTTCCTGATCTTTTTAAGCAGCAGAAATCACCCAGAGCCTCTATAACAGCTTGAACTGCCAAGAGCAAATGTTGACACTTTGACATTTTCCTGGAGGTTATAGGCAATAATGTCATCCCAGGATCTTGCTTTATCTTTGCTCTTTCATTGAGTGAGGCAATACCAATCAATCACATAAAAGAAACACAATCCATCTAAGAGAATAACTTCATTCTCTTTCACACTCTTAAATAATCCCTGGGGCAGGATCCTTTAACCTTTGTGCCTTTGCCGCTTCATGTCATTCCAGTGATTCCTGACAGTGCTTCATCCATCATCGACAAGGAGCAATGAAGCTTGCATGAAACAAGATACTTATCCCTTGATCTAATCTCTTCTGTATAGTAAGCGCTACACATGTTTGCATATTTATATGTAGGAAACGCATTGGTACACGCAGGGTCCATTAAACATATATCCTTACTTGAACTTGAACATTTCTGATACACATGTATTGTACTGGCTTAGTGTACAATCTGTTTATAGAAACGTAGATCCTTGACCTCAGGAGAAAATTCATGAAATATTTCTAAGAAAATAATATGGGTGATGTTTGGCGCCTTGCTCAAGGGCTCCCCAAAATAAGTAAAAGCAGTCCAGCTGCCAACATGGGAGATTGAGCAAACCAACTTTCTGATTCCAGTCAGCCAGAAGGCCATATGAGTGCTGGTAGTATAGCTAAATGTTGACAGGTCAATCAGTCACCACATGAGCAAGTTCTGTTTCTGGGGTTGTACACGGGCCCACACGTCATCATGAAAAGGTCATATTTTCAGTAAACATGGTTGAGTTTTTTTGTTTCCTTTTTTTTTACATTACATTTTAAGGATGAGGACGTTCAAAATGTGATGCAAGCTGAGGGCGAAGAGCCTCCTTAGGCAGAATTCTAAACGACTCTTCGGTTTAAAAACGTACAGTCTGCTTACTAAAGTGCTGGAGTCGCAACACACCAATGCCTCCCTTACTGTACTGCTTCCCTTACTGTACTGTAACAGAGCCGTTGTGTTGCACACGTGAGGGCTTTTATTTTTCAGTTGGAGTTTTTATTGTTAAGTCCAAGCTGCAAGGGGAATGGTGACAGCTTGTTTGTTTTAGGGGCAAGCGAGGGTCAGCAGAAAGAAACCCTGTTGCATTGTTCCCCATCGCCCTGAATGTCACACGGAGAGATGCGTTTTCTCACTGTGTACATGGAGCTGTGGCCTAGTTTGCGACAGGATCAGGGCATTACTCTTAATCCACCAGATAGATGTCATATACACGCACGCGCACACAGACACTCTGAGAAACAAAAAAAGTGGGGAGGGAGAGGTGGAGGGTAAAAGTCAGTAAGAGGGAAAATTTGAAAAAAAAAACCCACATTCACACACAGAGCTCAGTGCTCTGCGTGCACTGTTATACCAGTGCTTGTGTGCAAAAATGCACATATGGTGAAGTCATGCAAGGTTTCCAACTAGGCACATGGGATATTGTTCCATTTGATTGCATCTTAATACCACCCAGTCCAACAGGGTGTACATGAGTGTAACTTAGTCTACAAAACATGTGCATGGCGTTTCTAAAGTTTAATAAAAACTTGTGCCATAAAAGTAAAACACATTTTGCCTTATATGTATTCCATTAATTCAGCATTAAGTTTGAGTGAAGATGAGCACAACTGAGAGCAATTATTTAGAGTGCATTTAACATTTCAAAACTTGCAGACACGTGATGAGCGCCAAAGATGTCAGCGTCCCAGCAGCCTCCGTTTGAATTCTCAACATTCAAATCTCTGAGTCCCCACTGTTGATATTAAAAGAGGCACTAAACGTCATACACAATGAGATAAAAGGAGAAAAGAACAGCCTCCCCCCCACCTCTCCAGCCCTCTGTCCCTCCTTTCTCACCAGATTATGTGGATGTGCTGAGAAGAAGCTGTGAGCAAGCCACAAAAGAGCAATGGAGAAAGTCACAGTGAATGAAGGGAGGGCAGGCGAAGAGAAAAATATAGACAGCGAAGACAAAGTATGAATCCTTTCCACCCTTGTCGCATCTGTGCTGCTCCCCTAACCCTCATAGAGGAAGTCTGGGAGCATCATCTCTTTGATGGATGACTGGGCCTTTACTGGGCGACCCTGGAACTTACACATGGGACAAGAGGGCAGGAGGCTGAAAGGAAAACAAGAGTGGTTTGTGTGTGTGTGTGTGTGTGTGTGCTTTTACAGGGCTCTGGGTGACTATTACTGTTAAAACACTGCAGGACGGAAATGGCTGCCTAAAGCCTATACTGTCAACCATTACAGTACATGTATGTGATGATGTACCTGTATGTTCAACATCACACAACTTTAAGCTGGAAACGACCGTATACGCCTCACGAATATTCATACCATAGATTATTTACACTCATGCAGCAGTTGTTTTTAAACAAATACCCTCATCACTGATGATCTGATAGCTTGATTTCATTTGTCTAGCTGCCTTTTCTTTTTGTTCAATTATTCTCTTTCTGATTATCTCATCTTTTAGTCCTCCCACACTCCTCTTGTTTCTTCATATCTTTCATCCTTAGTCTCACCCCAAATCAAACAGTTTCATCACCACTGTTCCCAGCTTCTAATCCTTACTGCTAATCATCAACCTGACAAGTCATGCTGAGACATGATTTTCTCAGACAGAAACTACAAATAAGTGTGTTTTCAAACACTTGTATCCAGGTAGGTGTATTGGTCCTGAGACAGCTGGACATAGAATCATTACAAAAAACACCTCAAATAATTTAGATACATGCATTTCAATGCATTGTTTAGGTTTCACGGAGGTAGACAAGAAAAAGAAGTCAGACTGAATTTCCTGTCCCATATGTGAAGGTGTTTTATTTAACAGGAAGTCTCACTATATGTCCACTGGCTACATTTAAAGGGCCAATAATCATGTAGCTGTTGCTGTTCTTATCTGCTATTAGAGGTCATTCGATCAACAACCTGTCATGTTCTCTGCAATGTATGATGTTTGCTGCATGTTTTTCCTCTCTCTCTCTCTCTCTCTCTCTCTCTCTCTCTCTCTTTCTCTCTTTCATTCTATCTACCTCTTCTCCTCCTTCACCCGGCTGACTGTCACAGGAAGGTTCAACGTTTCTTCCTGTAAAAAGGAAGGTTTTCCTTGCCACTGTTGCTCTTAAGGGGGTTCATGCTCTGGTGTCTCTGTAAAGCACCTTGAGACAATTCTGACTGTAAAATGTGCTATATAAATAAAATTGAATTGCATTGAAGGCCCAGTACTCATTGAGATCAGTGAAGAGGTGAGACCTAGCAGAGCTTGGAAAATGCACTAAAGCACTAGTCTAGACATCTGCTTAGTTGATCCAGGAGATTTTAAATCTCAAGTCCTATATAGGCAGATAAATAATTGGGTGTCTTTATTATATGTTACATACAAATATTTCTGAATTAACAGAATGATTGATAAAGAAATGAATCAGCAACTATTTTAATATCTAAATTTAACGCACAATTTCAGCCTCTGAAAATAATATTGATCTAAATAACACTATATAACAAGCTTTAGCTGAGGATTAAAACCAGAGCACATCCTATAACCAGGACACTAATGTGCTTGTAAACTTACTTGAGAAATACATCAGACAAGGATCGGACAACATGATGAGGCACAGGGATCACACACAGACACACACAGACACACACGGTATGAGCACTATCACACAAGCAGTAGGGAAATTATCTGATTTGCCATATGTGGTCTGTCTCTCCATGCCAAGTAATACTGGGATGGACAAAAACAGCTGGCCGCATATCAAACCTGCTACCAAACACACACTCATCCTCAGATAAACACACAATCACACACATACGGAAGGGATGTGATATCTAGAGTGGAGTGGTTTGTAAAATAAATTTAGGTCATTCCAACCCAGTGTGTTCTTGGTGCTGTATATATGTTTATACACTGTATACAGTGCTGTGTGAAATGTTGAAGCACTAACACCAAAAACACAATAATAACATTGCTATAATAATTATTATTCATTTTCAGTAAACTTAATCAAGTTTTTCACAGTTGTCTGACACTTCTTTCAGGGGTTGCCTGTTTTTTTTCTGTGGATTTAAGCGGCCTCTCTGTTATCTGTCTCTTCATGTAATCCCAGACTGACTAAATGATATTGTGATCAGAGCTCTGTGGGGGTCACACCATCTGTTGCAGGACTCCTTGTTCTTCTTGTTGCTGAAGATAATTCTTCATGACTGTGACTGTATGGTTGTTGTCATGATGTGAAATAAATCATCAGCCCAGATGGATATGAAGTGAACATCTAAGGCAGTAATAATTTTAGCTTTAAAACAGCATTCTAAAATACGAAACACGTCTCTGTGGTGCACATTCTGTATGCACGTTTCATACTGAACCCCTGAAAATTGCATATGAGCAGTTGTCTCATGAAATACAGAATTTAACTGCCACAGCTGCTAGTGTAGACAACAAGGTCAAAAAGCATTAGTAATAGTTTCTCTTATAGAGAATTATTTAAATGGTCATGACCATTCTGTTAGACCCAATGTCATTTATGGAAGAATTCAAAGAAAGAATCATTTTTGTACAGGTTTTTTTCTGAAATATGGTGGTCCACCTGAAGGACTAAAGGGGGTTTAGAGCTCCTAGAATATGGATTTACCTTAAGTGCTTAAATCTTTTGCATAGTACTGTATCGTCTATGAGAGGTAGAGATGTGTGTGTGTGTGTGGGTGCAAGTAATTAAAGTAAATGGACTCACACTCAGCATCAGCAAGGAAGAGGAAGCTGAGGAGTAGCAGGCCTGGGCTGGCAGAGTGCATCATGGGATACGCCGACACATGCATGCTGTATCCACCGTGAGTTCACTGCCTCACTGCACAACAGGACGATAGAAACAGGCCCTCACAACCTAGGGAAAGAGCAGGAAGTGGAAGAGAACAGAAAGAGCAAAAAAATGCAATCATTAGAGAAAGTCCAAATTAGGAGAGTTTCAGACATTATATAGTCTGTGAGCACACACACTGACACACACTTGAAGTGTGTGAGTTCCCTCTAGGCCCCACACTCCAGTGTGCAGCTGCCTCTCCTCTTCTCGCTTCATTAGGGCCATACACCCATTGCCGGAGGTGTGTTTTGATGTGTGTGTGTGCCTGTGTGAGAGTTCACAAAGTAGCTGAGGAATTTCAACTTATGGCAAACATTTAGCATGAACACATCAGTGTTTTAAGTAACAAGTTTTTTTATCTCCCAAGTTCAACCAGCAGCCTCAGTTTTTCTACTTTACTTTGTTACCCGTTACACAATCTACAAAGCAGGTCATACTTCAATACCGGATTTCTTCCAAATGTACGTCAAATCGGCATGATTTCAGATTGATGAAAAGGAATGAATGGCTTTAAGATGGAGGGGTGGAAGGATAGAGCAAGGGATTGATGGATGATGGGGAGATTAAAGTGGGAGGAGACTGGCGGGTGTTATCTGCTGGCTATGTTGCACAAAGTGTTGGATCAACATACAGCTCAATGTCTCTATCCTTTCATCCATAGCTCGCTTCATTCCTCAGAACCCCCCAGTGTCTTCATCTTTTTTTTTTTTTTTGCGTTTACTCGTTTCATTTCCTAACCATCCTTTCCTCCACTCCTTGCATCCTTTCTCTTTAACTCAACTTTCATTTCCCTTTCCTGTCATTTCACATTACTACCATCGTTCTTTCTCCTTTCCATCAATCAGTCTTTTTGCCTTTTTACTCTCTCTGTCTCTCTGTTTCTTTCTGTGTGTCTCTCTGCCATCTGCATTGCCTGGTGTGAGTGTTTGGCATTAAAAGAGACAGACGTCAGTCTGTGTGTCAGAAATCTCACAGCTCAAATCACATGACACAATGAGACATGGCAGATCACGGCTGCTGTCCAGAAACTGACAGTGAGAGACACTGGAAGTGAGCAGAGGCGGAATAAAAAGATGAGTAGGACCATATGCATGCATATGTGCTAGTTCATGCACATATCATTGCTTCTGTATGTGTGTATTAAAGCCAACTGCTTGTAGCTGAACTGTAGATGTGTAAGTCCAGACTTGAGTGCGTGTACACATATGTGAGTGAGTAGTAGTGTGCATGTGTTTGTGTGCTTTCCAAAACTAGAGAAACAGATTCATCATCATCATCAGCAGCAGCAGCAGTCTTAATCCCCTCCACTCCTGAACAAGCCATCTGATTAAAAAAAAAAAAAAAAAGACAAGGGGGCGGGGTGGAAGAACATTGGAACCCTCTTAGCATCCCTGCAGCCAAGGCAGCAAACAACTAAACCCACACTGGATTTTCCACTTGGTTTGGTCTGAAACAATTGCTCTGGGATAACCTAGATCCCTCCCTGCACAAATGAAGTCCTCTGCTTTGATTTACACTACTACAGTAGATATGGGAATTCTGCAGTACAGTATGAAAAGGCACAAAATTAAAGGATCTTGTGTATTAACCTATAAAGAAGGGAAATATGTTTGAAGAAAATACCTTAAAAGACCATCCCCTCTTATTTCTTTCAAAATGCCACAAAACTGGCAGGTGTGCAATGCTAGTCCACTGACTGATGAAGTAGTTTTGTATGTGTGTGTGTGTGCGTGTTGTGTGTGGCTACTAATCACTCCAGCTGATTCGGTGTCACTGGAAAAGCCTGCATTATTTAGTATCTCACTTCACAGCATGTCACGTTAATTAAGGAGCTAAGATAACTCAGAGGGGTTGAGGAGGGGGTGACGATGGAGGACAGATACAAAGATGAGAGAAATGAGGGGAAAAAGGCAAGTGGAAGGAGGAGAAAATGTAAACAGGCAAAAAAAGGAAAAAGAAACACAGAGTGGAAAGAGGAGAAAAAGAGATGAAGCCTGAGCCACACACACACACACATACATGAACAAACATATGCCAGGTAGTCACCAGATTGTAATCTGGGTGGCTGTTGTTCCTAGTATTACCAAGGGCCTAACAAGAAGCCTCCCTCTGTGCCTGAGTTTCTGCTGCTGCTGTGGATCACAGTCGGCCCTGAGCCATTCACTTACATTAGTCCCTATCACTCAATTATACACTGTCTACAGTCTGCTCGGGCCTGCAGCTATCTGTTACACTTATCTCTGGGATAGCTTCTGACAGAAAGAAAGACTGTCAGACTGGCTTATGACAGAGGGACATATGAAGAGAATAGGTTAAGTTAAGTAGGTTAATGTTTAAATGTTTTATGATATGTCTTACAGGTATCCTTAATGGTATTTTAGAGTTTGTATTTTATACTTATTTACTGCTATGAGGATCAAAAAGTCCTCAAAGCAGTCCTTTTATTTAATAAGAAACAAATACATGCAGACACTTCATGGGGACATCTTATACAATCAATAATAAATAGAACGCCACTTGCATCACCATCAGAAAAAATAGTTACATTATCTATCTGTTCATAGGATTGACGCCTCTATTTGCCCTTATTTATGAGATCACTTTATTTGAATCATTAATATAATGCTTTTAGTAGTAGTAAAGAATTTATTTTAACAAATGAGTTTGACAAGTTGAGAGCAAAAGTGGAAAAAGCTGGAATGTGATCCAAAAATGGGGGGAAAAAAATTGTAAACAAATTGAAGTGTGCGGGTGGATGATGAGAGAGAGGAGGGTGGATTACAAATCGCAGGTGTAGTACAGCTGGAAGGGACGCTGAAAAAGATAGAGACAAAGACAAAAGATAGATCCTAAAAAGCATAGCTCCAGGCAAACGGTGTGCCATGAAAAAGAACACTGAGAATCCTAATTTGATTTGATATTCCAAAAGCTGAGCCACCAAATGCAATTAGACATACTAATTAACTTATTCTATTTGCCCTGTTAAAACAGTGGCAGACTGACAGAAATGTCAATATAGAGACAATTTGTATTTGTTGCATCATAGTGCTGCATGAAAACAAGATAAGTTAAGTAGGGGAAAAACAAGGTTTGTGTCCTCTTCCTTCTCTCTTTCTCTCTCTTTATTAACGATAGTACTGAGAAAAGTTTTCTTACGCTGGTCTTGTCTTATTTTGGACTATTCAGAGTCAACCAGCTCAGTTTAAATGTGCTCTCATGCATTTGTCTCTTTTGTCCTTTTCCTTTGGACCTGTGTTTAAAAAAAGGAACTCTTCTGCTATGTATTTAGCAATTACCTTATTTCTTACATTATTTTAAGTTGTGGACAGGATTTGGTAACCATGGTAACACCTGCTAACCTATGCTCTCGTATCCATCTGCAAAGCAACTCCGCATTTCACAAATACGACTCACTCAATCCCTAAAGTACTTTTTTTTTTTAAACAACTCCTTAGCACAACAAATGCCCCACAAGCTCATGGCACATGCAGTATACAATAGCACAACAAAGAACATGGCTGAAAGTGGCTCGAGGGGCAGATGTACAGTATACAACTACTGAGCATATGTGTGCATAAATTCGTACACAAGATGATTACAGCAATCTCTCATCTCTCCCCTACTGCACACAAACAGACTCCAGAAGTAACCCTGAGCCTGTTTTCAGCAGAAAAGATTATCTTTTAAAGCATGCAGCTAAGTGTCAGTGTCTGTGGGGATGACATTGTACTGTGACAGGGATTTTAATTGCCTCTGCATTGGGTGACTCACCTCCCTTTCGGCGCCCCAGAGCAACCCACTGTATGTACGTATGTACATGCTGTATATGTGTGGTTTTGTTTGTGTATTTATTTGTCAGTTTGAGAGAGCGACACAAGTCAGGCAAAAGGAGAAAAGTGATGCACCAAATCACCTCTTTGGCCTCGGCAGAAGTGAGTCAGATGATGGTACTGTGTGGGTAGAGAATCATACATATAACATAAGCTGTATTTTTTTACAGATTAATAAGAAGATCTATCTATATTAATTAAGAAATTGGTCTCAGAGGAAAATTAAGACTGCACTGATGTGGAAATCTCTCCACTTTTAACACTAGTCTGTTTTGCCAATGAATTTCACATGATCCATAGGCCATTCATATACTTTTACACCGCTTTTGCCCACTTAATCACGGAACAATAAAGCCACAATGGTCCGCACAAGGAGGCCGGGGATGCTGGTGGTCGTATAATGCAGCAAACTGTTTTGTTTACTCACTGTTTCATTTTCTCTTTTGATTTTATGTGAGATCAGAGTTGGACATTAAAAAACAGGTTAAGGTCAGGAAATTAAAAAAAAACAGTATCGGTGTTAGGTAAAGATCATGGTTTGTCTTAAAATTTAGGATGGAAACTAGTGTGTAATGACACACAAAGCACTTACAAGTCTATATTATTAACATGACTTAAGAAATTAGCCTGTTATTTATACACCACTTCGAGACACCAGGCTGTTAGTCTGCACAGGATAACATCACTGAGAGATCTATGTTGTTAAGAAATGTTATGAAATACGCCTTCTAAATGTTTTAGTTCACCAATTTCTGGGAAAAAAAAATAATGTTGATGACATCTAGCCCTGACCCATCATGTCACTCCTCTTTGTATAATATGGGATAGAGAGTCAAGGTAGTCTGCCCTCAGTCCAACATGAGAGGAGGAAGTGGCACAGGCAGTCAGTGAATGAACACAATGGCTAAAATGAACACTTGAGAGGTAACAGAACTCTTCTGTTTTCTCACACACTGCTCAAGAAGACCACTCCATGGGTACATGCAGCATAGCTTAGGTTACTCAGGTTAGATTGCATAGGTTAGGCACTGTAGCTCATCCAGCAGATCAAGAAGGGCGGTTGTATAAGGCATTCTATACTGTAGCAGTGTCTAGTTTTGGCCAATACAAACACTTTGATGTGTTTTAAACAACCTGGAATGACAACTGAAAAAAGGCCCTAGACAGGATCCAGACAAAAGACAAGGACGTGACACTTTAATGTGACTTCACCTTAAGCTTTACAAAACTCTTTCTCAAGGTTTCACCTCGTGCAGTCCTAGATGATTAAAAATTTTAATTGGCTTTCAGTTTATTAAAACCTGCTATTCTAGTTGTTCCAACATTTTTAAAACAGCTCTAATCAAAGACACTGAATGTTATCTAAGCAGCCTTCTGGGAGTAATTCATATAAGTGTAGGAGAATGGGTTGCTACACCATCGGTTCCTTTATATAGCAATGAGAATGAGAACAAATGACCAAATACTTGTTTTCCCTGGGAGACAGAGCCCCAAAAACTCAGAGAAGTCATTCGAGTTGGCTTTCAGGACACTGGCAGAAACAAGAAATCAATAAGACAAACTGAGAGGAGAGGTAGAGAAAATGTGATTGATTGAGATGAGGATTTAGGCTGTGTGGCTGTACTCAACTTATCACTTCCCCTGGTTCCTCAAACACTCTGTCCTCCCTCCCACCATCCATGCCCCCCTTCTTCTCTTTCTACTCTTATATCTTCTTTCAGACTCACTCTTCCTTTTCTTCTTCTTTTCACTAGCCAGCACTCTTTATCTCACTTTCTGCATTTGCTGTCTTTCTATCCCCAAAGGCCCAAACAAACTATTATTTCTCTTTTGTACTTTCTCATTCTTTTGCTTGTGTGACTTGGTTTGGCTGATATTTTATCTCTCACTATAAAAAAAAGCTGGACTGGGATGTCAATCAAGCATCCTTTTTTAAGGGGTATTACATCCCCATCTATAACAAAAAAAAATATCCACCAATTTCACACACTGAAGCCAAATACTACCCATTCTACTCTGAGCCAGGCTGCCCATTCCATTCAGAGAACATTTATTTTTTAACATCAAAGTTCAATTTGCAGACATTACCGTCTTTCTTCTCTGTTCTATTTCCTTGATGTTTAAATAAAAGCTACTGGGTTGGTCCTCCCACAAAAAAAGAAAAAAGGAAATATGAAATCCACATTGTTGCCACGTTACTGAATAATTGGCAAACCTTGACGACTGTAAGGTTTTTAGGCCTGTCTGGATAGATAATGTTGAACAGGCATTTATATAGATTGTGTTACTGTTGATGTAACAGATGGAGATAACTCATAGACATTTGCATCCATTTATTTAAGCAGTTGTAAAGCTGATAAATACTCTCAGGCACAATAGTACAAGTAAGCTTCACACACATTTTTTCCTTCAGGTAGGTGGTCTGATGGCATAAATAGGCATTGTGCAGAGCAGCACTGCCTGCTTACTCTGATTGCCCACCACACAAAAAAGTACAAATCCCTGCTACTGTTACTTTGCACCTGTGACCATTCATGACACGTCTTTCTGACAAGACAAAAAAAAAAGAAAAGGAAAAAAGAACGGGCTGCATTATTGTCTCAAGACTTTGTCAGTGGGTGGTTCCAGATTCCTCGTTCTGATTATGCAGTTTCCTAAACAGCAGAGCTGAAATACAGGCTGAAAAAAGGGGGAAAATTGTGTAGTAAGCAGACTGCTGAATGTGGCCAATCGAAGGGTTAAGCCAGCTGTGACTAACGGACCCACGCTGGGCCTCTATTGGACCATCTCTGGCAGCCATCCATGATATTGAGAGAGCAAGTTGGAGAGAGAGAGAGGGAGAGGGGTAGACAGACAGGAGTGGAGCGAAGTTGAGTGGATTAGCAGGAGGTGGGGGGATGACAACATGTAATTACCTATTTACCCAGCCTTTAGTGGAAACCTCATCGAAGCCTAATTGAGCGGTGCATTAGTGAGAGGGTCGTAAAGGCTGCAGCAGGACAGCAGAGGGAGGGATGGAGGGAGGAAGTGAAGGGAAGATGAGAGATGAGCACTAGCTGAGGGCCAAGGAGGTTAAAGAGAGGGATCTGAATGGTACAGTATGGAAGAATGGATGAGTGGGAGGAAAGAAATGGAAGGAGAGAGAGAAAGTGAAGTAATGTGGTTACCTTAGTGTGGTGATTTTATGTCTGACACTGTAACAGGAGCTCAGTATAGGCCATTTTAAGTGTAGCAGTGCTACAATGGAAACATTAAAGGGTCCCCTGGTCATTTTTATTTAAAGGTATTTGGAAAATAGATGGAAGTTTACTGCTGTGTGTCCAGATCCTGTTTGTGTGATTTTTATTAGGATCTGATCTGATGGATATGTTTTAAATGTGCTTGTTTTGGGGCTCTCCAGCACCTCATTGTCACCTGGTGCCTGTGGCCTGGATTGAGGACGTCATAGGCAAATATGCAGGCCGGCACTCCTATTATTTTACAGTTTCATGTACTGCCGGCCGTCAACATAATTAGTCCCTTTTTGCATAGCCTGTTCGCTGTATTTTACCTTTCTCTTTGACAGGCAGAACAGTACCATATTTACTTGCTCCTCTGAACTGACTGTGAAAGTAGGAGCAGCACAACAGTGACAAGCTTGCTGTGATAATATCTTTTTCAAGTGGTCAGGAAAAGGAAAGCAGTTTTACTACGAAATAAACTTTACTCACCCAAACTAATGGGTTGAATAAATTATTGAAATTAAGTCATTCACAGTGTTTAAGCTATATTTTAATTTTCTAAGTAATCTGGGTCATTCTACTTTGCAATGTAACTTACAGATGGTGAAAATATAAACTGAATAAATCAAAGATTAAAAAACAAATTGCATTCAGAAACGGTACATTTATTTCATTCCTCATAGTGGCCATGACACCTCCTTCATTCAGCAGCATACAGTGTCCAGTAGAGGCTTTAGTGCTTGGGGGGGTGAAGTGGCACATCAGAGGCAGTCATCTCTGTAATGTGTTTTAGTACATGGATGGATGGAGGAAGAATAGATCTATGGATGGATGAGCCTGCAGTATGGTGACGGTGTGACTGCTGTGCTCCTTTGACAAGCTACACATACTACTGTAGGCTAGTAAGGCTGGACACACATGTGTGCTGATGCAGCAGACACACACACACACACACACACTCACACACACACTCACACTCACAGGCATAAACGCACACACAGTTCTACCGATTTAGCCGGCTGGGTGACCTCCACAAGCAGGTGGAATACAGCAGTAATAATTTACAGCCCTTGAGCAGCTCTCACATCAAATAAAATATGGATTTCCTCTGAGCCAGAAGCAGGCTAACCCTTCAATAACTGGACCTTTTATCCACACGGTGCTCCAGCTATAACCCATCTCCCAAATCTTCTGTTATATACTATCTAACCTGGATGTACAATAGGAGGTGAGGCTTGAGTACAACATTGTAGTTCTTTTTTTGCATTCAATACATTTACATACATGCACTTGTTCAGAGAAACAGCCATTCACACATTTAACATTCCACAATGACCAAGTAAACCTCCTATTTCCTTCTGACAGAGAGGAGGAAGAGCTGCACAACAGTTCATGAACCCTGCTTCATGCATTCATTGAATTCCACGGTGCACCACAAGTCAAGGCATGTCCTTCCTATTGTGAGAAGAAAAACACTCTTCCCCTCAATGAGTGACTGCTGACAAGATAAAGAGATGTGAATTTAAAAAGTCACACTTCCACTTCCCTCAAGGTGATTTCCTGTGGCGTGGATAGATTAAAGCAAACCCTAATCTTGTTGACTTTCCATCTATTCAGACACAAACTCAAAGAAACCCTTGAAGAAGAAGCTGAATAAAATGTCCTGCACTACAGAAATTGAGATAAAGGAATTTGTCAACTACATCACAAGGAATAACAACCTTGAAGGTCAAAGGGGAGGTGATGTAGTCCAAAAATACATTTCTTGATCAATGCTCTCCAATGTCATGTTACAATGGCTGAACAAGAAGGATGGAGTTACAAAATCTTCTTTTCCTCAGATTGATTTTGGCCAGCAGAGTAGTGGGAGTACATGAGTGTGTGACTCAAAATAACATGCAGGGAAATGCAAAGACGTGAGCAGGGATTTTTGTAATGACTGTTGTTTCTTGTTGTGCACACTGAAGAATCCTTGCCAACTGTATAATCAACCGTAACTATTGTAATTAGGAAGGCAACATGTGCCTGAAACTTGATTATATCTTGCATATGGTGCTGCCAATTTAAAGCAGGGGAAAATCCAGCTGTGAAAACACACAGATTCCCACAGATAGAAAGATCCTCAACTCAATCTTCTTGGAAGTGGGATGTGACAATATCGCAAATGTATCACGTGCCAGTTTCATTGGTTTTCTTGGAATATTCGAGCATCCAGTGTAATTTTCCAATAATATAATCTGCTAACAATATCATAAAATGTCATATTTTCCATTGGTGGCTACAGTATATGGGTATGATGATGCACAGTTATACAAGAAGAGGAGAGAAATAAGAAAGAGGTTAAAAACAGAGATGGGGAAAGAGAGTGAGCCTACATATATATCCCCTTTGGCTCAATAATTAAGACTGGGGACAATAAATATGTAATGGGGGCTTTTTCCACCAAGTGCGGCTGGCTGCCTCTCCCTTCTTGGAGATGGGACCGCGGGGAGACTAACCCAGGAAGAGCGACTAAGTACACTGGCCATTAAAAATGGATGCAAGGAACACCGGCCCTCACTGGCTCCGTCAACCAACCACCCAGAATGTTGTGATGGGAGTTGCCGTGGTTACAGGGTTCCCAAATGGTCCTTGGTTGTCAGGGTGAATCAAATCAGACATCCGAGCCCCATGCAGCGCCTCCGCCCTTTCTAGGCTTTGCTGCCGCTGGGGGCACCACAACTCAGTGATGTCATTGATGAAGGAAGTTGGACCTGCACTATGTGTGTGTGTATCAGTTTGTGGTTTGAAGGTGTGTGTGTGTGAGAGAGAAGAAGAGAGAGGGAGCAAGACAGGCAACAGACATGATTTCCCAAACAGCCATTAAAAAGTTCGGGTAGCTACTATCAAGTGTTCCATCTGTCTCAACTGCACTTTGTTCGGCACTTATTTAACAGCAGGGTTGCTTATTTGATTTCCGCGCATTAGATGAGTACTTTGGTGTTAAAAAAGAAAGATCTTACTGCCCCATAACTTTCAAATTACAAGTTGTGCCCTTCAACTCTCAGTAACGTGTTAATACAAAAACTGTTGAAAGAGTATGTTAGTTTAGGGTTGCTCCCACTCACATATTAGATACTTTAATATGAAGTACAGCCAGCTGCAAGTTACATATAATCAAGTTAGCAATAAGGTTGGATGAAGAGAGAAAGAGCTGCCTGTGAGCTAGCAAAATCCACCTTTGAAATCTTGAGGTTGTTGTCTGATCGATTGGAAACTCCTCTAAGCCAGGAAATAGTCTGTCAAATTAACCCTTCTAAAACATAACAGCCACCAGATAAATGAAGGTCATTGTAAAGTAGCATAAAATAAAATAATTTATATATACATATACAAAACTCAAAGTGAGCCCTCGCTCGCACACTGGAGCCAAATCGTGTATGATGCAGTACATGCATCTAGTATGAAGAGTATGTGCATTTACTTCCAGCTGTGTATTAGTGTGTGTGTGTGTGTGTGTGTGTGTGAGCTACAGTATATAGGCCTCTGAGGAGAGAAGACCTGTGTTGTGATTGTATACGTTATAATGTCTAGTGACAGCGAAGCAGAGCCTGTCTTACAGTAGAATGGACTGGGGGCCATGGAGAGAATAGTCAGAAGGAAGGAAATACCATGGGAATCTTACTCTCTCTCTCACACACACACACACACACACGTACACACACTGCTTGATATGCAGAGCACACCAACATGCATCATAGCCATGTTCTGGGATGGTCAAGAATAAAAAAAAAAAGCCTTTCATCATGATGAAGACTGACAGCGGTGGGAATTGTTACATGGTACACAGCTGCTCCATGAAACAACACACACACACACACAGGCTAAAGAAGAATGGGTGAAGAGAAGCTGCTGTCTATCAAGGTGTGTCCACATGTCTGTGTGTCACTGATGCTCCTAATGACGTCATCAATCATGACACTGCACCATTCGAGGGGATTTAAGCAGTCAGGGGTCAGGGAGAAAGCCTATAGGCTGAATGAGACCGGTGCTGAAGCTCTGCACATGCACTGTAAATACGGTCTACTGTATAAACTATTTCTACAGGAGGTCAAACAGCAGTTTCATTTCTTTGATTGCTGCAGCTGGCACTTGCTGGTGGGAATTGCTTTCAGGGTTAGTTAGAGGGACATTAGGTCCCACTGCTTGTGTTAAAGTTGCATTAAATATATCGAAATGCTGATTGTGAGAATATACAAATCTGACAGTGGGTGTGCTTTTACCGCCAGTGTTTCTTTGTCAGGGTTAGAGTAGAGGAAGAGCTTAAAAGCATACAGTAGCTACATCCAAACATTTAAGTCATCTGCTTGCAGTGCTGCTCATTGAACATGTAGGCTGATTGTAGCATAAATGATGTCGTTTAAGCAATGCAAGCCTATTGCATCCATTACATCAGTTTCTCTTCACAGGATTAGCAATACACAAGACTACAGTTCACCACAGGTTCATCAAAACAATACTGTTCTAACTGGAAAACACAACGTTGTTTGCATGTGTGTGAAAAGCAGGACACATAAGAATCTTTAAGAGTGGGAGTACTACAGCATCCAGAGCAATGGTCTGTTCTTTAGGTATAACAGACTGCACAATGCTGCATGTGACTGTCTTACTGACTTACTTTAAGTAATGCTGTGTGTGCTTGAAAACACTAGATTTTTATTACATGTTATACAGTATCTTAATAGAAAATACAGTTTTGCATTGTTGCATGTATGCAAGTGTTTATGTATGTATATTCCACTGCTTTTCCACATGTGGTTATAAACAGGGCTCATCGAATGTGTTCAGTGTCATCCATCATATCCATCAAAATGTCAACAAAAGTATGTATAACTTCTGAGGGCAAATCTGAAATTTACCAAATATGGACAATGTGATAGAGTGTCAGAGTCACTGAGGTTTTATCACAGAATGCTTTGTCTCCATTATAAAATCAATGCTGTCCTTTAGAATCAAAAAGAAAGTGCTTCCCCCCCAGGCCAACCAGTATTTTGCACCAATTACAGACTATGATGCACTTGAGGGAACTCTCTTCAAGTCACACACTCACACATCATTTTTTTCTACTACTGGCATCAGTCAGAAGAAAACTGTCAGTCTAAGTAAAGAGCCTACAGTACAAGAGTGTACAAAGGTGATTCCTTCAAAGGATTTTCTTTAAAAGAATTCTGTTTTATGTGCATTGGCTTTATAAACACTCTCCTTCTTCTCGCTGTCTTTGAAAATATGGTGAAAAATCAACAGCCAACAAACTTGCATTGGATAAACACTGATACATAAGAAAACATAATCATGAAAGGACATAATGATCTAATCTGTCACTTCCTCAAAGTCTGATAGGCCAATGCATCAGCACATGAAATGCAATTTATCATGGAGCAGCGGCAGGTTATGGCAGTGTGCTGATGGATAGGAGCTGTGGATAGAGAGGATGGCTGAGTTGCCCTTGTCGAAGTTATGAAAAGGAGAGGAATGGGTGGAGGGGGGGAGGATGCAACGAGACCTAAATGTGTTCTGAACAGACTCGTTTATCACGCTTTGTCATCGAGGGACATCAAGGCTGTAAACAGCCTGTGTGTGTGTGTGTGTACAGTGTAAATGTGTATGTGAGAGAGTCTGTGTGTGCCGTGTATTTGACAGCATGTGATGAGCGTGCATGTCCACTTAATTATGACACTGACTGCTCACAGGGGAAACCTTTAGTGTATAAGAAATAAAACTTAAGAATATGAATTTGTGTCATTGTGCACAAGTTCCCATTCAGACGAATGTGTGAGCTGTGGAATCCAAAGCATTTGACCCCAATCTGTGTCTCTGTATTATTTATAGTCCATCGCCAGCTTCTCTTTGTTTGTTTTTCAGAGCTTGTCCGAGGAGTCGAAGTGTTGCAGGAACGAGAGAAAAAGGAGGAAAGATAACAGCAGAATATGGAGATAAGTTCACCATTCTGTTAAATCTGCTCTCTCTCTCTCTCTTTCTCAATGGAAACACAACACAAGAAATCACATCAAAAGCATTACAACTAATTGATCGCTCTGGACCTTCCTGTAGTTTTCCCAAAGGGTTTTAAACAGTTTGGAACATATAGTTAGTGCAGCCAGGCTGCAGAATGGGATTTAAGAGAGCTGCACCACTGTACACTCCAAATGATGCACTTTATAATCGCTTCACCCTTTATATCTCTCACACACACACACAATAGTCCTCATTCCCCGGGCCTAGCCGACAGGGCAACAGTGTGTATCCTCAGAGACCTGCTGGGCCAAATCAATGGCAGCCAGCAGCCTTCCACAATAAGCGCCACCATTTTACTGGCTGCCACCCAGCGCAGCTGAGAAGCAGCTAAATCGTCTATGAGGGGAGCAGACCGGCATAGCCAGGCTGCTTACAATAAGCATGCACCACAACAGTAGAAAAAAATATCACTGTGTTGCAGTATGTGTGTGTGTGTGTGTGCCGGACAGCCAATTTGTTGAGCAGGCTTAATAATATGCAGCTTGTGTGGTTGTGGTTGTGTGTGTCTGGGTTGAAAAGCCCATTTGGGTTAAGCAAGCTTATCATAAACTGCCTCACTTGTGCGTGAATACATGTGTGGGAATGATAGAGTGCGTTTTGTTTTTTTTTTGTTTTTTTTGCCTGTACGAGTTCATGACAATGCAGAGGTTGACTGTTGAATTTCAATCAGAGAGCTGTAGCTTTACGATTGTCATACAGCTGATTGTTCTGTTTCACGCGGTCGAGCAGAATGCTTATGTTAAGCTCGCAATAACACAGTATCTGTCATTGTGTCTCGATTTTCTCACAAATAAATACACACACACATACCCGTTCTACGCTGACATGCAGACTGGTTTCTAATAGGTGAATCAGCATATCTGACAAGAAATGTGAGATTAGGTTATAACTCTGTGTTTTAGTGCCTTTAACTCTTTGTGTGTTTGTGGGGGGCATGATTTTGACGCTGACCTATTATGTCTGCCTTTCTGTGGAAAAAAAGAGACAACACAGATGCTGAAACACAGACACCCTTACGCACACTTGGACATGCACACACCCACTAGGGAGCACAGACAGTGTCAGGCTCAGGAGGTGACAGAGCTGTGCAGGAGGAAGGGGATCAATCTGTGCTGTGACTGGTTTCTGAACCTCACAGAAGACTCTCTGTGCTGCTTATATAAAAAAAACACATTGCTATATAAGTGAAGGCCAATTAAATTTATATAATTAACTTATTTGATGACCAGAAGCCGCTTATTACGCTCCCTCTACTGAAATGTCTCACATTAAAGCAATAATTTGTTTGAGTATATTAATTAAATGTTTAATGTTTTGGGAGTTTGAAATGAGGAGAGGAGTCTGTTTCATGCTTTCATAAACCCAAATGATTTTTTTTTTCTATCTCTTCAGCACAATTCTTTCCTTCTTCATTTCTCATTTAAAAAAATTATCTTATGCAACATGTCAGTGAGCTGCATCAATAAAAATAAGTAAGACACATCTTTCTAAAGACGTTTTCTTAAACATATAAAAAATGAAAAAAAAAACCTTAATAACAGCTCCATTGAGAAACAAAACTCTACAGTTTATTGATGTTGAAGCCGAGACAGGAGCAGAGACCATTCTGTAACTCTAGAAGACAACCTTGTTATTTTCAATAAACCTATTACAGGAGCTTCTTATGAAAGGCACAGGAGGCCGGCAGTTGGTTAACTTGTCTCTTTCCTTTGGCCAGGAGATTCAGAGGATGCACAGGGAAAATGATTCCAATCTCTACACCAGGGGATGTATTAAATGACGGGTCTAATTTAATATTGAGATATTGAGAAACCTGCTAAAGCACTTCCTGTGTCTAAAGGCCGTCCAGGAATGGAGTAGTTGGGGATTGCTGAGTTGGGGGATTGGGATGCATTAGAGAGGAAAGGAAATGATTTCATAGTACATGTTTAAAGGCTGAATGATGCACACAGTATAGTTATGCAAGTTTTTACCTAATGCACTGCTATGCAATCAGGTCTGTGTGTTTTTATGACATGTGCAGACCTGCTGTATACAATTCACGAATATTAGTACAAGTGCATTCCGGTAATCGCACACCAAATCACACACAGTAACATCTGAGGATATATTTGTAATATTTACAGCCTCCCGTCTTCTGAGGACAGAGGATATCTAGTAATTTCAAATGTTTGATGCTCATAAAGAGATTATTCATGTCATACACACACATGCTCATGCAGATGGACACACACACGCACATGCAGAGACATGTACTGTAGCACATACGCACATTGTGTAAACCTTAAAACCTTTAGACCGTCGAAGGTCGGTCTTTACGGTGATTGTTACACACAGAAAGCCCTCGTACAATCAAGACCAACAGTAAAAGCTGAGAGAAACTGCACACGCACACACATCACATATCACGCATCATTTAATCCCAGGTGCCTTAGGGAGTCTGAGGGAAATGGTGAGGCTGAACATAATTCCTGAACACGAACAACAAGAAATGGGATTTGTGTTGGACTTTCAGCCCCCGAGAGGGAAGAAGAGGAAAAACGAACGACAACAGGATGAAGGGATGAACAAAAAGGACACAAAAGAAAAAAGCTTAACTCAACAGTCTTATCCTGATTCATTCTGCACAAACAAACAAAAAAGACAATCAAAGTCATTAATTAAAAATCTGCAGACATACAGCAGGGAAGGCTAATCCTGGACAGGCAGAAGAATGAGGAGACTAAGGGAGGCTAACAGAATTAATGTGCGGTGGGTGATTGGTGGGAGCCAATTTTAGGTGTCCAGTTGCTGTTTGGCTCTGCTGTTTGTGAATGGAGAGGCTGTGTGAGTGGGTTGACGACTGAAACTCTGCCATCATGCCATTGACTCCCACAGAGGATACAGAGAAAACACACTCTGCTCATAGAATGACCCGGAGAACCTCCTTTCTTGTTTTAACCTGAAGTATTCATCTGTGAGATGTTCATAAAAATGTCTGCTTTGCTGCTTCGTTGCCGGTTATAAAATAGGAGTGATTCATACTGAGCTCACATAAAAGGCTTTTATGTTTATGGTTCTTAACACCTGGCAGTGGGGCACTATTTCCAAGAGTAAAATATCTTCATGCACATGAAATGCCTCATGTTTCCCCAGGAACAGCAGTTTGAATTTATGTAAAACTTAGAGCATAAAAAGGGAGCATCCTGTATGGCAAATGGCAAATTTGTAGGGAGTGTTTCTAACATTAGTCAAAAGAGGGCAACACAGATGATTTTCATTCAAGCACAGTCACATGATAGTGAGAAAAACATCAATGACTTTATACTTCTCATCTAAATGGCCATTACTGTTACCAACAGTCCACTATAGCACGTGTGGCACATTGTAGCAATGTGTAGTCAGGACAATACTGTGTGCATGAATGACACAGTAAGGCACCAATGACAGAGGAGCTATTGGAATTTATAAAGCTAACCTGACAGTCTTCCTTTGAAAGAGCAGGAAGGTACCTGGCAGCTGGATGAATTTCAAACTGTCTGATAACTTCTTTACACAAGAGCAGTGTCTCCACACAGGATGCTGATTCAATCGCAAGCTATACTTCTGTGGATTGAACTGCTTTTTCTTGAATTCAGGATCCCTTTTTTCTTCGTTAGGTTTGAAAATCTTCGGAGTTGTCTTGACCGCAGCGTTAGATCTACTTTGCCTGGTTGATCCTCAGAGACAATGGTGGCGCTCACATGCGAGGTGCTGCCCTGCCACCCAAAACACTTTTTTTTTTGCCCAGTGTCTTGCCAAGAGTTCATGGGCACGTGGAGGGGCAGGGGATCAAACTGCCAGCCCCGTGATTAGTGGACAGCACACTCTGCCACCTGACCCGTGGCTGCCCCAGATACAGAGAAAACCCAAAGCAAGGAGCTGCCCACACTGTTTGACAAGTTATCTCCGGGAAGAACACCACAGCAGTGACGGCTTAGTGCCAAAGAATGGTACCAAAAGCAACATTTTGGATGCCTGCCAATTTAAGTGACTAAAGTTTTATATTCTGTTTCCTCAAAATTGGAGCAAACACTGGCTGAAGGCTCTATCTGTGGATCTGCACAATGTAGAAAAAAATCATCCCCTGACAGCAATTTCACAGATATCATCTAAGTTTCACCACTGTGTCGATGGGACAGTGATTAGAGGAGAGAGTAATAGGATATAATGCAAACACATGTCACATAGTTGCCTCTGTATAAAGTGAGGGAATGGGGAGATAATGGGGCAAAAATGAAAAATATAAGGAACCATATAATAAAGTTCGGAGGACGGAGAACCTAAGACAGAAAGGGCCATAGGAGAAAGTCTACAAACAGCAGCAAATCCTCTGGCAGAAAGAAAGAAGTGATGTGAAAGTCCTGCAGCCGTGCCACTAAGCCCTCACTGCAGATTAAACTGTACAGTAGTAAGGAGGGGCGGTGGGAGGCGAGGAGGCGAGGGGAGAGAAAGAAGGAGAAAGAACTGCAGAGGGAAAATAAAGCTTTGTGGTCTGGCACCAGTTTGCTATGTAAAAACCATCATGCGTGCCATGGGGATAGAAGATGAGGGAGAAGGAGCACAGCGTTGGTGGGAAAGACACATGGGGAAGACAATAATTGAAGAGGAGGGCAGGGAGAAGAAGACGGAGACAATAAATGTGAAAAGCAAAAGGAGGGAAACATTTAAGCCTCGACTGTGGAAGTTTGGCTCTTGAAGTGTGTGATCTGGTGTGTGTAAATGTGGTTGGAAAATGGAATTGTTGTGGTCGTGCCTGGCTCCTTCAGAGTGTCTCCCTGTGACTGAGACATGGGGGGGGGGGTGAAGGGATCAACCCAACCACACACTCTGTCACTCTCACTTTCACACACACTCTTCTCTCTCTCTTCTCTTTTTGTCAGTTCCATATTCACACACACACTCTTTATCTTATACCCCTTCCCTCAAACACACACAAAAGTCATATACACAACCCATGTAATAAATATGGAAATCTGATGCCAGCGCCTCTCTGTTATGGAATAATAAACACAACACTGCTAAAAATGTCCGTAAGCAAAACTGTTTGCTTGCTATGTTCTGCCACAACACAGCAGCTTTGATAAAAAAAAAATCTAAATAAAAAAAGGAAACAACGAACACAGAAGAGGGAGAGATGGAGAAAAGGAGAGGCAAACACAGAGAAAAAACCTGGCTGAGAGGAGAATAGCTGAAGCTGTGAAAGTCTTAAGTTAAATTTTTAATATCTCACCATATGCTCCTCTCCACAGGTGACGACATCTTTGCTATTAATTACCAATCCTTATCCTGTATGTGGGTGTGATTATGTAATGAATAGATGCAAACAAAAATAAAGTGAGGGATGAGTGACAAAGAGAAAGAGGCAGTGACAAACAAGCCAAACAAAAAAAAAAACAGATCTGTATCATGGCCAAAAAGACGGAGCAGAGAACAAACGCAATAAACAGAGAGATGACAGAAATACATTGATCAGGGGTGAGATGTGGAGAAGTATGTGAAAGTGAGAGCAGGGGGGCAATCTAGATATCAGACAGAGAAAAAGACAGGAAGGCTGATCTGATGGACAGACGATAGGGAGAGCCGAGATAGATTGGACGCTGTCCCCACCGACTGCCAGGTAAATCAATAGCATCGCTGGGCCTCTTTCACTACTCTCAGCTGTTCATCCACCTCTTCTACTCGTCTCATCTCCTCATCCTTTCACTTTTGCAGGCAGCGACACAGCTGGATGCTGGATATCTGTAGCTGAGGCATGAGCCTCCTGCCTGTCGGTTTCAGCTCTTAGAGCCTGTTTTCATCACAAGGCTGCCGCTCAAAATAGCCTCTTTGAAACCCTTTACATTTAGAGTTTGACATCATGAGAACTAGCTCTAAAATCACTTCAGAGAGTGTATAAAAGTTTAGGTATGCTCACTTTCCACTTTGCCACTCTCCTGCCTGGGCAGACAAGCAATTAGTCAAAGGTTTAGGTTTTTCTTTTTCATTATCATTGCTAATTCTGTGCAGCCATCCAGCTCTGCTGACCTGCTCATGTCCTCCTACTATAGAGCATGTTGGCCTGGTCTGTGGGAACCAAAGGATCGGTGGCTATAATTACCAACCAAGCTCCTAACATCCCTGACCTCAACATGCTCCTCTTCTAACCTGACCCAGTCTTCTGTCAAATCAAGGTGGAGATTTATGATAACCGTGTCATGCCTTTTATACATTTGTAGAATGGAGAAATGTGCTGACAGATATATAATACACAAACACACACAGAAGCTAACTCACAGCTGGCTCTGCAGACACTGGCATCCATCACATCTTGTGAAACTTAATCTCTCTGAGAGGTGGAACAGCTGCAGTGGCACGCATGTACACGTGCACACACACACACACAAAAACACAGAGTGGAAGATCAGCTGGAGTAAACTTGTTCATCCACAGATTGGCATGCGACAAGGCACCTTTGACCTGAGAGTAGTGGGCTCTGGTCGTAAAACAGGTTGCAGTTCCTAATGTGACCAAAAGTATCTAAAGAGAGCAGCAGAAGGAATCGTTATTATCTAAACATCAATAATTTACTCCCAATTTATTCTAACAGTGATCATTCATAACAAGAAGAAGCCACTATGAGTTTACAGAATGTGGATAAGGGCAGAAAAATGTATGCATAAATTGCATACGTAAGATCATTGCACATAAAGGCACCTCGCTCACCCTCTCTCTACACTGTACATGCCTCTCTCACATACTCAAGCCTAATTGCTGTAAAAGTACTTGCATGATTGATTTGTAAGCTAGTGAGGTCTGTAATGCTGCCATAGACAGTGTTTGAGCAAGACTGCTGACTGCTGTCAAGCACACACACACACACACACACACACACTCAGCCATCAGCACATTACAGTCACTGAGTTATTGCAGTGCAAATATAACAGCAACACTGTATGTAAATGTTACATCTCACAAGTGGAAGTAAGGACAGATCAATACATGTATTGTTTTCTCAGTAATCCCAATAACCTCTTAAACATGTGTCAGAATAAATTGTGCACAGTCTGGTGCGGGAGTGGTGAAATCCACAGACACCTCCATAATCCACTGTATGCTGCTCCAGTCTAAAATGTTCATGCAGTTTTGCATAAATTCACTGACAGCCCACTCATGCAGGTTAAACTGACAGACTGAGTTGACTGACAGCCATTAACAACTCCTCATTGCTTCGTGCCCCTATACACACCATTTAAACGTCCATCCTGTCTGCTTCTTTGCCGGTGGCATCGGTTCAGTCATGAGAAAATACCTCTGAGCATGTTTTGAGGGGGAGCACCAAACCCCAGGCAGGCACCAACCCCGGTGGAAAGCAAGCGGTTTACAGCCTCCTTAATCTCTCATCAGCATTAAAAACCTCATTTCAAGAGCCGCCCTAAAGCGTAAAAGAACTGTAATAATCTCGCAGCAAATGCAATGCAACATTTTGTTTAACAGTCTGTATACTAATATGTCTGCGTGAGGGAATAAAAGAACATGGCCAGTGCTGGGCACCGTGAGCCCCAATTAATGATCATAATAAATGACATAATAAACAGCACTGATTGGGCTAAATTAAGATCAACACGAACTCAATACTGACACTGACTTAAGTCCCACATAGGGAAATACTGTAGAAATAGCACTGTTTTTTCCATTACTGGGAATTCAAAGCCAGGCGATCACCTGAAATACCAATAAAACAAATAACGCGAGGCAGATGTGAGGTGTCAGTCATGTGTTTGACACCAACACACACACACACACATCTGAAGGGATAAGCGCAGATGCGTAAAGGCGCTTTGCACGGGCAAATATTATTGTAGGAAGTTAAGGCTGCTGTGCATGTCAAGACGAGCACACATAAAACAACAACTAAACAACAAGAGCACAGCTCACCATATCAGCGTCCTGCCCGGCGCCGTCGTTGGAAAAACTCGCAGTCTGAACGGATTCAAGCTCTCCCTCCGTCGTCTGTCTGTATAACATCCACCGTGGCTGCAGCCGCTCTGCCCAAATAATCCAGCACCGTGCGTCTGCTCTCTCTCTCTCTCTCTCTCAACCAAACACACTCTCTCGCTCTAATAATTTCCTACCCGGTGTGTGTGTGTAGCTATACAAGGTAGCTGCTGCTAAATCCCCCACTGTGGTTGCTGGAGTGAAGTTGGGGCAGATTTTAAAGGTGCAGACGCCGTGCGTAATGTTTGCGACATAATAATCTTGGGGAGTCCATTCTCTGAGTGTAGAGCGACGTGAAATCGCCAAAAGGCATCAGCCTGCCCCTCATCTCTCATCACTCCCTGCCCCTCTTAAGAGATGAAATGGTCCCGGTAGAAGATCGATAAGGAGCATATAAGTAGTAAGATTGTCGGTGTAAATATTTTATGAAATCAGCTGAGGTTAAATGAGCAGTGCGCTGACATTAAATGCATTTTGATTTGACAAGAGAATTGCGCACTATACAGCACACATGCCATGATAATGAATAGATATGACACCAGATGTGTGTGTGTGTGTGTGTCAGTGTGCGTGAAAAGGTGACCTAATTATCTTCCTCCACTGGCAATATTTGTACCCAATTATTTCGTGAAAATTAAAACTCAGTTTGAGATTAAATCTCAGTTGAATTTTCTGTCAACAGGCTCTCTGGGATAATGTTGGGTTCAGGAGATTAGAGGAGGGGCGGTCAAAGCCACAATTTATCCAAGGAGACAGGCGGGGCTGATCTTATCACCAGTGAGGAGCTGCTTCTTGATAAACTTGGATATTGCTGGAACATTTTATGTTATTTAGGCCAGTCATTTCTAAAATGTGCTCTACAGGAAGAAGAAGAAGGAAAAAAGTCCATGGAGGGATTTTTATGAGTAGAAGCTTTACTGAACAATTAGTTTGCAGAATAGATGAGAAATGTCTTCTTGTAGTGCAGAACTTCCTCATAAAGAATGGCTATGTGCTCCTCTCCAAACACATTTCCACAGCACTAAATAAGTCTATCAGTATCTGGTGTCTGTGATGGCATTACCACCCAGCAACAATGTTAATGAGTTGATCAATCGTTTAGAGATAAAGCTGAAGTAAGCCACAGCTAGCAGCATGATGCAGACTCTGGTGTAAGGACCTAGCTAGGGAATGATGTGAGGACTGATAAAACATGACTGGGAGGAGCAGTTAAAAAATACGTTTCCACGGTTCCAAAGGTAAATGATTATTTGGGCAGCTACACTGATGTAAAATATGAAATATAAATATGAAATCCGAAGACATCCCAGAACAGTTAATATGTTTAAGTTGAAATAAAGACACATTGAACTTGCAGCAAAAAAGAGACAAAAAAGTCAGTTAAAGTGGAAGAAAAGGCGAGACAGGCTTGGAGACCACTTGTCAATAAGCACATGCATGCATCACACAATTGCACACACACACATAAACGTGCACACAGACTTATCTGGGTGTGCTGACCTAGAACACCGAACACAATCAGTGGTTCAGCAGTTTCCCATCAGCACAATGTAAATGAGATGGAGGAGCATAAACATGCTTTTGTTGCAGAAACTACTCAGCTCAGTGGGTACAAGAAAACACAACTTTAACAGCATGGGATGGACACACACACATCACACACACACAAGCTGTGGATGTCCACCTATACACAATATGAATCACACAAACTGGCACTCAATAGATAATAACTCCAAACATAAGAGATAAGGGACTTGTTATCAAGATGACCTCACTGGATAAAATAGAATATAAAGCAGCGTTTGATGGCTTCATGACTTATAACTACACATCTGCACTGAGCTGCAAAGTGTGCACTCTTCCAAACTGTGTTGCACATGATGTTGCTTTTGTTTTGTTGCTTCACACCCCGTGCCCTCTCACAGCCAACACACAGCTATTCAGCAGTTCTTCGTTAAATATTTATGTGATCCTCTAATAAATATGTATGTATATATGGTATGAGCTCAATATTCAATGTGTGTATATGCATGGATGCTTTCTGTGTGTGAAAACCCATGGCTGTCGACACGCATGTTCCCTCCGGTTCACATACTCCCTGTAGGCACACTGCGCATGCTGTCAACCAACTAATTTATCAGTTTTCAATATTTTTTTAAGTCATGCATGAAGTCTGCTTCTCCTACAGTCACTAACCCAGCTCGACACATCAGTGTTCACACAAACTGGGCATGTTTAAACTAGATCTCTACTTTATAGGTGACACAGTCTGCAGCACGGGGTTGGCAAGTAAGCTTAATAAAGAACTCTAGGCTTTGTGCTGCGTGCAGCATTGGATTTTTTATTAATTTAGTGAACATGATTCTCATAGAAACAATTCCTCCTCCTTAGTGGGTTTGTGATATGCTCAACATATTACACCTCCTGCAATATGTAGGGGTTTAAATGTACTGATACTCTAATAACACAGTGTATTTTATGTGTAATACCACTTTGTACCACAAGATGTGATTAGGATTTTTTGGTAAAGGTTGTTTTCACCCTATAGCACAGCCCTCTCCGTGCGTTTCTGCTTCTACACAACATCCCCTGCCCCCTCCGAGCACCAGTATCACACACTGGAGTCCTCGTCCCTGCAGCTGGCAGAGATTGCTTATCCATCAGATCATGGAGGTCAGTTATTGGATTATTTTTAATGCTTCTAGCATGTCCATCTATGATAATCATGAACACTCAACCAATGTGTGTATGCTTGTGCCATAGAAGTTTAAAAAAAAAAAATCCAGCTACTAAACAGAACAGCACCAGACAGAAAAAAACAGTGACTCTCTATAGAAAAGTACCTCCTGGGTATTTTGGCTGGGGTAGCCATTGAAGCTGCTGATTTGATATTGCACCTCTACTCGGTAGGATGTAAAATGTAAGCATACAGTATAAGCACATCTAATAATGCTAACAATGCTTGCATTCCATTTAAGTGTGCTATTAAACCAAGACAATAAATGACACAATGATTCTGTCCCAGAATCTTTGCTGTAAATGGAATGCAATCAATAAACATAAAGGTCTGCCATGACACAAGTGTTCGTAAAAAACAGGCAATAATACAAAAATGAAAGAGGTGATATGCCAAGCCCAAAAAAAAAAAAAAAAAAAAAAAAAGGCGTGTCTCAGCAAACAGCTTCTTGCTTTATCACTTTGAAAGTTCAACTTCTGACTTATGAGAGGGGAGCTCAGTGGTGGTCTATTAAAGCCATGACATTTCAATAATTGCCTCTAATCTCAGCATCACAGACAGTCACAGTGCCACCCACCTGACACACACACACACCTTAATCATTGAACTCCAATGATTAATGCCTTGCACATACACTTGACCCCCTACCTTCTGTTTGACACATCAGCCCCACCTACTTACACACATACTGTACAGTGCTGGCACTAAGAGTAAAGTGAAGATACTTTCACCAATAATGCACTATTTCCAAAAACATGTATGGTAGGTACATCTTTGCAAGCATCTTGCAACAGCTCTTTTTTGGTTTCTGTCAGGCTGTCCCAGTTGAATCTGTCTCTTCATGTAATCCCAGACTGACTCCATGATGTGAAGATCAGAGCTCTGAGCGGGCCGTACCATCTGTTGAAGGACTCCCTGTTCTTGCTGCTGAGCATTTTTTATGACTTTGGCTGTGTACTTTGGGTAGCTGTCAGTGTGCAGTATACTCTGTGACAATGTGGCGATCCCAGTGCCATGGGTGATACTTCCAAAAGAATACATCAGGCACTAGATCTAAGTAACCATAAGAGAACAATCACTGCTGGGTTCTGCGTTTAAACACTTTCCAAGAAATAACATTGTTTGAAAACTTTGTATACTCTTGCTTAAGATAGGTATCCTGGACAGCCATGTTTGAAGTATTTGACAGTTGAGGCTTATCCCCTTATGATGTCAGAAGGGGCTGCAAAGCCCAAGTCTCTTTTTAATTGTTCAGACATTTTGAGTTTGAGTTGTGTTTTTCTCTGTTCTGTAGCTTACATTACAATTTGTTTGCTAGCTGACAGGACCAGGTCTGCACTCTGTGAAAGTTGATCTGTGTAATTCTGCAAATAGAAGAGAATATTTGCTGCCTTGTTATTACATTACTTTGCTTGCATATTTTTTTCTCATAGATGCGTTGTACTAGATGCACATCTCTAATTGATCATTCTTCTGTCAGGTTCTCAGGAAGCCCCCCCTCCCACAGACTAAACATTCAAGCTTGCCTCTTTTGACATTGGACATCTTCCCCTTCGAAGCTGCCCTCTAGCTTGGGGCCCCGCTGTGGGAGGTGAAACACTAGCAGAATTTACATCGCCCCCCTTTTGTTTGGCAGTTTGTACCTGTGCTGACAAGGTCTCTTTACATTTACAGGTAGCTGTGTTGGCCATAGCTTACTAAATATGAAGCTTGTGCAGACATTTTTGAGACAAAGCCTGAAATTTTGTGTGGAGATTTCCAGACGGTCCCATCTGTCAATTATGGGGTCTGATATGCCTGTGTTTCACACACTGGCAGGCATTCAGATGCCTCCCTGGTGATAGCTAGACGGATAACAATCTAAAGTGACTTTTGTTCTGTGTGCGCACAGCTGGCTATTCCAAGATTTAAAGAAAGAACCCGTATGACAAACATGCATTACTCCTTGTATATAGAAAAGTGTAAATGTGCATCTTTGACTGCACACACACACACACACACACAGACAAACACAAACCACATCATTACCCCTTCCTTCCTTTAGGCACCAACATGGTATTTGCCAGTTCTCCAGTTATTTATTTTCTACCCTGACATTAGAGGCTGCAGTGCTAACCATTAGTAACTTGGCTGGTATTAGAGATGGCACCTTCCCTTGTTGCACCTGGACAATTACAACCATCATTTCATAGAGGGTGACACTAATACAGATAACAAGGAGAGTGTGAACAGTCAGAGGGATGTCAGAGGTAAGTCTGCTACCATATGGAAGCTACAGTATGTCCTTATGTGTAATCATATACCTGAATCACTGAATATGAGAAAAAAATGACAATATGGTTCAGATTAGTTCCAACTTATTCTTCCTTTTTTTACGCAAACATGTTGATGGGGCTCCAACAATGTCAATCCTTCACCGATGAAGCTGCTAAAGAAAGGTAATTTACAGCTTGGGGATTGTGAATTGATCAATTTACGGGAGCCGGTGCTGAAATGTGTTTTTATTTATGAATAACAGCAACAAAAAAATCACCATGACTTGAATTGATATTTCACAAACACAACACGGATGAGCTCTGTTAGGCTGAATTATATGTTACAGGCTCAGAATGTTAAGAAGCATCACAGAGACACACTCAGGGCAGACGCTGTAATATGCACTTTAATCACACATGAGAAACAGATCTGCTGTGTTCTACATAAGGCATAAAGGTATGACTCTGCAGACTGTGTGCATGCATATGTGCATGTGTGAAAGCGCGAAATATGAGGGAGTGACAAAATATCTAGAAGAACAAGAGAGCGAGCAGCCGTGCACTCTGAAGAAGCTTTTATTGAACACTAAGAAGAGAGTATAGGATGATGAACACCCAGCCTGCTCTTTTCACATTGAGGAAATTGCATTTGGGAATATTGAGCTGGCTGGTATGATGAAGTACACAACCCCTCCTCCATACACACACACACACACACAAAATGCTTACATTCTTATGGTAGCATGTGTACAAAAGATGATATTTACTGAGATGCACATGCACGGCATTGCACACGCACGCAGGATCTCATTTAGTCTGTGTGCATGGGTTGGATGAGCACTCTCTACTATTGAAAGAGCGGAAATGAGAAACACTGCAAACAGGGAGAGAGAGAGGGAAGAATAAAAAAGAAGAGGAAGTACGGTAGCAGAGAAAGAAAGACAGGATACAAGGAGTAAATGATAGCATCGCTTTGGCTGCTGCTGTAAAGACATTGTCGATTTGGCAACAATTTACACATGAAACAAACACAAAAAAAGGATTTTAGGAGACAACAGGTTCCTCACAAATATGAAAACAAACAGAACATTAGCCATAAATGCTGACTCAAAATGACTGTGTCACAATATTGTGAACGAGGCTGCACTGCTGAAAATTCTCAAGGTGTGTGGATAAACCCAGAGAAAGTAAAATGAGGGGCTATAAAATAAGTAGGTGTACAGTGTGTCAGTGCACACACACATTTGGCAAAATGTCTAACAAGGGTAGGGTACACATACACACACCTACACACACAAATTATGCTTACATCAGAGCTGAATGGCTTATTTATGTTTACATAAATGCAACAATGTCTGTAAACCAAAAAGAGAGCCGTCATCATGTTCCACACACTCTACTAGCAATTACATCTGTACACAGAGCAACAAAAGCAGACAGCAAAATACAATACTATCAGCACTTCACACACACACACACTAAATTCTTGCATGAGTGCACACACACACACACACACACGGGTCATGGAGAAGTGGCTGTCACTGTGATTGGTTCCTGCTGCCGAGGGCAAACCCACAATAGCCAATTATCTATCATTATACACCACAGCAGCTCTTGCGGTCTGGATAACTCTGCATGTGTGTGTGTGTGTGTGTGTCTGCGTGTGTGTGTGTCATAGTGGGAGAGATTGGCAAATTGCTAGTTATATATTTCAGCATAGTGAAAGAAGAGGGGAGAAATGTGAAGGAGGAGGAGGAGGAGGAGGTAAAAGGAGGAGGAAAAGGGAAGAGGTGGAGGGGTAAGAAGGGTGAGTTTGAGGAGGCCTGGCAGAAATATGCAGATAGAATATAAAAGGAAGCAAAGAGGACTGATTATTATATTTGACAGTTGTAGAGAAAATAGGATGATGGGGGAGCCACAGACCTCCACTGAGCTGCATGCTGATGACAGATGTCTGGTGACCAAGACATGGCTGACACAGCAGGGACGAAGCATATAGACAGGCACACAGTCTGTGTATGAGTGATGCTCCATCATGTATGAACTCTGTAGGACAGAGCTGTGACAGATGAAACATATCTGACAGCATCTGGGATGACAGGATCACTATGTAATCCATATCAATGAGCACGCAGTAGAGAAGCATTTCTACTGCAACTGTCCATAATACTCTGATCAGATTTACAGCAACTAGTGAAGTGTTCCCTTTTCTCATAATCTGAGTGTGCAGCACACACAGCATGACTCTATGAGACTATTTAAGTCTTTCTAACTAGCTGGAAAGACTTCTAGCCACTATGAAAGCAAATCTGGTACGCCAAGATGACAAAAATCTCCAATTAGGAGCAGAGATAAAAATAGAAATAATTTATTTCTCTACACTATCCAAAAGGGGATACTTATTTCTAACATTCAGTGTTCCAAAGCAACATCATTAGTAAATGATGCATTTGTAATACGTGATATTTTTTTCTCTTAGACACCAAAGAAGAAGATCTGAGTCACTTGATGCAGGCAGTTGGTTTGACGGCTGCATTTGGCCACATGTTTCTTCCATTCTGCTATCAGGAAGCTGAAAATGGCAAGTTTAGATAGAGATCTATATCATGCTGTATTCAGGCCTGCTTAGTTCCTTCAGCCAGTGGTTGTAAAGATCTTTGAATAATGATGTCATCAACATTGAGCATTTTTGTTTCACATGCAGCCAGTTGATCTTTTTACCCACGCAGCTACATAGACCAGTGATTTTGACACTGGTTACACACTGGTTAAATAAATATCTGTTAGAGATCGCAAGCTGATTTTGCTGATATTAAAAACTCACTGCTATTTATATTTAAAAATAGCTGGCACTCAGCTTTAAAACCTGCTTTTTTTGTGGAACCTAGGAGGCTTTAAATGCTGTGCAAAAAAATCCAGTTTTTCTTGTACTGCAAAATTAACTAAAATCTCAACAGCAAAAATGTATTGTTATTAGGGAGCAGATGATGTTATGGTCAACTATATTTATATTTTAAAGGCTCAGAGGGGTCAAGGCTGCAGCTATGTTTGCCCTGCAACATAATACAGCTGGTGAAAATCAACCAGAAGCAGAGCTGCTGAGAACAGACGATGACTGATGGCTGTGGACTGAAACGTATTCATTCACAGCCTCGACACGGTGTTTTTGTGTGAAGCTAACTCCAACCCTTAAGGCAGCTTGTGTGAGCCTTACAGTGTTCAAAGGCTTAACTCCTTACTTGAACAGGTGTCCTAGAGACCTCCAAAGTTTCATTTTACCAGGGTTGTGAGGACAGGCGGCCATTGAGTGAGTAACCTTATTTGGAGTCAGACCGGCGGTGCTAACAGAGTGCTGTTGATAGGTCTCACTATGAAAGCAAATCCAGAGTGTCACATTTATCCTCTTGGCATTTCAAGAGGTTTTTATCTTTTACTCTTCTTTTAAGTAGCTCACTATTCATTAAAGACGGTGCTGGAGGTGTTTTAATAATGCATATCTTCTTAGTTTTTTTCTCTGGGTGATATTATGGAGAACTGCTAGAAAAATGACAGCATTACCTTCTCTTCTACATTATGCTATTTTAGATTTTGGTTCTGGTTCAATAATCGATTGCTAAAGCTTCTTTGCTACTCCGTTGAACCCTTCATACTGTTTCTATTTAAACTTGAACAGTGCTCAGTCATGACACGTGAACCTAAGTCATCATACCATCCACCTAAATCCATCTTACTGTACACTCTTAATACACATCCAGTGTGTGTGAAGAACGACACTGATCCGTCTCTGCCTGTTTTTACAGCAATGCTTCCATAATCCTCATCCTAATCCACTGCCTGTGTGTGTGCATGTTTCTATGTCTGTGTGTTTTAATATCTGTGCATGTGTTACATGATATTTAAGTATAGGGCTTTCAGAGGTCCCTCCTCTCTTTCCCATGCCTTACACACTATATGCATAATACCATAGATAGATAGCCCTCCAGTCATCCACTCCTCTCCATCGAACCACTCAGCACAATAGCCCTGGACACAATCACTCTGCAGTCAATATCTCCATTACCATTTCAGTCAACAGAATAAACACAGTGAAAATTGAACGGTTATGGGTAATATTACTTTTAAATGAGCTGATGAAATGAGCGCAGTAATGATAGGAGAGAGGGCAGCGAGATGAAGAGATGTGAGTGTGTCAATGCAACTTAGAGACACAAGAGCAGAACTGCAGCTGAATCCTGTCTTTTTATTAGGATGCGAGGATGCATCTGGCTGGTTTACTGGCAATTTAATGGCAATTGCAAATTGTGCATGTAAATGCCATGAAAGGTTGTACAAAGACTGATGCTAAGTCACTCACATAGGACGTTTGTTCATTAGACCAGAGTTTTCACTTGTTGTTGACTAAGAAAAATGTGTTTTAGCTTTATTTGTCATTTGTGGCAGTTTAGCTAGGAACAGATCATGGTTTGAGTGAGACTGCGTTGAAGCGGAGGATAGCAGTATCAATCTGAATCCATCTTGGACCATTATGTTTTCAAGGTAATGAGGTAAAGGTAAAGTCCTGCCTCAACTTGATGATTTACGTACTCTTAGACAGGAGGGCACACAAACAAACAAAAACTCCACAAAACTGGTTGAGATCCAGTAGAGACATCATGGTCCATGTCATTATTTTTAATGTCAATTAATATTTATTTTTTATTTTTTTTTTTATTATTTTTTTTTTTTAGATACTTTAGTAATCCCAGAGGAAAATTCGTTACGGCTGCTGCCAAGCAGTGTCATACAATGACTAGCAAGGCACGCCACAGGCTAGGGTGAAGTGTCTTGCCCAAGAACACACAACAGTGACTAGGGAGGAGTTGGTTATTGGACAACCCTGCTATACCACTGCACCACTGCTGTCCCCACTGCTGTCCCTATTACTAAAGAAAGCAAGAAAGAAAGAAAGGAAATGAGAGAATGAATGAAACAGCTCTTTTCTTTGTTTCAGAAATGGTGCTTGGTGACAAATAGAGAGGAGTAAGAGGTTGATGAGTGGAACCCTCAGCAATGATAATCCCATTAGTACTGTACTGTATGTTAAGCTCTCCACTAATGACTGATGTGTGTATGTGCATGTGTGTCACATGCATGCACAGAATATGTGCTGTGTGTGTGTGTCCTGCTTGGACCATCCTAATTATCAGATGTGACTCACGTGAAGGTAATTACAGCATCTGAGACAGTGGGAACAAGGCTACAACTGACCCAGAAATCTACAGGCTAATGAAGCGATAAGACACACACACACACACACACACACTTTCTCTCAGTGTGTCACTCTCACCTCACGCAGCGAGACAAGGACAGAGTGAGAGTGAGAGAAAGACACAATCAAAAAGACAGAAAGAGGAACAATGTTTCCCTCAGACTGCATTAACGAGAGTACAGAGATTTGGGAGGAGCTGTCAAGAGACTCTCCGTCAGGCAGCTTCAGGCTCAGCCCTCTTCCTAGTATGAACTAATCTGCTGCTCTCTGTTCTTTGTCATATCTGGCCATGGCTCCAATGTACTGTGGTCTGCTTCCACAGCCGCGGATTAAGCTCGGCTACCCGAGACTAAATTCTCTATTGAAGAATCATCTAGGTGTAATCCCTGTGTGAAGCCAGCCCTGTGTGGTACAGCATATTATATCTTTCACAATAACTATTAGACACAGCAGGCTGCACACACTGGAGGTACTGGGGACAAGCATGCTATGGTTTGTTGTTTATTGGCAACAGGGGTTCTTTAAAGTTGTTATGTAAAAAGATGGTTCACTTAAGGTGGTTCTCCTGAGGAGCACTTCAACAGATGGAGGGTTCTGATGAGTTGTTTTCCTCCACAGTGATTAAAATGTTATAATATACTTTGTCACATAGTTCTTTAATAATCCTGTCTCCCCTTTCAAAATTCCATTTGATTCTTTTTTCTTTTCTATTAAAATTTCAGGGGGCACAAAACAATAAGTACATGTCATATACCAAGCAAGTGTGCACAGTAAACTTATCTTGATTTCATATATATTTTTCCCATTTGCCCTGTTAAAGACTATTTTAGGTGTTAAAACATGGCTTCTAAAACAAAAGGAATGGAAGGAGGATGTATGTAATATTTCTTTATACTGTATATCCTGCTTCATGTTTCTAAACGTGACTCGTACAAGTTCCCCCTCTACACCCCTTCATAGTGTAGGTAGTGCATATATATGTTGTTAAAGTCCATTGAACCTAAGTGTAGTACATGCTCATGCTCAACTGTCAGCACAAGCCGAACACACAGCGACCCATCTCTGGTGTTTTACAGTTTCAAATCCAGTATACCGCCATGTGGTTGTGTGCCTCAAGTGGCAGTTTACGTTATTTTTAATATAATTAATGTAGTTTTAAGGAACTTAACGTCACTGTTTTGCTGACCATCATAATGTCATAGTGAGGCTTCAACATCACAGTCTTTTACTTAATAAATGTAATCAATAATGGGCTATATTAACCAGACATTTCATTTGTAATTTAAATAAATAAATTGGTGAACAGGTGCACCCCACACATAGATGGATGGATCAATACATGGAGTCAGGAGATAAACAGAGTTGAGGTGCTGGAATGGCTTTCACCAACCAACCAACCATGTCAAGAACAATGCTGCAAGTCATGAGTCATGGAGCTCCATCCAGGTGTTTTGTGTTTAAATGCACTGAAGGATGGTGTAAGCATGTCTGGTGATGCATAAATAAAAAAAAAACAAACATGTTCTTTTCTCATCTGTAGGGCCCCCCTGCTTGTGGAGACCTTGAGAAATAAACCTCCACCTGAGCCTTGTTGTGGCTGCACTCTGCTCCAGACTGCCATGTATTTATGCAACCTCGGCGCTCCTAAAGGCACAGGTCATTTGTTTTGCATGTACCAGTTTGCATCTAACAGCTCCATTGACGCTGCAATTTAAGTGATAAGTGATACAAAGTGCGACCCACTCATAATGTTGGTCTGTGAGGCAGAGCAGGTTACCCTCAGCCCACGTTCCAGCCATCACACAGGATCCCTGATTCTGGTGCTCCTACACAGACAGAACGTGTGTGTGGTGTGTGTGTACATGATTGACTGTGTGTTTGAGTTATCATATTCCCAATTACACAGATGAGTGTCTCTTCAATGCTGCGCTCTTTGTACAGATACACAAACAAACAGACATAAACATCACACAAACACACCCACTCTCACACACCAAACCCAGAGAGAGAGAGAGAGAGAGAGAGAGAGAAACACATACTCACACATGGGCTGGAGGCACCAGGCACTTCATTTCCTATTCCGCCCCCTCTCCTCATACTCGGCACCCTCATATTCCACTCTGGCCTCCCCAACACTCAACCCACAGTCACTATAGCAACCTCACACAGAGCTACTAGCTACCAGAGGGCTAATCATGTCATTGCAACATCTGTCTGAGACACACAAATGGCACTCCACTGATGCAACCCTAACCGAACAAATGATAACTTTCTTACCTTTGCTCATGGTGCATCCTGGAACATGAAGTTTAAAAGTGGGAGCTGAAAGACAATAAGATTTTTTTTTTTTTAATTTAACCTGTCTGCACAGTTGATCACAGTTAAGAAAAAAAAATACTGATTGTTGTTTGTCTTGGCTGAAATAAATGGTCTGCTCGAAAACTTGCCATGACGATACAGAGAGATAAATGTAGAGAGGCCTGAAAAGGCAGTGCCAGGAGGGAAAAATGGGCCAGTGGAGTCTGCTACAGAAACATTCCTGCTGGGTATGCTGCTCTGCTGCCACCTGTAGGTCAGAGCCGGCATACCACATAAACAAAGTCTCAGGACTGTGACCTCAGGCCATCTACACGTACAGGAAGTAGAAACATAAAGGGTAGGTGAGTTGTGCAAATGTAAGTTACAGCTGCGGAAGAGGGTCTTAAATCTTTAGTCCTTCAGAGGCCGTCTCATTCAAAATCGGTCCCCTGGAACATCTTATTCTTGTCAGTGTACAAGATGGGTCCCAGTGAAGCACTCTGCTCGCCTCAGTAGATTCTGTGCTTCATCTAACCATACTTTCAAAGAGTTTGATAAAAAACTAATTCAAGTTTTTTGTTTTCTGAAGTTTAGCAAAATGAGTCACACACACAAACTCCAGCCAGCCTCAGAATAAAGAAAGTGGCACTTAGAGAGGCACACACACACACAGCCTACGTGCAGCCTCTGCATCTTTCAGCAAACTGAAAGGGGATGAGCGAATGTTTTATATTTAGAATGGTGACGCTATGCAAACTTGCGCGCTAACATGAGAGGAAAGCTCAGCGATGCGTTGGAGAGCTGCATGTTCAATAATGTATCAGAAGCAGCGTTTTAAAAACAGCTGGGGATCGCTGCTCTGTCTTGTCCTGTCTGCCAGTCTGTCTCTTTGCGTGCCTTTCCATCAGTCTGCCCACTGCGACGGCAGCAGATTTGCCACTCCTGTGGGGAGCTGATGTTTGTTTAAACTTTCATCCTGTCGACAGCGTCTGAACTCAGTCTTTTCTGTCCCTAAGGACGAATATCCCTCTGCGTTTTCTTCACTCTGTACCTCAGAAGAAAACCCCATCCTTTTCTCAATGTTTTTGTCCTTTTTCTCCTTGCTGTGTGTTTCTCTAGTGGTCATGGCATAGCTTTTAAGAGATATAAATCATACACATATCCGGGCTGGAGAGCACTCATATACACAGAAGGAAGCGTATGTGAGCACATGAGTCTATTTGAAGGTTACCACACTAATCACTGCTTACCTGTTTCAGTACACAGGTCCGCTGTGCTTCTTCATCCTTGAGGAATGAAAGAGCAAGAAATCTCCCCAGAATTCTCCTGCAAGAGAAAAGAGACAGGGTGGGGAAGGTAAGGGAAGAGGAAAAGTGGGAAAGGGATTAGAAACAGAGCCTTAGCCTTTCAGAACTCAATGCTCTTAAAGCCAGCTCTGGCTTTCAACTAAGTTCCTTGTGTTTGTGTCTTCTTTGCATTGGGTTGTGTGTCTGCATTTAGATTGAAGCTGCCAACGCGAACGCCTGAGATCAACTATTGCAGCGGAGTTGTTCCAAAAACAGTTTGGGTCAAATGGACAGCCCTAGCTCACCTCTTACACCGGGAGCTTTTAAGGCTTTTCAGACTTCCCAGCCAGCTCCTTACAAGCCGTATGGGCTGCGTGTGGAGGAAGAGCTGAAAAGCTGGAGTGGGAAAAGCATAGGGTGCCTTCATATGATAAGCACACACTCTGACAGATCAACGGGGCAGCATTAGGACACACATACAAGCACAGAGAGCATGAGAAATGTAAGCATAGAGAGACCGCCCCGACCGCGGGCGTGCACGCACACACACATCCAGATGTTACTATTCCATGTTTTATGACTGCGATGACCGGGTGTCATCATTCTGAATTCTTCTGCTATCTATGGAGTGCAGTAGGAGTCCACCATGTCAAAGAAAAAAGTAGAAACCACTTCACGGGTGGGGTGAAATCAGAATGGATCAAGGGCAGTTATTTTTGTTATGACATATGTCATGTCATATGTGGAACTTAAGACACATAACACCAAAGACAAATAATATATAAAAAACATGTTTATGTTATCGGCCTCATTTGGGGAATAAAAGACCTTGCTGTGGGCTGTGTCAAGCTACAGCAATGGTATCACAAAGAAAAGGAGAAAAGTTTAATATAGTTTGATTGAATCTGTCCTTGGTAAATGGTGCCATGACAAAGAGTCCCCACTAGTCTGTGCTGTTACACCACTCCTGCGTTTGTGCTGCTGACCGACTTACCAAAGGAGGGCAGAGACGATGATGGCAGCATACATTAACTGCAGCATCTGATGATGTAAAGATTATGAGTGATTTAATTGCAAATGAAAACTGGGACATCTGATTCATGTTACATTCCTTGACCTGTAAACACCAGTTATTTCTTTTTTTAGGTCACAATAGCAGCACCTCACGTGATATAATCACAAGCTGTTTGAAGAATCTGTGTCTTTGCCTGGCTTCTGATGATCCGCCTAACGTGATAGATTTTAGCGCTGCCCTAGCTTGCATATATGTACACGGTGGCAAATGGGTGTGTGCACTATGTGTGAAAAGTAGTTCACACTTTATTTTCAGTTGATGACACATCCCTGCCTCCATTCTTCTTGCTTGCACTATGTTTCTTCTGTAATGATCTGACAATGGGCTGGTGAAATCAGCTGGGTGGAGGATTATTATGAGCATTGGTTACCCTGTATTGCGGGCACCAGTTTTCCTCTCCATCATGTTGTTTTCTTGTTTGGTTTCAGTGCTCCCTGGTTGGAAACCACCTTGTTAGTGAGAATGTGCTTCACCTGTGCTGGCCCAGCAGAAGTAATTAAAGCCTCAGCAGCTTTGTGCAAGAGAGAGAGGGAGAGTCTGGAAACTAGATCATTTGGAAAGCTCATGTTGGTGCAAGCAATTTCAGTTTACAGCTCTTGCACAATAAGCTGGGACAGGTTATGTTTATCCTGCAACGGCATCACTGTGGATTCCTCCCTGAATTTTCTGTGTTAAAGTGGCACCCATGGCAAACGTCTGTCTGCAAGCCCTTTTTTTTCGCTGCTTTGAATTTCAGTGAGGATTCCCATGGGAGCCCTTCAGAGCAGACTTTGAAGCCTTTTTATGTTAATGGGTAAATTGACTATTCGGAATAACTCAAAATGTTGATAGTAATTTGAAGGGAATTCGTCTCCAGGTGCTCCGCCTGGACATCACCTTAAAGGTTTCTGCCGGTGGCCGGAAATGACTCGGGGGCGAAGCAGTGTATTATTTAGGTCACTAAAGTGCTTTCACGTAGCCTTTTCACACCATGAACCAAACTATTTCTGCACAGCAATGGCCCAGATAATTTTTTGATGTCTAACCCTAACCAGGGCAGCTCAGTGGAACTGGAGCCTCACTTTGGTTCGGCTTCACTCAGCATGTGTGAAACGCTCTTCTTAGGTTTCTGTCAAGTGGACTCAACATCAATGCAAGTGTGTAAGCAGGGGCACACGGAGTGGGCATCAGATGCCCCGTCTCTTAAGCCTGCTTTAAATGTAGCATCACAGTAGGGCTGCTCATAACACTGACATAATTACCTACAAACTTTATTTTAGGACACCACCCTTGTCGAGCTTCTTTTTTTTTATCCTGGCAGTAGATCACATGCTCACTTGTAGTATCATATACACAGAACTGATCATAATTTACCCAGAATGTTTAGGAGGTCACCAAAGGTCAAATAGGCAGTAGGGGCTGTCAGAGCGGCATGACAGTTTTATGTAAACAACTTGAACTTGCATACAAGTGTGTGTGTGTGTGTATGCCTAATATTTAAGAATTTACACAAAGTGATAGACATCTAATCTGCCCTGAGGATGATTAGGCGTGATATGTGCACAAATTCCTGCATAATACAAGTGACCTCCTGCTCCTGAAAAGGGCCTCTGGTGAATTCAACTACCTCTCTAACATACTCATCCAACATCCTAAACATGAAACAGCAAGTTAACAGGGAGAAACGCCATGTCCTGACTGAAACATACACTGCATAAAAAGTCAAACAGGGTTTATTGTAAGCAGCTCAAATTTTTTTTTGCCCAGCTAGATTGATTTCTTTAATGTTTGAACAACTCACGAGATGTGATTTCCTGATCAAAACCATGTTTTTGTAAGTGGTTTAAAATACAATTCCAGCTCTACATGTGAGTCCGGAACAAGCTTAAATCAAATTCCAAAGCGTCACACAAGCTGATATTGTATCTGTTGAATCCACAGAGACATAAGTGCACGCTTCTACGAGCAGAGCACTTTCCAGGACAGCAGTCCATCAGCAGATACCAAAATAAATGATCTGGTGACACTTTGTGTAGGGGCTTCCATTTGTCATGTGTCTACACCGGAAAAGCTAAACATGTAGCCAGGTAGCACGCTGTACACATACGCAACATGCAGCTGGAGACACTTTCTGTTCGCATGCTCCCATCAACGTTATCACTTGTTCTGTTGGAGGCAGCCCGACCAGGAGTTGCTAACTTGTATTTTATTTTTTTTTTAAATAAATGTTTTTAAATAATTGTTTGCCGGAAGCTTTGCAGTAGGCCGTGCCCCTCTCACTGTCTAATGTGTAGCCAACCTTAGGTTTGTTTCCATGTGTGAACAGTGGAGTCCCACTAGTGGTGCTGCTGGGAAATATTTCACTTCATGGTTAAGGGAAAGTAGCTTTGTGGATTTCTTCTGTTTTACTGGACACTTGAACAAATGTGCCGTTTTAAGCAAAAACCAGCTCATGTCTTATGTTCAATCTTGCCAAGATTCCTTCTAGAAACTGCCAGAGGCTGACCCTGATCCTGTTTTATTCTCTCCGTATAGCGGTCAGTCGATAATTTCATGTTAAGTTCATTACCACCTATTTGTTACATTTTATTTATATGCCTGCTTATTATTACAAAAGAGGTCAAAGGTTTAATTTTCTGTATTTATCTTTTAATGAACACCAGTAATAAGTGAAGTGTATTATTGTGCTTTATGGGTTAATCACATGTGTAGTGAAAGGAGCACATCAGTAAACAGGCAGCCCTCTGTTTTCATTGATTTACAGGCAGAGAAATACGTTTGTTTCTTCAAATTCACACGGATGAGAACACAACACAGCTGTAACATCCCCTGTGTAGAGGACAGGTTTCTGTGGTTGAGTTTAACTACATCATTTCCGCGCCTTCACCATCATACATATGTTAAGTAGTTTGAAAAAAATGACCTGATCCAAGGGGGACTGAAGCAGAGTCAGACCTGACTGTCTGCCGCCCTGGTTGTTATGTGTTGGGCACTTTTTTTTTCTTTGTGTGTCTGTTGCAAAATGAAAACTGGTTAAGCTCAGAAAAAGATCACCGTTTGAGTTACAGACCCTTTAACAACTCTTGGTCCTGACTTAAACATGCCGAACTACATTCACATAACCACAAGGGAACTACAAGAAATGTGAGCCCATTATAAATGCAAACAATTTGACCACTGCTGTCATTTTACTTGTTGAGGACAGGCTGTATACACAGATCACGATTGGACCAAATAGACCCATGGAGACAGAGGCCAGGAAGAGTTTTCTGATGACAGTTAACAAAAAAAATATGTGGGAATAAGATTTACATTGAATAGATTAACAAACACTGGAAATATGCAAGTGCGAACATATTTAGCAAATCACATAGGTGACAATATGTCGGGCATGTGTTAACGGCTTGTGCAGCTTCTGTCTATTAATGTAGGTTTAAGTGCAATTCCATGTTTCCGAGGTTGTAACAGCAAGAACGCTTTTCACGCTTCCATAAAGCTGGATCTCTTGCAGGAGACAGATTATGAACTGCTGAGAACAGATACAGCAGTGGAAGCTGGGGCGTACAGTATGCTTCTCATAATGCAACTAAACTGTGTCTATCAAACTTTACACCCATTTTTTACTGTACAGTCATACTAACCCTGCATAAAATATAATAATAAAATAAATAAGTTATTATTATAATCACTTATAGAGTTCTTATGCTCAAGCTTCAAAACCACCAACAGGCCTTCAAGATTTAAGCTATGTTCATTTATAGTATTTAAGTAATGATCTCTTTTGTCAGGCCACTTTGAGCCCACATTACAGCAATATGGCTTAAAATTATATATAAAAAATAATACTGTGCTTTTGTGTAGAAGAACAGGTACTGTAGAGGGTGGCTGTATGCAAACTACACCACTGAGAATTGCATGTAATGGCAGTGAAATGACAGAGTTTACACAAAAGGAACAAGCATCCCTGTTGTGAAAAGGCCTTTGTGAAATAATCCTATATTTTCCAATTCTATTTAACACCCGTCAATGAGAAACTCAGGCTGAATGTTCCTTTCCAAGCTGCAGATGCTATTGTGCGCTTAGGGTGGCCCTGTAGTCATGGATATATGGTGACAATTCAGAATTATCATTGGGTAGGTGCAACAAATTACTCAGTGGTGTCCTACTTTTAAAAGACATATTAGACTCTACTGTGCTCCAGGCCAAGAGAGAGAGAGAGAGAGAGAGAGAGAGAGAGAGAGAATGACTGAGGGAGTGAAACAAGTGTCTACAACACAGAGGGGAAGGAAGAAAAATGAACTGGTGTTATTGGGTGAAAAAGAGAAGAGAAAGGGAGAAGTGGAGAAACTTTTATAGAGCTTTGTTCGATTCCTTATCATCTGCTATCATCTTTGAAAGGAAAAATTACCCAGAACATATAATTCTCCTAACATCAAATTGTCCCTGTGCCATCCTAATGCTTCCACTGACAAAGACAGCGGAGGCAGCTTTTTTTCCCACTAAGAGCCTGCAAAGTTTTGAATAAGGAACACCTGACATTTTTCCTTTCCAAGACGAGCGGGATGGAGCATTAATTTAGGCAGAATAAATAGAGAAAAGTGGCAGAATGTCACCAGTGTAGTGTTGGGTGAGACCGGCATGACCTGACACCTGGTTATTTCTTGCTTTTTGACAAGGTCACAAGTGTTAGGCAGATATTGGATTCCCACGAGTGCTGAATGGGAATGCCGGGGCAGAATTAGACCGGCCACAGAATGACAACAATGGGTGTCCTAATGAAGCCTCTCAGTCACACTGTGAAAGTGACCCATTTTTCCTTTTTCTTGCACTTTTTCTTCCCCTCTCTCGCTTGAAACAGATGCCCCAAATTCTTCACAGGGAAGAATATGCATAAATTTAATTAAAATTATTGGGATAGATTCTGATACCCCCCCCCTCTCTCCCTAAACCATTAGTCCTTGGGTTTGCTGGAATTGCAGCGGGTGAGGAGTCTGATGGGGTCAGCCTTCATTCTCAGGAGAAAATGTCACCATGGAAATAGTAAATTACAATAACACAGATGAACTTTCACTTTAAAGGACAAGATGGGATTGAGAAGATGTTTTAACTGCATGTGTGTGTCTATATATATGTGTGGTAAAGAACCAATTTTCTCCTTATTTTAAGCTTAAATGATTTTCCTGTTGGCTGTTCCACAACATCTTTTTTTTAAAATATTAAAAAAGGATTTGGGAAGGTTTATGAAAAAAAAAAATGTGGAGACTGGTCCAAATTGCATACCCTTGCAAGATAGTAGGGGATTTTGTTAAATATCTTGCAATTACAAAATTCCCTGGAGCGACTGATTATACAGCACTCAGACACCCAGAGTAAGTGCACAAGGTTGTTAGCTGATCTGCTTCCATGTTTAGAGCGAGCTGTGGTCCCGAAGGTGTCTCGGACATTCTGAGCCACCTCAGATAGGCACTATATAATTCTTTTTTATTTTTATTCTTCTGCTCAGGTTGATCTGCAGCTTTTGAATAGGGAATCATTATTAAATTGAAACGGAGTTGCCTGAGATCACAGATCCACGAGGCTTTGTGTGATTTTTTGTGTGTGTGTCAGATTTAAGGGTTTTCTTACTGACTTAAAACAATCCTTCCTCTTCATTACCTCTTTATAAATAAAAATAAATAAATTATGAGCCAAAACAAAAGGAGGTTTGATTTATGTGCTCATAAATTGTGACATCATATATCTGCTGGGGGGCTGAGTCTTACTTAGATGCGTGTAGTGAGGCCCCAAGGAAAGCTTTCTATGGTTGAGAAAAAAAAGGAACAGGGAAAGTGAAAATATGTATCCTGCCCTTTAAGGCAACTGCTGACTGCAGGAGGTTTGGGCTAATTTATTCCAGATTCTGCCTCATTCATGACCATTGGAGGAGAAATCTGGTCTGGGACCCTGGTAGTCACTGATGATCCACATTATGTGAGACATTTACAAATTTATGCTTAAACCTTCCCATCTGCTTAAAGACTCATCAGGGTCAGACTAAGAATATCGAACCTGTTTATTATTCAGAATGTTAAACCTGGATCATTCAGATCATTATATCATTAGTGTTCTAAGAAGCAGCACTCATGTCACCTTACAGCTCTATAGGGTGGATTCAAGGGACAAGACGAAGGTGCGGTCCTGTTGCAGCGATGTCATATGCTTGGTCTCCAAATGAGGCCTTAAGTAGTCAGTCCTGAACACAGCTTATAAGGAAACACATCAGCTGAAAATGTAGCCAAGCAACAGTAAACACATGCGAACTAAGATGTTGGTCTCTGCTTTGTTTACATGTGCTTCCTCATGAGATCAGATAAGATGAGGTGGTGGATTGCTCCTTAACTGCTGCCTGTGGCACAATTATATCAATATCTTGTGAGGTGTGATGCACCATTATTTGCAAATCTTCTTTGTGCACAACTGAGACATAGAGAGTACAAGACTTCTGTAATCTGAGAGCAGCCTGGGTTACAATATGACATTTGTTAATTAATATACAGTCACATGGTCACAGCCAAGCTGCTGCTACTATAATGGGAGCTTTAGTTCTTTTTCCACTGAAATATAATCGCTTGACTCAATTAAATGTTAATGAAAAAAACAAGGTTATGCTAACTATGGCAGGGAGTTAGAGAAGACAGTTGTTTTTTCTGGGTTGACAGACTCAGAAATTTCATAAAATTCAAAACTTTTTTAAAAATGTAGGCTAATAATAAACTAGCTATTGATGGCCTGTTATTAAGCCTTTCTATTGTGACAATGGCATATAAAAGGTTTTTAAATAGTTAAATGCCTTTGACAAAGCTGAGCTGAACACTGAATAATAAACCTGATTACTTTTGTGATTAATTAGCCTTGTAAGAGTAATTACTTTAATAATGTAATTACCTATTTTAAAGTAAATTAAGTAACAAGAAATGATGTCATCATTCAGTTTCAATGTAAAATATATAACCAATAATTAGGGGTAGGGTAATTCTACAGTGTGATACTTTAGTGTAAGCATTCTTTTTTTTCTTGCAGTGATGGCATCCTTTCTTCACATCAGGAAGCAGAAACAGATCTCTCCTGTCACCGCCCCTGTAGCTGCACAATTGTGCATGTGTGCATGTGCGCACATGTGTTTGTTTCTTCCCAAGCATCTGCTGTCATGCAGGTGTTGAAAATCGAGGTGCAAATAAGTCATCCAGTCAGTGGTAGTCACTAATAGGACAGAGGGTGCTCCTATTGCTGCTACCCGAGCAAACGCAGACACACAACTTCTGCACACTGTCTGAGGCGCTCACAGACACACACGATCATCCAGAGGAGTGAGCTATGGCCTTATTACCCACCTCACTTCCTTGCAGCCGGTGTCCTCTCGTAAAAGCACAACACTGTTCCCATCTTCTCCCCTACACACTTCCCATCCATCCATTCATCCATCCTATCTCTCATTTAACCCCTTCCTATACTTGGGACTTCTTCTCCCTTCCTTATTTCCATGCACCTTTCCTTTGCACCTATTTTCTTACCTCATTCACTCCTTTGCTCCACACCTCCCATCACCCCTCCCTCTTCCTGGCACTTCCTCCTCTCCTCTCCTCTCCTCGAGCACCTGATTTCTACCCTGCATTAAAATAGCTTCTTCCGCACCTCTTTCCTCCGCATAGCACATACCTGATTTACTCTCCTTTCCCTTCACCCCTCCTTCCTCTCCATTCCAATCCTACCTTAACCTGACCCATCCCTCCCTTTTTTCCTTTCTATTTCCTTTCCTCTCCTCTAAACTTTCATCATATGCCTCTCTGCTTGATCTATTAATCTCGCTCTGTTCTCGTTCAGTCTTCCTTACCCCCTTTCCTTTGGCTCCTTTCCTACCTTTCCTCCCTCCCTCTTTCTCACCCTATTTTCTCCACTCCTCCCAGCCTCAGCACCTGCTGCCGGAGCTGTCTAGACTGGCAATGAAATGAGAATGAGAGAGAGGGAGAGAGAGAGAGAGAGAGAGAAGGGGGAGGTGGATGTGAGACAACACATGTTAGTGGGTGAGCAAGTGCAAAAATAAGAGGACAAAATGAAAGGGAGTCACTAAGTAGAGTGGCTGTTAAAATCAGAGATGATGATAGTATTTGAGGAGACAGATAAAGTGGTGAAAGAAAGGCCTGAAAAAGCACAGACATACAATAACAGGTCCCATGACTACATTGTGGATCCTTTTTTTTCTCATTTTATTTATTTATTTATTTTGTTCTAATTTCTTTGGCCTCTTCCAGGTAAGACAACAACAATCATTTTCTATGCTTCAGAGCCTCACACCCACTAAACACCTCTGTCCGCTCATCTGATTTCATTTTTAATTTTCTGTTTCGCAAGATGTGCAATAAAAAACCTGTTTCACACATTGCATCAAAGTGAAGGAACGTGATGGTAGTGGACTCGCTCAGCTTCTTCCTGATCAACGACATGAATGAAATGTGTGGCATCAGTCCTGTCATATTGTGAGTATACGTGTAGGAGTGAGGAGGAAGAAGCAATGGAGTGATGTGGGAAATGAGGACAAACAGATGCTAGATTACATCTTCATGTGACAGTTACACACAGAGGGGTCTGTTTGATGGTCTGCATGTTTGTGCGGTTAGATGTGTGTGCGTGTTTGAGTGTGTGTTTGTGTGTGCTTGACAGGAGGAGGTGTCCTGTCTGTCTGTAACAGGATGTGATAATTAACCTTTCTCCTGCTGAGAGGAGCTATTAAAGCTAAGGCTGTAAACCAGTTATATCAGGAACAAAACACCTTACACAAGTTGTTAAGGACTGAAGGTGCACAGAGTGAAACTGGTAACTGTATCTGTGTTTATTCATCTGCTTACTTACCTGTCACACTAACTTTAAATTCGGGGCCAGCTCTGCTGCCACATGAGGAACGTTCTACTTTTAAATCAAGCAGAATTATTCAAAGAGCTCCCCACACACGATCAGCTCACATCCAGATTTATCAGTTGGCTAATTTTTTTTTACCTTTTTATCTTTTCCTCAATGAAGATTGATTGACAGCTCACAGTGTGCATACATTTCCCCAGGATAATACTGCTGTACGTCTCCCCCACACTACTTTACATCCATGTTCAGATTAATTTAACTAGTATTTGTGACTTTGTCATAATAATTTTTGCTTTATGGTGAAAAACAATTTTCTGTGGTGGCCTCTGACCTCCAAACAAATTCAAAACATCGAATCCACTAAATCAAGTTTGAGTTCGAGGACTATGACCTTATATGTATTACAAAAATGACCTTTGACCTCCATCCATACCATTCAATACAAATTACTCTTTCAGTTGAAGTTGTTTTCACTAGAAGGTCCTTTTGACCTTAACCATTTATCACAAAAATCGAATCACATTTGTCACAAATCTGATGAAATCCCATCACTATTGACCCAAATATAGTATTATACTGTCTGCACAGTATAAAATCGCAGCATCCAGATCTGCCCTTATTTCAATAAACTGTATTGTAAAAGTATCTTCTTGTTACTTTAAAGTGAATGCACAGTAATTACCATGCAGAATGGTTCCTGCCGGTGTCATCATTAGCTAGATCATTATGTTTGGTGCAGTACTTTTATAATATTTTTAGCTCCCTATAGTCTGGGTAAAGTTTCATCCATAACAGTACAGTCATTGCTGTTGTTATGCGCATCTCACAGAGACAATTAAGTTTTTTTTAAAACCATTTCAGCACTATTACTGCAATTTACAGATAAGGCCTTTCTTCGTTTTTGGAGTCTCACTCAGCACACATAATGAATATTTGTAGGTTCACTCCCAGAGATTGTCATTATGTCATCTACTGTCCATGAAGCTACTGCTGTGTAAATGCACAGCCGCTGTCATTTCTATTTATAATGAGCACAAGTTTGAGCACTGCTGCAAAAAAATATATGGAAGGGTTTTTTTAAATATGAAATGAAATGAATGATGAGGAGAGAGAAGAAAGAGGGAAACAGTGGACATATGATCATGAGAATATAGTGGAGGTATGGATGATTCAAGATATAAGAGAAAAGATCAAAGAGTGAAAGAGGCAGAAACGGATTCAGAACCACCCCCGGAGCCTAGCGTGACATGTAGACTACAAACTTTGAGAGCAAAAACACTTCTAAGGTCTTTCTGACTTTGACGTAATTTTAAACCAGAAGGAAAAAACCTAACCTGCTATAACATACCGGGAGGGTGCTGTATAGCTGGGAGGCTGTTTAAATGCATACTGCCACATTGACTGTATCCACACCATTTGTGCGGTCCCATGCTCAGATGATGTTGGGCAATACGATCATATTTTCTCTTAACATAAAACATAAACCATGCATTGTTTCTGGCAGATATATTTTCAAACTAATTTCTTGTTGGAAAATTCCATCTCTACTTCATTCATTCTGTTGTGTCATGTGTCTAAAATTCAACGTGCTGCTGAATAAGGCAAGAATAGCATCATAATATACTGAATGGCAAGACTATTACTAAACATTTGTAAATGTATGTCAACATCCTGCATGCTCACAGCCAAGAGTGGGCAGTGGACATCGCACTGTGACACTGTTACACACTGAAGACCTCAAATGGGCAGGAGTACCTTTAACTGAGCCAGATATGGAGCTTGAACGTGATCTTCCATGCTGCCACAACATGCATGAGAAGTCACCCGAATGCTGTGAGTTGTGAACTTTTGTTCTGTTTGACAGTGTAAACACTGACTGAGACTGAGAAGAAGAGAGCAGGCAGCAACACTAGCTTGGCTAAAATCTGCTGTTAAAACATTAACATCAATGTTACAACATTGCAGCAGTCGTGGTCAAATATTGTAATATTTTATGGTATCGCTGTTACAGTGTATCTACCTAATAGGGTACAGTGGTACAACATGTGTAACAATAATATCATGTAATAGTGTTGTACATATATTATGTATTTTTTGTGTACCTACATAGTGTTGTTACAGTGTAATATGAACTGCATTCTTCTAGGAAGCCAATGGGCTGAACTGAGACCCAAGGCATCCTAATGCTGGAGTGGGTAAATCGATGCTCAGGACACCCTTATGTTGGTCAGGTTGCAGAGCTCAAGGGGAAATGACATCACTTTGGTATACAAACTATGCTTAGCTTCAGTCAAAACTTCACTGCCCTCAGTCTGCACTGTACATGTAACAGCTGTGTTGCTACGCCATTGTTGCTCTTTGATACAGTGGAATAAACCAGTTAAACTAATGTATACCAGCTAACTTTTACATACATATGTACTAGTACATGGTATCACATATTGTTGGTTGTACCGTATTAGGTATATACACCATAAAATACCCTGATTTTTTTTTAATGTTATTTCTGAATACAAAATTACTCCTCATTGCCACCTCATAACTGTATGTAGTACAATACACAGATTCACATGCACAGAAAACAAAACAGGAACTCAGTCTCAAGTGAGGGCCAATGCGGCAGATGGGCCAGCAGTAGAGTAACATATGACTTTGTGCCCCGAGTGTCTCCAGTAGCAGCACGCCAGCCAAACCTTAGCCACTAATGAGGCTCTACACCAAGTCCCAACAGAGCCCACTCCAAACACTGAACTAGACACGCACACACAAGGAATAAGATGGAGACTAAGATGTAGGCACATGCCCTCTCACACACACACACACACACACACACACACACTTTTACACAGCCTTGGGCAACAAAGCAAATTGGATTGGCATCCCTGTCTGCTTCTCCTCAGTTGTGAGGTAGGTGTGGGAGATTTGGACAACATTCAGAAATGATTATCACAGTTCTGTCTCACATTATTGATGTGTGACTGAGTTTTGTATTGAAAATCACAGGGTAAAATTTCTAACACCCTCTTTGAACCTAATGCTTTTTATTGCTTTGTTAGCAAAGTTTGATTAGAGCACAGAGCGACTGTAACAGTACTTCTGTGTTCAAGTGCTGGTGATCAGATGTTGATCAATAATTAGAGCATATGATTGAATTTACAACTGCATGCTGCCTACTGTACTAACATGAACTGATCCATTCAGCTCGCCATTTAATACTACTTAAAATCATGCTGTATAAATGAAATGATTTATGATTTAATATTTTTATAATACTCACAGAATGTGAATATCTCACTACACATTTTTCAGCAACAGCCGGGACGAGCAAAGCGACTTAATATTTTAACATCTTCCCAAACATGAGCAGTGGTTGTGTCACCAAGATCTGCACTACAGAAATGACAAGCAAACTTTAACTGGAGAAAGATTTGTTTTAACTTCAAAACAGTAAAAACTGTCAAACATTGTATAACTCAGAAAAAATACCGCAAAGCTGCACTGAAGCAAACAGGAGTGGGACGTACAGTAAGACATGGAGGGCGTATAGGGAAAAAATGTTACCTAATGACATCATGATGTAGCACAGCAGTTAAAAATGCTAATATATTACATACATCCTCTGCTCTCCTCTTCGTCTGTGGATTAATGTGACCTGCTATGGCAATAAAGTTTCTTTGAATCCTTTAATAATATATTCACAGACAATAGTAAGACAATATATCCACATAACAAATATAAAAAAACTATGGAAGTTTCCAACCTCCTGTCACAGTACGCACCTTCTTGGGGTCATATAAATATACTGCGTTTAATATCTGCTGATTGGGGCAAAAATGGTAGTGCAAAATACCTGACATCAAAAATGAAAAACTAACAACACGTCTTCATGAAAAAAAATGGGACAGACACAGCTGCTATAAATTCCCTGTAAATAGTTCTCAAACTCAAACTCTGGGGTTTGAGTCCCCCTGACACCAGGAGCTGTTTTGTTTTCACTTGCTGTTAAGTTTCAGTTGTGTTTTTACTCACAGTTGGAGTTAAGCATCAAAAAGTACTGGTTAATGTCAGGAATGTTACATGGATGGTTGGTTGTAGGATTCACTGGTATCTGTGATGATGTATTGAACTAATCATCTGCAAGAACCCCAACTGCTACCAGAGAGAGCATCAAGGTGCACTGGCTGACTGTACAGGGTTGTTGACATGTTTTAACTCGGGATGTCTCTGACCCAGCTCTTCCTGTTCGTTCACAACAACAGCTTCTAAATGATGATTATGGCAGCTCCGTTAGCCCATTGGCTTTGTGTAGCCTTACGCTTTCAATTTATTTGTGTAAAATGTCAAAAAGTACACGTTTTCTTTCATGCCTTAATTGTTTGTAGATATTTTTATGTTAAATATCTGTTTTGAACACAGATATGTAATAGTTTTGACTAGAATTTCACTATGCAGTAATTCAGCATATTCTATCATTTATAAATAAATGCACTTTAAATAACTTTTTTGTGTTCAGACATATTGACCTTCATGTTAATTACACCGTCCTTCAGATGTGAATGACCCACAAACAATTTAAAACAAATGTGGGGGATTGTTTCTTTTTTATTTTCTCAAAAGCATTTGAGACATGTGCTTTTTCGACTTCAACCACAGCAGCGCACACTGCAGATATTACCAGTATGCACACACACACACACACACAAGGTCAAACAAAGTTGTGCGCCATTGTAGCACATTTAATTTTCTTCTGTAAGTATTGTGAGTCTGCTGATATTACGGAGCATCCAAGCCCGGAAGTAATAAGTTTGAGATATACTAAAACCTACTGAAACCTGTAGTCCATAAATAAACAATAACAGTGGCATTTCCTTTTAAAAACTAAAGTTTCTCTTGCAGGCAGACGCTGACGTGACTTACAGCTTGTGACAGTTAAGACATCAAGACAGTGGAAAAAGATTCACGGTGCATTTGTGTGCACTGTAAGAGATTAGCAAACAGATCATGATGCATGTCTTGTTGAGTTCAAATACTTTGTTAACTTTTAGGATGACGCACATGCATCACACATGTCCTTACAGAAAGTGTAATGTTGGCTTCTGATTCAGTTCTGTGCATTTCTAAGCGTGGCTTTACCAGGAGAGTGCAGTGGGAGTGCTACCCAGAGTGTTTCTTTGTTATCTTAACACAGTGTTATTGTGTTTCAGCTAGCAGGATCTTGAGCCAAATAAATTTTGAGGACGCAGATTGTTCCATGATAAACACACTGTGCCAAGTGCTGATGGCACGCTGTGTTTTATGGGTAGAAAATCAGAGACGAGAAGGAAAACACGAAATGAGACTCTCTTACCTTAAGAAGCACTTCAGCACGTCAAACTGCAAAGAGAAGGAGAGAAACAGGGGAGAGGCAGAGGAGAGAGAGAGAGAGAGAGGGGGAGAGGGGGGAGAACAAGAGAGGAAAAGATTGAAATTAGATTACCACAGGGTGCAGATCAACAACTTTTCAAGACACTTCACAAGAGAACGTGCAAGGTAAAACTACAGAGTGCTTTCATTTCACAATCACTGCTATTGTGCATTTGTCTGCAGTGACATTCCCCGTCCTCTCTCATAAATACAACTCACACAGCACATGCCCTTTTATGCAAATGATCCTTCTTAAGGACACCTAAGGTTAGTTGAATTTAGTTCAAAATTCTACTATGGAATTCTCACATTACTTTTCTAATTATACACCCAATCTATCACTTCTATCCTAAAAACTCCCAAAGACATTTTCTTAGTCTATATGCACTTTGTGGTTTTGTGTAGTGTTGATGAACGACCCCCCAAACAAGGGTGACACACAAAATGTACACATAATCTCAGGTTATTTAAAAATAATGCTATTATTACACATATAAATGAAGTGAGCCATTAGAGTTTGTGTTTTTAAACAACAATCCCTTACACTAGTCCCACATAATAGGGTGTAATAGATGCTGGCCTGCAGTTTGCACAATAGTTAGAAAATCAGATCGGTTTGGTGAGGGCTGTTGTTGGGGTCATGTAGCATGATGTGCAAAATGGGATGCCAGAAAGGAATGCTATTCCATGATAACATGAGTTCAGTGGTTCAATCACTATTTTGTCATCATATTGATGCATTCTAGATGTAAAAAGTACATAAACTGACTGCGATCTTGATTATTGTAAACATTGAAGCCCGGAGCAGGTGTGTTTTGACAGTTTTGACTAAGAGACGATCTACCCGAAGAAGCAAAGTGAAACCGTTTCTCCTGCTCTGAACACCATTTGACAGCTGCAACGTTTAAAAACAACAACATTAAAAGAGACTGCTTCTGCTAAATTTGCCTCAACTTACTGAATTTAAACAAACAAAGTTCTAGACGTAGAGCTCAGACTTCTCGAATCTCTGGAAGCTATACAATATTTATTCCTCTTCTTCTGGCTTCACCCATGCAGCTCCAAACTTTATCAAATCAGAGTGCAGAGGATAGAGGATAGAGGTATAGTTGCTGCTCTGTTTTGGGTCTTCTCAGTCATCCATTGCCAACCGCTGACATCTCTGTATTTCACTTTGCCATATTCTCCTGGCTGCAACTCTTGCAGCCTTGAAAAGAGATAATGCACCCTTACAAACACAATGAGCAATAGCGCCAAGAAAATGTTTTCAGATTTATAAAAGGGAACAAACTCCAGCTACTTCCTAATTAAAAAAAAATCAGAGGCTACCTTAAAAGGCTGACAGACATATTGTAATGGTTGACCTTACTTGAAAAACAATGTGTTCTTGTTAGACAAATTAGCTGGAGCTCTCCACTCAGTTTCTGAAAAGGTCACCTAAATAGAATCCAGGTACCAGGTAATGTTTTTTGAATCCAGCAAAAAGAACCTGAATACAGAATGAGACATATTTAAGAGTCTTCAAACTGTACAGTTTAGTTTTATGAGGTCACTGCAGCGGCGAGACAGACTTTAATTTATTTAAAGTGATTACAGCAGGTATAGGAGATGGTCTCTAACTGCCAGCTCATCATCACTGGGAAAACATATCTGTGGCCCTGAAATAAGAGAGTTTCACCCCTAAAGCTGTCTTTAAGAAAGTGTATGTTGTTATGTACACCCTTAAAACTCAGCCTTAACCAGATATTTATTAGTTTTAAAGCCTTTACCCAAACCACAGGTGGCTCACTCTCTGATGTAAAGAGAGAATGACTGTAAAGAGCACATGATTACAATAGCATGTGGCTTAAGATACTAGGACATGTACTTAACCTAAGATTAAACAACATGACACCATATCCATACACTTTAAGATCAATCTGACACCCATGAGTGCTTACAGACAACATTCAACACACACACACACACACTCACACACACACATAAACACACACATTCAGCAATCACAGTGTTTCATTAGTGAGGAGCAGATAGATAACCCTCCCAAAGGAGACATTGACCAAGAGGCCATTGATCTACTGAGCTAAGCCAATCTCTCTCTCTCCCTCTGTGTGTGTGTGTGTAAAGTGGCTACTGATGGAGTCTTTAAGTTGTTAGAGTAAGCACAGTAAATCTAATCCAGTAGTGTGTAATGGAAAGAGAAAGAAACAGGCTGTTGACATATTCATTAGGTCTAATTACTCTGTCCAATCACTGTCATCTCACTCACAGAGAGAGGGACACGAAGAAAAAGAGAGCGAGCGAGAGAGGGAGCATCAGCAATATTTATGTCTCCACAAAAGCACCACGAGAAAAGATTGATAGCACTTGAATGATAAATAAAAAACATATTTATTCCACTTACTGAATGACACTGTGGTGCATTTGGAGGCATCTAATTTCATTTGGTCTTATTCAAGCCTGGCAAGTGTACTGAAGTGTAAATCAATCTGGCTAAAACTGCAATCACTAAATTATACAGTCTTATTGATGATTCAATAAAGCTCATTGGGCTCAGCGGCTGTAATCATGACTTATGGTAATAATACAATGACACAGCCATATTTGCCCTAATGAGCTCATTGTAAAACACTAACAATCAAACACAAAAACAAAAAAAATGAAAATGCTATTTCTGGTCACATATCATCTGCTTGAGTGTGTGCGTGAGACTGTTTCCAATCTACATGTGGGGGGACTTGTAATTAGCTTTCTAGCTTGTTCTCTTACATTGGATGTGAAGGTAATTGGGGCTTTTGGACACTCACTCTCAATCTCTGTCAGTACAATGTGTGTGTGTGTGTATGTGTGTGTGTTGTAGGGTCTGAATTCTGGAGGATGGCCAAACCATTACTGTGTGCTCAGCCTGCTCTAAAGCAGCTTGCGATTCATTAGTAATGAGTCCATTTGCAAACTAAATGAGTGTTTGAGTGGCTGAACGGCGACGTGTGCAATGATTGTGTCCGCTAACTCTTCTCATCATTGTGCCACAATTTTGTAGAACATGCACATGCACACACACACATATTCATGTCCATACAGAAGTATGTTGTGATGTTTTACAAGTGTGTTTGCATACGTGTGTGTGTGTGTTTTCAGGCAGTATGAGAAGCTCATGTGGAGATAATGAAGTCATTCAGTTGTGCCATTAATTACTGTCTTACACCTGCTTGTCTCCGCTGGTACACACACACACACACACAAGTATACACACACACATTTTGTAGAACACATGACAGTGCACATACAAAAACACATATTCTATCACACTGAACTTCCAGACAAGTTTCTTTACGCCAACGAGTCAAAAATACATTCTCATTTTCACTTTGAGGAAGGTGAGATGGCACTGCTAAACACAGCATGGTTTGGGGATCTCTCTCCCTCCTTCAGTCACACAAACACATCTCTGTACACCTTCGTCTCTCTTTCTCACTTTCTTATTCTCTTGTCCTCAAGGTCCTCTTTCCTGTTTGCATTTAGTTCCCACCGCCTGTATATTATATAGTCTGTTCGTCTTCCACACACATACATTATTTCCCAGTCTTTAAACGTGTCTCTGTGTGTGTGTGTGTGTCATCTCCTCCTAGCCCATTTCCTCAACAAAGGCCACAGCTGCTGCCAGTTTGCTGAATAAAAGATGACAGAACCATAATATCAGGAGATTACCAGCTAACGAAACAATGATTTTGTCCAATTTAAATAGCGACATCAGTTGCATCACAAGCACTTTGCACGTCAACTGTGATATGATAATGAAATGAAAACAGTTTCATCTGCACAGAGAGACTCCCTGACTCTGTCCCCCTTCTCCTTTTGTTCCCTCATTCCTGATCTCCCTCCCTCTCTCTCGCTCTTTCTCTTTCTCTTTCTCTCTCTCTCACCCACCACACATTTGTGTCTTTCTAGTGCACACACACACATACAAGCTGAGAGCACGGAGAGCATATGGCTATTTCTCTACTCTTTGAAGGGTTGCTTTGAAGCTATGGCACCCGTATCGATTGGCGCTCAGATGAGCTCACTTCACCAGAGCCCTGCGATTATCTGTCGCTTTATTTCAAACAGAGCGCAAGGCGAGGGAGGCTTACACACCCATCACTCACTCGCACTCTCACAGTCAGTTATACACTGGTACATGAAGTGCGCACGCGCACGCTCACTCACGCACACAAACGGGGATAATGAGATGAGCTTACACGCAGAATCCCGATACTTAAGGCAAGCTGCGCTTCAGAACTGACAAGTGAGCAGTGAATGTTAAGAAAGTGAGGACATAGTGGGAAAAAGAGACTATAAAGTCTGGCAAAGTGATGAAACTTAAGAGAAAAATTTCCCCCCTACGGCTCTACGCTGATTTGAAAAGAAAAACTTTTCCTCTGAAAGCTTTATGAAAATCACTTCGTCAAAATGAACATTGAAACTACGAAATGCAAAGTTCACGTGAGAAAACTCTGGGTCAAGGTTGACAGCTGTTTGTTTTTGAAGAGAAAATCTGAAAAAGAAGCATTTTGGTGCTGTGGTTTTGCTTTTGCAGAATGTAGCAGGCATTATTCAAAGAGGGAATTTCTGCTTCATGCCCAAAGGAATACGACAGAGAGTGAGCCAGGGTGACATGAAATGTTAATGGCCTGCCCAGAGCGGCAGAACTTCATAAAGGACTTGATTTAGAAACTACAGTGGCTTTCAGGAACATTGAACATTGTCACATCACACACAAAGCACACAGGCACACACACACATACACACATGTGACGCACTAGTCGTGCTTTGATTAAAACCTGAGGCTACACTGCTAAGCTGTTATTGAGAATAAACATTTCGAAGTGCGCTAAAAGAGCATCACTCCTGGAAACACAGTCAAACAACAGGAATCACACACACACATACACAAAGACGGCTTCCAGCTGAATAAACACACATACACACGTAATATATTGCGCAACAATCAATGGAGAATTACACACACAGTGTAGTGCTTTTCAGTTTTTCTGCATGTCAATCTCATTTACTCTAACAAGTTAATGAACCACGCTGACACTGTATTCAGCAGCTCAGGGTTCAGGATGATATGTGTTTGTGACACTCTGGAGAAGGTAACCCCCCTCAGAGGGAGTTAATGAGGCCACGCACACACCAGATGTAACCACAAGTGTGCATTAACACAGAGGCAAATATCTAATTGCTAATTGCTGTCTTAAACGCTGGGCATTATCCTGATGTGAACGCTTGTTTATTCATGACGCTGAGGCCGGGTGATCACACAGCTGACATTTAGTCATGAGAGGATGGGAAGGCACAAACACAACCACACGCTGCATGCGGGAGTCATACCTAATCTTAACAGGTCATGTCGCAGCCTGTTCAGCACAACACTTATTACACCTCACCATTCTGTCTCAAAGGTATGGTGAACTGGCTGTAGGACCCGGGACCCAGTTCACTTTCAAGTGAAAGGGTGAAATGGCCACCACACAAGATGGCACACCTCTGATTGCACAATCCTGACACTGACAATACACACTGAGCAGGCTTTGTTGTTGGAGTAAAGGTGGGGTAATGAGGGTTCTTCATGGCAGCTTAACACGCTATCGGCTTTATGTGTGAAAGGTGATCATGATTACAGCAAACTTTCTCTTGGTTTCCCACATTTGGAGCAGCAGGCTCACATCTCAGAGGCCAGACATTAACTTTAAAAATTGGTTATTGTCATAATATGATTATATCATATAAATTATGTAGAATATGTTTAAATTGATTATATGGTAGTACTAGAAGGACTAAAAACTTGCTTGGGGCAGAACATTTAATCTAGAAAAATACCCATGATGCTCTTCCTGCTGTTCATCAGTCTGTGTGCTGCATCGGTCAAAACCTATAGAAATCTATAGATCAAGACCAAGTGGTTGACTGGAAGCTACAAAAACAGCAGAAATACTTACAAAAAAAGTGTTTTTGAGGGATGCACAAGACATCAACATCAGCAGATACTGACCCTAAAATCAAATGTCAGATGTCCTGAGAGGACACCTCAAAAGTGTCATCATTACATTATCAGTTAGTGTGTAAAATGGATAGATATGCCTGCAGTGTGAAGGTTTTTAAAGAATTAAAATTTAAGTAGCATCAGTTTGCTACAGAGAGCTCTGGATAGCCTTCTACACTACATGTGTAATTATTTAGTTCATTTCACAGTAAAGGAAATGACGTGTCAATATATCTGCAATTTGCAAAAATCAAGTATCAAGCATCCCTATAATTTTTTCTTATTTGACAATGCTCCTCCTGCAGTGTTGAATTTTGCATTGGGAAGTCTGTTACATTCAATCAATTTTTAAATGAGTTCACAGTGAATGTATCTAAATTTCACAGTATATCAGAGTTTTAAATTCGCAGTCTGTGGTGCCATTCCTGTGAATGTGAAATACATTTCTCATTAACCAGCTATGGAGGAAAGATATCGCAGCAACGGAAATGTAGTAGATTACAGCAAGTAGGGATATGAAGAAAACTACTCTGCTAAAAACCTCAAGGAAGGAGTGCATACGATTAATGGTCAGGGGTCTGCTAACAACACATATAGAGGTATTTTCTGGCAAATGACATCATTCTACATTTTCATTAATGGAGCATATGATCATACTGGCCGACATGAACTTATCATGAGACTGAATAAAGCTGCAAAACTCAAAGAACGGCACTCACACAAGGTCACCATTATCAGAACAAGTCACCACCCCTAACAAAACATACAGAGTGTAACACACTCACAGGTTTTATGGGCAATATCAACGTTTTCTTGGTGAGGACGGACTAAAATCCTTCATTTTATTCACATTTCGATACTCACTAAATCCAGTTTCTGCTGGTAAAATACAAATACTATGTTACAGTGTGAGTGTAAGTATAAGGAGTATTTGAGGCGTATGTGTCTGTGTGTCAGAGTCATTCATAGCACTTATCTACAATAAAAGTGAGTGGCTGATTAGTCAGCACCATGCCTGCCTGGCCTACCTGTCTGGTTATATAGAGCATGGTGTGCATGTCTGAGTGTGCGTACAAGAGAAAAGGAGGCCTAGAGAGGAATGTTTGGGTGAGTAAGTTTATTAGCTGAGGTGGGAGGTTTATGTACATAAGTGCACCTAAGAGAACCTGCAAGAAATGAAGGTGTGTATGTAAGAGACAAAGAGCGAGAGAGAGAGAGAGAGAGAGAGCGTGCGTGTGTGTGTGTGTGTGTGTGTGTGTATTTGTATACTCGTTAGGTTGGTATCCAACCACTGCAATCAGCAGTAATCCTGACTCAGCATCAATAATGACCCCATTAGTCACAAACCCCTACTGGTGCACACACACATACACACAAACATAAACACACACATACACAGACTGCCAGATGGACACCTCCTCTCATTACAGTGTGTGTGTGTGTGTGTGTGTGTGTTTGTGTCTGTGCATATCAATCATTATGTGATGTTTTTTTTTTAAAGGACATGAGAGCTACACAGATACAACATGTAATGTAAGAACGCTTGGTTCAGCTCAGTTTGGACAGATCGCTCATCTTCACACCACTGCCAGAGATTAACACGTGTGATGTCATTTCAGCTGTGTTTTATTGTTGGGGAAGGTCATTTAAAAGTATGCAATTAAAATATCCAATTAAACATACATATTTTTTAAATAATCATGAATATTATAATGCTTTTTTAAACTCTCATTAGATATATACAATAATCTGCCCTTTAGTTTGATCATGACTTTAAAATACACGTATAATGATATGCAAGATTTGACTTTCATACTATAAGAATGACTTCTATAGATGTTCCATTAAAATATATTGCAATTTCTAATTAAATTCCAACCATTATGTCATGTTGTGTTCAAATGGTCACACAGTGGAATCTCTATGGATTGTTTTCTTTTCACACAGATTCATTCTGACACGCAGGTAACAGTGAAAGGTCAGGACAAGCAGTGGAGGACATCTGGTTATTATCCCTTTATCAAAGGACACTTCAGTGTGTGTGTGTGTTTGAATATACAGATATATATACTTATTGTATGCAATTATATGCAACACGCTCTTTATTTTACACGGAAAGAGGTAGAAAGACTAAGAACATGAAGGTGGTTTGTAGTGTCTACATATATTTAACAGCATAAATATATGAACGCACAAATTCAGACATACAAACACAATTTGATATGATCCAGAGCAAACCAGCATTGCTGACAATGTAAAGGTCAAAGGTCAGGTGTCAAAGGTTAAGATCCAGTCAGCAAGAGTGGACTCCACTGGAGACCTAACCTTTCCCAGACCCTGCCTCGGTGTGTGTGTGTCTGTGGTGTGTGCATAAAGAGACACACTTATGCACATTTACGTCATACTTTCTATCATAAAGTGATGTGTGAGCCTATCACAAAGCTCATCGTCAGGTATGTAATCCTCTTTGTGTGTGTGTGTGTGTGCGTGTGTGTGACCCTCTGCCCTACATTTTGACAGGATGAGCCAGCGGGCTAAGAGAGGAATGCTGGACCCTGAGGTGTCAATCACAGACTCAGATTGACAGACGAGTTAGCTAGCGCTGCTCTCACACTCACCCACACACTCTCCCTCTCAGGACTGCACTCTGTCACTCTCTCAGGCTGACTGTCTTTCACTCCTTCTTCCTGTCTGTCCATCTCCTCTCCGTTTCCTCTCTGTCTCTGTCGATTTCCCCCCCTCTGTCTCTTTGTGTGTGTGTGTGTGTATTTTTTGTCCGTCTCACAGTCTCTGTCTGTACATTCACATGCTGTTTGCAGTTTGTCAACCACCCCCCCCCCACCCTCACCCCACCATTCGCTGTCTCTGTCTGTCTCTCAGCTTGTCTCTCCTCTTTTTCTCTGACAGATGGATGCCTCAAACCCTTTCTGTTTTCTCTCATACTCTGCACATCTCCCTTCTTTGGTTTTCTAGTTTTCTTTAGTGCACATGATGGTGGTCATTCATGCATGCACACAGTTGCTGTGTGTCAAACATCTGTCTGTATAAATATGACTGGTCCTGGGATTTTTTTTTCTTATGAAAAATAAAACAAAATCAAAACAGAAGACAATTAAAGATAAAAACGTTAGAAACTCTGGATTTTAAAATATTTGGTGATTTTGAATAGAGAGATTTTATGTATCGGGGTGAACTATTCCTTTAAGATGCAAGCAAACATACACACTGATTAAAAGCATCAACAAAAGTCAAAATAAAAAATGATTAAAGAACTGATTCACACCAGCTGTGAGACAGCAGTGCTGAGCTACAACAGCTGCCGGCTGGAGAAAGAAAGTCGGAGAAGAAGAGAACAAATCCTTATTTTTGAAAATCTAAACCTTTTAATTGTAATTCTCTCACAGGCTAAGCCCTTATATAACTCTGAGATCTGAACACTTCAGTATGAACACAGTTTAAGTCAAATCTTTCACAGGCCAGGATATAAAAATTGTTGTGAACAAATCTCACGCCTGGGAAAACAGTGGTCATTGCAAGCCTGAGCGTTCTGAGGATGAGCCATGTTTTAATGACATGAGGTGTCCAGATTGTGCCGACCGCACTGCCAGCAGTGCTGTTGCTGACAGACTAATATAATGTGAGCCCGACCACCAGCCATGGAGTGTATAAGATAATAACTGCATGCCGGTGTGATCACAGAGCTGCCTTTTAGTCACAAGTTGCACGCCACAAATGCAAACAATTAAATCTCCTGAATCTCTGCTTGTATTCTCTCCTCTTTAAGCCTTCTGCTGCAGATCACTGTGTTAATTCTACTGCTTACTTCACAAGCATCCAGGCAAAGAAGCAAATTATCTCTGATGTGAAGTGAAAATCCTTCCTCAAAATATGAAAACAATGACACCTTGTTGTGTCTGATGAGGCTTCAGTCCGGACTTCCTGGATTGTGTCATCTTCTCTCTGCTACCTGTAGCCACACACACACACACACACACTCTGATGCAGCTTCCTGTGTTGTTTTGATGCAGATCTATTTTTGGCCTTGCAGGGTGAAGAGCCATGTGCACTTTATCAGCAATGTGTTGATGAGACACCAAATATATTTTTGTGCACTTAAAAACATACAGGAAACAACTGAAAGCCTAATTACAGTGCAGTTCATTGATTTAATGGGGTTTTTGTACTTGACTGATTATTGACTCAATGTGGTGTGGGAGGAAGAGGGGAGTTTTCTCATGTAAACAATCTCCAGAAACCCTAATTATAAATAGGACCCTGCAGACTGGCAACTAATAAGTTCTCTACAAGGAATTAGTATGGAAATACAGTTAAATAATTCTTGATTCACTCTTCACTTGTTTCTTAATTAACTAATCATTAGCTGCTCTACAAAAATGCTAATTAATAGTTAACTAGAATTTAGTTCCTTATTCAATTCTGATACCTGGTAACTATTGAAAATGTATTTTACAGTTAAGTGTTTTCATTTATTCTAATTTAGCTCTAGTAGTTCAAATTGACCAAATGATGGTTCTGTGCAGCTGCTTTGCACTGCAGGCTGCCAGCCTGGTCTTTGAAGATGCATGTGTACGTTTTTCTCCTGGGGGCCATTAAAGTGTGTGAATAGTCTATTAGTGGGTTAAACACACTCGCAGTGACCCTTTAGCTGCATCTTTCGCCCCCTCACAAGTGCCTGGAGCTGGTTTAAAATAAGAATTTGAGATCAGCAAATCTTCATGTTTGTCAAGGAACACAAATTGGTTCCTGGTCAGTGTGTGATACCTGCAGCCAATGAATACCTTTTTGTCGAACCGTGAGTGTTTGTGTTAGTGTTTAAATGGCACTGAGAAAAAGAAAGAGAAGTAAGAGTAAAACTGACTTCAGGTATATCTGAGAGACTATCTGTCAAACTGTATTCAGAGACTATTTTAAAAAACATAGTGTAGCCTCTCATTCTGTTTTATACTCTGTTCACATTTTTCTTATTCTATCTCATTCTATGTTCCCCTGCATAATCTTCTCCGACTCATCCCTTTCTTTGCCGTCATCCTCTGATTCTATTTCCCTCCCCTCTCGGCCTTCTTCATCTCCCTGTGTACTGCTCTATCTTCCATCTGCTCCCCCCCACCTCTCTTTCTCACATACACACACACACACACCCTTCATCGCTTTCTTTTCGTCTCGACACCTGACAGAGACGGGATCCAGCAGTAAATCTCCTAAAGCACAGTCATCCACCATCGTTCACACCACAAAGCTAGGGAGGGAGAGAGAGGGGGAGCAAAGAAAGAGATAGTAGGGGGGAGACATCGAATGTTAGTTTGTTGAGAAGGAGAACAAAAGATACAAGATAACAAAAAGACAAACAGACACAAAATGGCTCGAGACGCAGGCGGTAGTAAGGAGGGTGCAGACGCTGATGGAGGTGCTGAAAGAGTGATGGAAGGGAAAAGACAGTGAGGGAGGGACATAAAGATACACGCTTTCATATAACTCACACACTGAGCAGACAGTAGTCCACCCATGCACACGCACACACACATTGTAGTGAATGAGCAGCATGATTAAAATCTCCCTTGGGCCAGGAGACATCCTTCCTGGGCTAAGCCACTTGGACAGAAAACCTTAACTTCTGGAGGACCAGCACTCAGCTGTTGACGCCTCGCTTTAAATGTGTGTGCATAAACTAGGTGTCTATGTGTGAGGCGATGTAGCAGTATATTTCTTTTTGTGTATTTTCAAATTTTGTTTATGTGCGCAAATCTGTCCTTGTGCATGAGTATATTACACTTGCTTTTTTTTTGTATCTGTGGACTCAGATTGTGTTTCTGTGTATGTGGGGGTGTGTGTGTGTGTGTGTGTGAGTGTGTGACAGCGGGCTGAGCAGAGTGTCCATTGCCGGTGGTTTATGGCTGCTGAGGTCTGATTACATTGGTGTGACTGGAGGGGTGAGCAGACTGGTGGTTCTATCTGTCTTCTGTGTGGCTGACTGAACAGACACACAGCGAATGGAGACGAGTCAGCCAGAGACACTTGGCCTGCCTCCCAGAGATCTCACAGCGATGCAGCCACATAATGGATTCATACAGGAAAACACATCTGATTCATACTTGATTTGTGGGTTCCATGTCTGTCATTGAATCTGATTATTATTGAAGTTGAAAGTGTTGAACACTGGTGGGCAGACAGCTGTGAAATCAAAGGATTTGTCGCTTACATGTGTAAATCCTTATTTTACCCCATTTATAATAACTGTCTCCACTTGAATGCTTTTCATTTATGAAGTAATGAATGTGTCCAGCGACCCCCAAAAATCACGTTAGGATCAAGGGGGAGAAAAGCCTTTTAAATAATAATAATAATTCATTATTCTGCACTTACCTGACTGTGTTAGTGGGCTGCCAGCATTGCCAGTAGAGGATAACCCCTGATTTATGCTGCTGACCCCCAAGTACACGACCTGAATATATTTACTGCTGAATTCAATTTCATAAGTCAGTTTTATGGATGAACCCACAATATATATCTAACACATAAATGAAAGAGTAAAGAAATGCATTGATTGCCTTTCCTTCTTAATATAAGTGTTCTAAAAATTGTTCTATTCTATTCTATTCTATTCTATTCTATTCTATTCTATTCTATTCTATTCTCCATATTATACAAAAAAACAACAAAAATCTAACATGTACATCATCTCAGCCTGAGCAGGAGTCTTTCCTCTCACTCACAGCAGAGCAGTGGATGTCACACTGTGGTGCTTCAGTTCTTCATCTTACCTGTTTAAGTTTAGACATCAGTTGTGTGGGAACAACTAAAGCTGATCACTAAAAGCACAAAAGTCACGTGAATGCTGTTGCAGGCTATTTTAAAAGGCTCAAGACAAGTAGCCAGCAAGTCTGTCAATCAGTAACCAAGAAGTTAAGAACAGCAGTGGCTCAATCCATCAGGCCAAATGACTACTAAACAAACAAAAATATATTCAGGACAAATTTAATATAACATAGTTTAAACAGTTCCCTTCAGTGTCTCCATCCAGTGCTACACCTAACCACTAACCACAGAAAGTTCCTTTAATTAGTAAAAGTGATTATAAGATGCTGTTATCAATGTTACATGTTTATCAAAACATGTTCTACATAACTGGCTTATCAGCAAAAATATTACATGTCAGCATTCTATTCTATTCTATTCTATTCTATTCTATTCTATTCTATTCTATGCCTAATTAAGTCAATTCTCTGCTCCAATGAGTCTGATCTTTATATAGAGTGAAGCAGTGTTTTAAGGTGCTCTTGCCTAATGATAACCACAGCGGATTTATATAATACACAGAGGGATAAGGCAGAAGTAGTATGCTTTATCCTGTGTCTGCAAGTGTGCACTGGTATACAGATATACTGCCGAGAGAGAGAGACAGAAAGGAGGGAGAAAAGGAGAGAGGAGGAAGGGGAGAGGTGGACATGGAAGGGGGGTGGCTAGATGTTGTTACATTTATTGAGAAGCAGCTAAGGCCTGTGTGCTCTGGGAATTTGAAGAAGAGAGGGGAGAAAGGACAAAGATGGGGACCCGGTAGATGGGTGTGCATGAGAGCGATGCTGTGAAAGATGAGAAATGAGAAGGGGACAAAAATGACAATAAATAGACTAGAGACCCAGAACAACTGACAGGGAGGGGTTGAAAGATCGAAGAAAGACAGAAAGGTGGAAAAGATGGACAGTGATGTATAAGTGTGCAAGGCAGGTCAGCACAGGTTACTCCCAAGTGTGCATGCTGTATGGAATTAGAGAGAACAATGTGGCGTAAAGTGATGAGGGAGTCTCAGATGTCTGATGTTGTTTTTGTTCACGTTGACTCTATCGAGAGGAATCACCTTCTACCAGTCAATAGAGCGTGTATAAGAGTGAAAGAGAAAAATAATGGCAGCAAAAGGTAATGAGAAGGGAACGTTTGTGTGTGGCAATGCACACATACACGTGAGCGTGTATACCTGATTTTATGTGAATCCTAACTGTGGATAAAAACCAAGGTTTTAGGTTTTTAATCAGCCCCATCTGAACGCTGTGTGGGGACTCTGAGAAGCTTTCATGTAGAGTTTCTCTTTCTCACACACACGTACATAAAGCATCCCCTCATGCCTTCTGTTCTAAATTTACACCTAACATGAGAACAGGAGAATGGGGGAGGAGGCAAAGAGAAGCAAAGCAAGGTAAGGGAGCGAAGAAACAGAGGCGAGGAAGAGAGGTGGAGGACAGAAGGAAGACAGTAGGTGAGGGAAAAGGACAAGAGTGGAGGGGAAGTGCACAGCAGAGGTAAAAGAGAGAAAGTAGGAAAAAGCAAATCTAAAAGGAGAGCAGAAAAAAGGAAGGGAGAGGAGACAAATTTGATTTAGACAGCAGGCGAGAGACACGGAGATACGGGGGGATGGAGAGAGTTAGATAGACTGGGAGAGAGAGAGGAAGGCAGAAGGACAGCGGTATATTAGTCAAGGTGTCCAGTCTATGTATTGCCTGCTGTGCAATACCACCCCTCTGATTTACTCTGCCGAGTGACTGATGAGAGGGAGGAAGAGAAGGAGGGATGCAGAGATGAAGGGATGAGAGGAGGGAGGTCTCGCAACGAGCGTTTAGGCCAAATTAACGGCACCTCATAAATTAGACTAACAGCCAAACTGGAGGGGCTGGTGTGGGGATGGTGTGTGTGTGTGTGTGTGTGTGTGTGTGCACGCGCACACAAGTGTGTTTCTGTGTATACAAGTAACTATGCTTTGTGCATATATGTGAATGATGACATGCCAAGAAGGGACAATTTCAACCAGTGCAAACAGATTACTCTCTGATAAAGTAGTGATATCCAACCGTTCACTCATACAAACACAATCTTTCCTTGATTACTGCACACTCTGAAGTGTTTCTCCTTCATGATGCGCTCCTACACGGAAACAGCAGGAAGATTGCACACATCAAGGATGCCAACCTTTTCACTCAGGAGATATTGTCACTTTAACATCCTCGTGTAAAAAAAAAAGCTCCATATATTCTGCCAAATATTTGTGAACAACTCTTCACCTGGCAACAAAAGCCTTGCTATCCATATTTGGGGAAAATTATATGTTGAAAAAACTATAAAGCTGACCTGAGACCTGGCATGTTAGAGACTCAAGTAGTCTCAGTCCCAAGGACACCATACTCTAATGCTGCTTTGCCTTGGAATCAAGCACCATTTTTATAGTGACACAGAATAACTTAAACTTACACCACCAAGTGGTAAATAAAGCATCAAACTTTTAGTTCACCCACGTGTAGTGTCAAGGCTAAAATTGGCTAAAAGTTGTTTTCTGTTGCGCTTTAAGAACCAGACAAGTCAAACAGAAAAAGCAGGAAACCGCATGGAACCCCAGGCTTTTGGGCCCCCACAAAGAGCTGACAAACTTTACTCCACAGAAATGTGCTAACCACAGTAATAGCAACCACCTCCTCCTGAAACAACCAAAAAATGATTTGCAATGACATCTCAGCAGGAAAAAAAAACTCCTGATAAAAAGGCCCCCAAGTCTGTGGATACCTGGTGAGGCTGCTGCTGCATGTCTGTGTGTGAGCGAGTCACTCACTGGCTGCAGCTCATTCTAAACTCCAATTGTGCACAAACCATCAGCTGTCTCATTATATTAGGTCACAAAGCAAGCAACACACACTAGCAGAGTTAGGTGGTCATTTTGCTAACAGCCAACTTGCGAACATAGTATGTGGTCAAGCAGGCCTTTACTTCAAAGAGTCTTCAAAGTTTTTCACTCCTGGTTTAGGTTAAGCATTAAAAACTAGAGGTTAAGGTTAGGGGTTAAAAAACATGGTGGGATGTGCTGCTTGTCAGCTGCATTGTGAAAAGAGATGATCCCGTGCTGCTGGGCTCACCAGGTAAATATGTGCAGGTCCATGTGGGTGAAAATGACTTCCTATAAACGCTATTATTAAATTAATTTGATTTAATCTTGAGAAAATTGGTTTATATTTTACTTGGTTGAATGAATGTTTTCAGGCAACCAAGATTTTTTTGGCTGACTGGAGCCATAATAAACACATTTTGTAGGTGACAGGGTTACTGTATGGACATCTTCAGCTTACAGGAGGCTCGCTACAATTTTTATTCCCCTTTAGATAATGAATGTTTTCTGTTAGCGTTCAAGCAGCCCATAGCATAAATCCTCGCTCGTATACCATATTTATGTTGCTCCCTTTACATTATAAAGAAATGTTAACTCTGTCAGAAGTGCAAGCACTTGCCAATCGCTGTGTGATTACAGCACTGCTTGACTGAGTGAAATACTAATACAAACACACACACATGTACACATACTATATGTGCACGCACACAACCCCACCCACACACCAATCTTGGCAGTGTGGAGTTGATGCTCAGAGTGATTAAAGTGGCATGCGTCTGAGTGTGTCACCTGGGTGCTGCTGTATCTTAAATCAGGACAGTGGGGCTCAGATTGGGTATTGACTGGCCCGCAGAAGTCTCCATCCATCACGCTGAGAAACGATAGCACGGAGGCCGCCCTGATGTAGCCATATACCACTGATGTTGCTCACTGGCTGGCTGAGGTGACGTAAGGTTAGGGTTATGGCACGATCCCTTTACTTCTACAGCACGGCAAGCAGGACACAGAGAGGCTCATCTCACCGGCAGATGTGGACTGACAGGTAACTCGTCCGCCGTCAAGATATGGATAAACACACATTCACAAGCCAGCACAAAGGCAAGTGCAACTGTGACAAACACAGACTGACAAAACACATATGCTCAGACATGCTGCACTTATCATAAGAGATAAGGCTTCATTTTCTGTCTCTGTCCTGTTGTCTCTCACTCTCAGTGACACCACACAGACAGCCCGCACACACCCAGAGATGTACCGCTCCGTCTTAAGGGCCTGAGCAGCATCTTTTGACTGTGTGCCTAATGATAATAAATGAGCCATCATGGGTGGGGAGGGAGGCACTAAGTCATCCCCTTCATCGACAGAAAAGAAGACTGGGAGCCCCAAGGTCACCCCACTGTCAGCATCATTCTCCCTAATGACTCCTCTCGTTCGCTCACCTGCACACATGCATGTGCACATACATACGCACACTGTCACAGAGTGCAAAATGCCATGTTCACACTCATGTGCTGCTGACACACACACAAAGATACAGACCACAGGGCAACCTGCAACCAGATACTGTAAATGTGTCTTTTAGAATACAGTCATAAGTTTTCCACATTTCATTTTAGTGGCTGTGATCCTGTATCAGTATTTGCTATGTCATAATACCAGAAATCCTATAGCACACACACACACATATATATACTCAGCAAATTCCAATCTGCCTGCCTCATGTATATTTTCATCATATTTTTTGCATATTTGTTTTGCTTGAGACATAATTGCCTGTGTATTTTTGTCCACTTCAGTCTGTCTCTCCTGCTCAGCATCCTCAAGCTGCCACCAGAAAAAGATAATTATGAAGGAAACACACTGCATGCACACCGCTATATGTTGACTGGCTGACACAGTAATGTTGAAGGCCCACTAATGTTACATTATGAGCAGCAGGCAGATAGGTATGACAGCCTTATAAAAATTATTCCTTTGCTGATTAGCCTAGAATGAGCTAGCTGTGAATGTTCTGTGTGGAGCTGTGTGATAGATCACTGCTTTGAAATAGTTTCGCCTAATCCAAAGAGATTCAGAAGCTGTTTGAGTTTCATAATAGAAAAGAAAAGTTTTGTTAATCATCTAGAGATAAATCTTCATCATAGGAATTCCCAGGATCAACTACGTATTTTTCTAAATAACATTTTCCCAGGTAAACTCACTATTATTATTTGTGAATGGCATGTTGGCCTTTAACTGTCAGCTAAAGAAGACGCTGAATGAGACATACTGTACTCTCCAATTTTCTGCTAGTACCCCTGCCCCGTGCACTGTGTACAAAATATTACCAGCCAGCTTTTTTTCTTTTGGCAACCAAAGAGACCAGCACCATATCAGATCAGAAAAGAGGAAGACAAGTATTGCATAACTGAACCATGTCTTTATAACCCTCCTGACCCTCCTGACTTCCGTCCCTCTCCCTAATGAGCTGCCATGAACGGTCATCTCTTTTAAAGGCACAGATCAGAATTCAAATCACTCGGGAGTGGGGAGTGGAGGGGGGGGTAAAGTAAATTCCTATAGCCACAAACCTGTGAATATTAATAATACTGTACTAAAAATGTACGTTTGTGGGAGAGAAGAGGCATCAGAAGACACGAACAGGAAGGTAGCGCCTTCACTTTTAACTGTGGGAATTCTTTTCTCTCTCTCACACACACACACACACATGCACGCATACATGCATGGGCATACACACACACACACACATACGTTGCAAGTTTAGACTGGAGCTGTAGAGCTGTAGAAAGCTAATTTGCACCACATTGAAATGCATCTCAATTAAAGAGAAACACATCGAGGTGCCAGGGGAGGAGAGAGGAGAGAGATGTGAGAGAACGGGGAGGGAGGAACGGGGTGTGAAACAGATAGTGTGTGAGAGTATGAGAGTAATAGGAGGGTGGGGGAGGAGGGAGGAGGGAGGGAGGGTGAGCTCAACTGTATTTGGCAAGATGAGAAAGAGAGGGAGAGAGAGTGTTTTCATCTCCCTCTCTTGGAAAAACATCTCATTTTGGGATAAATCAGATTTAGAAAGGGTGTTAGGAGGTTGAGGCGCAGCTAAAATCCAAACTAACTTCAACCTCGTTATCACCACCTCTTTGGTTTGGTGCCAACACACCAGGGCTGTCCCTGCTAAAACTGTGTGTGTCTCTGTGTGTGTGTATTTGTGTTTGTTCTCATTTTTAAGCCCAAGGCCATGCACTGTTTGACGGAATGGGTGGATAAGTACAAGACACAAAGAGGTGACTGCAAGCCTGCATCATTGACTATTTTAAGATGTGTTAAATGCTTCATTTGTCATATGTTAAAAATTAGATTGTGTGCGTAAGTATGAACGTGCTGTTATGTGTGATTTAGTGAGTGTGCATCTCAGAGAACAAACAACAACCGGAGGAAAAGAAAAAAAAACACACAACACAATCTGTCACATGGAAAAACCAGGATTTGTTTTGTATGCCGCTGCCATTTTGCATGGATTGTCATGTTCATAAGACTGTCACGGTGCTGCCAACCCACCATCTTAATAACAACACCAAATACAAGTAGAGCCATTTTTATGCTTCTTAAAAAAGCCCTTTAACCTGGTGTCAATTAGCTTTTATAATGAAACGTATTAGGGGAAATTACCTCATTTTAATCTCATTCTAGCATAAGATGCAGTGTCTTACTCCTGACTGCAGCACCGTGGCACGATTATTACAATGATGTAATCCAGCTACTTTATTACCAGTATCACTTATAATCAGAAGATCAGTATAATAACCATCATTAAGTAGAGCCACAATAACACTGTCATCATCATCATCCTGACTGCCATCAGCAAGACCATATCAGCTCATCATGGGAGAATACATTTCATTTTCACCTGACAAAAAAAATAAAATAAAATAAAATATGGAGGTTACAGAGGCTAAATGATTGGTTTGTTTCATGGAGGGTTCAAACATCTGCGTGAGTCCCAAACTGAAACTCATTTAAAAACAGAATGCAGGAGGTAAATGGAGGAGGGATGACACAGGACACTTTCCATCAAAATGCATTTTTTTTTGGAAAACATTACTTTTAAAAGACAAAAAAATGATACACACATATATATAAACTCATCATCTGCTGTCCAGAACTTTCTTCTGAGTTATAAGCTGCCTTCATATGTATCTAACTCTTTAGTCTTGTTCTGTCAATCCTCTTAGCCCCCCACATTTATGCTTGCACACAGAATACCTTAAACTAAAATAAGCAGTGGCCTTCTTTCATATAAAACCTCATGCCGGTGACAAGCATGTCACAGCCACACGAACCTATTATGTATCAGTGAAGACCCTGACAGCAAAATATATAAATATAAAAGCTAAAAGAAAAACTGCTTACATGGGTTTTTCCTTTTCCTCCAATACTTTGAGTTAGCATAATCTCTCTCTCTTCCTCTCTCTCTCTCTCTCTGGTCCTTCTTTTTGCACACTTATTCTTTCTTTGCACACACATGACTGAGCAGAGTAGAGACACACACACACACACACACACTCCTGGGTAAATGCTTCACAATGATGCCCCCTTACTGTAAAACACATCTGCAAACTACCCAGACAACCTCCACAGGCACTTCGTCTTGTCCTCTGTGTCTTTACGGCATCTCAATCTGCCCTTTGATGACACCGCTTATGAGCGTTTAAAGCGGCCCTCTGTTGTGCATGGCCTGACAGATCGAGTTATCATTACATTAAGTAGGGACTCTCTATTAGTGCAAATGGTGGCACATAACCAGATAATCGGCTGTGGACAGCAAGTGTGGCTATGTGGGAGGTGAGATGCTAACGGATGGTGTGTGGGAGAGTAATGTTTTATGTTGGAGGAAGTGTGATATCACCATTATAGACAAGCTTAATTGATAAACAGGACAATAAAAGTAGCAAATGGCCCCATAGATCTGTGCCTACAGCACAGCCAGCAGCCCTGTAGGATGTCACTATATATAATGGGGTAGTGGTGGCATTGACAATAACAGCATATTAGGTAGAGACTTTAGAACAGCATCAGATAATGTCATGGTTGTACAGGGATGAAAGACTAATAAAACCCCCTCTCATAAAAAGGAGGGAAAGCAGCGCTTCCCTCAGGGATTCCTCAAATGTTTCTTTCTTCTCACACTCCTCACCTAATCGCTCCCTCACTCCCTCACCCGGCCGGCTTTATTTTACTCTCTCCATCCTCCGTGATAGGAATACTGACAATACTGTTAATTGTCACAAATGGTTACGTTTTATTGGCATCAATAAAGAGCGAGAACTTCATTGCCACAGGGTGGAGAGGAGCGGGGGGAGATGCGCTACCATGCGCGTTCTCTGCCTCTGGCACGTGAAAACAGTTCACTTCTTGTTTTGTGGTGATCGTTTAAAAGAAGTAGCCGGACTGTTTACACATATACACAGCGCAACAATTAAGAAGCAGCACTATAAAAAAATCTTAAAAAACGATTTAAATGAAGCAGCATTTCCAGCCAAGTATAAGTGTGCTCACCACAGTATCCGGATCAGCGCTCGGTGTACGGAGAATCCCGAGGAGTTTTCCAGTGTCTTTCTTCACCCCAAGTTGAAGGCAGCGATCAGACGCGGTCCCACAGTCCCGACTCAACTGCAAAGACAGCGGGAGAGGGAGAGAGAAAGAGAGAGAGGGGGGGAGAAAGCGAGAGAGAGAGAGACAGAAAAGGTAAGACCACGTTGAGAGAAAGCACGCCAGCCTCACAGACTCACACACCATCCCGGGCGGCAATCGAGGTCAATCTCACCCCCCTTCTCCACACACCCAAAAAGTACATCAGTAATTACACACGTAAAGCTCACTAATCCGGGTCCGTACCTCTGAACGTAACGGGATGCCCACCAGAGAGTAAAAAGAGACAAAAAAGGACCGGACAAGGCAGCGGCTGTCAGATTTGACTTCAAACTGATGCTGACGATGCGCATCGAGATAAGCTCCGGAGGAGAGAGAGAGAGAGAGAGAGAGCGAGGAAGAGAGAGAGAGAGCAGTGGTGAGAGACGAATCCAGTGAATTGAATTTAAAAATTCGCCACTGAAAAGTTATTCAAGTAGGTCAAAATGTGAACACAGACTACAGAAAATACTATGTGAACTCATTACAGGTCTAGTGTATTAATTATTCCTGGTTTAGCCGAGGCTTGTTTAGGCTCACTGTAACAGCAGGCACGATGACATTCTGCAAATACAGTTATCCTTCTGTTTCCAAAGTTTGAATTACAAAATCAAAAGTTTATTTGGTTTTTACTGTGCATGATTTAATTCCGTCATCACCTGCTCATTCATTCCACAGAAAAATCTAATATTCCATAGAAAGTCTCAATTTCTCATTTTTTCCCTCTTTGTTATTGACCAACACATATAGTCCCATGAATTTTATGATTTCATGAAATTATAATTTATTTCATTGTAGAGCAGAGTAGCCTTCACAAACACCTAAAAAATGATACATCATATGGAGTAAGCTGAGGAGAAAGAGAGCAACAGTGTCACAGGGTATAGTTTATGGGACTCACTATTGTTTACGCTAGAAGAGACAAGCTGTGTCAACATCTACAGTTGAAGGTGGATTATCACCTCGGGTGCACATTTTCTGTGGGGGGGAACCCTGCATGTGCGAAGACAATATCCAAAGTACACAAACTTAAAATGACACACAGAGCAACAACAACCAGTTCTGCATTTACAATGGTCAGATAGATAGATAGAGACTTTAGTCACCCCAAGGGAGACATTCAGGTCTCCAGTAGAGCAGCAGTTTAACAGACAACAGAGCATACAAGTGTATATATATATATATATATATATATATATACGGTGGACACACCGTTGTGTGTATATATACACACAACGGTGTGTCCATCAGCCAAAAAAAGTCCATCAGCCACAGTCTAGCTGAAGTCCTCACAGGTAGGAGTTGAAGAGCTGTTACAGCCTGAGGAGCAGGACAGACACAACAGCTTTGTTCCCTCCTTTAAAGTGTGTCTTGTATTTGAGGACCAGTCCAGTTTGTTGTCCAGCTCCAGAACCGGGTATTTGTATGTTTGGACCATGTCCACACAGATGCCTTTAATGGACACAGGAAGTTCATCACAGGGCCTTGAGACTGATTAGCAGGTGAACAGTCAGCTGGTGTGTTGGAGGTGTGAGTATCCAAACTGTGATAGTAGACAAGCATCTTTCCATGTATGCAGTGATTAGTAGACTCTAGAACTCGTCAAAGTTACTGTTGCATACGTTGCTGCTGAGATTACACTGGTTATGACAGAACAGTGTCAAAAGTGGTCAGACGCCGCTGCCTGCTCTCAAACAAACTCGTCTATTTGTTAGCATCAGAGATGGACTCTGTAGCAAAAAAAAGAAGCAGCTTTGCCTGATGACTCACATTTTCTTTTCCATCATGTTGGCAGCCAGGTGTCATTTACCTGGGGTCGACGGGCGCACTATAGGAAAAAGATGAGCCTGCTAACAGGTCTGTGTTATGCTTTGACTGATCAATAGAGTTCAATGGAACCATCAGGGAAAATATATGTTTTTCCTGTCACCCTCATCAAACCACACAGGTGACATCTTGTATACCCCTTTCAGCCCAAAAGCCATTCGATCCATCAACAGCTATACCCTCCTTATCCCATGGATGCAATCTGGAGCCAGTCCTAGCTGGCACTGGGTCCCCAAGCCCATCACAAAAAGAAACAACCATTTATGCTTAAAAGAACACCTACAGCCAATTTGACAATCACCTATTAACATAACATGCATGTCTTTGGACTGTGGGAGTCAGAGGAGAAGAAAACACACATGCATGGGAGGGTTTGAACTAAACACCGTCTTCTCGTGAGGCAACAACACCGATCATTGCGCTGCCATCCCACCCCCATAGACTGGATGCCAGATCTCAACTGTACAGAATCACTACAGAAACATAATGATAGCAAGAGGTAAAAGCTACAAAAAATATGTGTAGGTGGAATATTTCATTTTCTTTTTTGGTCTGAGGCAACTGTGCTAACAAGTGTAGTAGTTTTTTTTTATTATTTGACTTTTGTATTGTACTTCAGATCAAACCATGCTGCTGGCAGAGGGGCTGTGTCTTATCTCCTGCATATTCTTTTTTGTATTAACCACAGGATCTTGGTGGCAGCTGCTACTCGTATAGGGCGGCAGAAGTAAAGAGGAGGAAAGAGAGAAAATGAACGCAGCAAGTAGGGAAAAAGGTCAAAGGTCAGGGTGTGATCCAGGATCGCCTCTATTCTACCTTTCCTGTCCGCAGAGGGAATGGGAGAAGAGAAATAAGGAGGACAATTCTAAGTGCTGAATCTTTTCTTTTCATATCTCATTCCTGAGTCACCACTTCATCTGTCCACCTACCCCTGTAGCTCTCTTTTCCTGTCTCTCTCTCTCTCTCTCTCTCTCTGGTTGAGTCCCCTCTGTCTCTCTACCACTCTCTCTCTCTCGCCCCTTCCTTCATTGCTTTCTCGCTCTCATTCTCTCTTACAAGGAGCATCTCTTGTTTGTTCATGCACCCAAATGTCTGCAACATCCTGCTCTCTATTTACAGACCATGTGGGATGAAAAGTGTGTGTATTTGTGTGTGCATGTGTGCGTGTCAGCTTTGTACTTGTGGAACTCTGTGTATCTGTATATGCATGTGGGTCCTTTTTTTGGTGATATGTCCAATATTTGCTTTAATGTTGAAGTATTGATCCAAACGTATGCACGCTTCTCTCTTATTCCGCGGAGTCTACTAGCCAAACTAACACAGACAACAGTTGTTGAAATATATTTCACTACATGTCAATCGAACAGTCGGATAATTGGATAATCAATCAAATCATTTCACCTTGAAAGGGCAGACAATGGAAGTCATATAGCACGGCAGAAGTGCACGTTATAAAGTCTTTACTTTCTGCAGTTTAAATTTCCTTCTTCGCCTTGTGAAGGCTGTGTAGGCTTCAGAGCGGTTTATTTAAGACACCCTGGGACTCAACTCTTGGGTAGATTTAGGTCTAAACCTGAATTTCAAGGTGATAAATCCAATTGCTATGCACCCGCTGTTATATCTGTATCCATCTGTCCGTCTTTATTCTCTTTCATTATCATCCCCAAATAATAATAAGAAGTAATTCTGCGTCTGTATTTCAGGCTCACCAGCAGAAGACCTTGGAGATTTGGTAGAATATAGAGTGATTTTTTGTGAATTCAGCATACCTTATAAAACCTTTCCCCCCTGATAATTGTGGACTAGTCCTTTCCTATAAAAGCACTTTTAGGGTCAAAGTACTAATATTCTGTACTATGCGGCTGAAAAAGGCTCATTGGGAAAGCTATTAAAGCTGTATAGAGGCAAACTATTCGTCCCTCTGTCTTAATTATCCATCCCTTGGGCTGTCATCATTAAGGCAACCCAGACACTGGGACATATTTGGCATTATATTTTTAATGCTACAACAACCGGCTCAGCAAAAAAAAAAAAAAAAAACCACCACAGATTATTCACAGTGTGTATCTTGGCTCTCTTCCATATACTGTGACACATTATTATACTTTATTCTCCTCCTCCTTTCCTCATCTCCTCCTCTTTCTATCTCTTCTACCATCCCTCACTCCCTTACCCTCCCACCCTTACCCCATCTCTCCCTCAGAAGCTTTTCTTGTCCCCTCTCTGGACACACAAAAAAAGGAAAGAACAAAGCACCGTCATACATGTTCTGTCAATTCGCTTACAAGGTCTCTATTGCTTGTATGTGCGCTGTGCAAGCGGGGCTGACGGTGCATTGTATGTGTGCCAGTTGTTTGTGTGCCTCCGTGTGCAGCAGGAAATTCAAAAACTAGGCCATATCGACCACCCAGGGGTTTGAAAGCTCAGGGGGTACCAAAGCAACATGGTTTAAATAAGGAAAAAAACCTTTCAAACGCCATAAAGTGGGGGGAAAAAAGACAAAGACGCATGTGCACATTGTCACGCACACAAGTAGACGTACATACACGCACACACATACACACACAGACAGGAACCCCTCCCAACTGATAAAGCCCTGGCTCATGTTGTGTTCAAAGAGTAACATCAAACACTTAATCACGCACATATCTGAGTAAACCTTATCCAGCTTGATAAACATCCATATTTCATTTATATGTTCCTTCAGCTTGTGCTGGTGGCCTGCCATTTTCCCATAGATTAGGGCTGCCCCTGTTGACAGCCCCTGAGCAATGAGCTGCAGACCTTGTCACTATTGATCCAGTCCAGAGTATAATGGATATGAATGGGATCAGCTCTGATCGGGTTTTAAATTTCATCTCAGAGGTGCTAGTCTAACCCAGCCTTTGGTCAGATGGGTTAGAGCAAAACGTTAACTGTAGGCCTTTAACCAAGACAATTAAGGCAACTGTATAGTATAGTTTTCATCAGTTCCTCAGAACAGACGATGAAAAAAAGAAACAAAACTATGAAAGCAGATAAGACGAGTACGCCATATTTAACTCTTTGTTAAACCTGACCTGAGTGAATGAGTCTTCACAGACATATAGATTGCAATACATGATTATACTAAAAAAAGTGTGTGTCAATACAGTTTTCAGCATTATTATTTCAGGGTGTTCAAGTGTTTCTCTTTTAAGATGACTGGGAATATCAATAATGCCATTAATATAAACCTATATCTTGTCCTGCCACTCCAGGTCACCATGTCCCAACTGCCCTCTCCATTTAGAAATTGATTATATCATTAGACTATTGACCTCATGACCTATAGGCTCTGACACAGCAGAAAACAGAGCAGTAATGTAACCTTAAACAATAAGGTCAAACCACACTGTCGGGTAATGAAGATTAAACTACATATTTATGGTGCTGTATTCTTTAGCTTACACTGTGTCATCAAGGGTAGACTTCAGCATCATAGGCAAGATTTATGTGATTTAGGTTGTCTGTGTCATAGAATTGAATAGAATAGAAAATACCTCATTCATCCCAAGCTGGGAAATTTCGCAATCATACACTGTAATATCTTTATATATGGTCATTGCACTGCAATTTGAATAAAGTTGATACAAACAAACGTACTCTAAGTGAATAAACGTGGCACAGGAAAATATGAATAAGAGAGAGTTTTTGCACTGCAATTAAAAAGCTGATCTAGCTAAATGTAAACTAATTTTGACAGCTGCAAAGTTGGCAAAGCACCAGCTAGAAGTAAAAACCTTTTTATGATAAAGATTGCGCCGCAAAGATGGCAATCCATGAGCCTAAGAAGTACACTTAAGTTTACATTTTTTGAAGGACATCATCTCGATATTCATTCAGATTAAGGTCTGGATTAAGGTCATGACGCCAGGGTTAGGAAGAAACCTAGCATGTTTTTGTCACACTTTTGACTCATCATAGAGGACATTGCACACTGTATAGCAGCTGATTATTGTTAATCAGCTGCTTTTTAGTGGCAGACAATGTGACTCACAGCAGGACCAGAGCAGGTGGAATTAATAACAATAATGCTGACTCAGTTCCTGTCCTGTGTCCCAGTAAGGAAGACAGCAGGCATGAATGCAGGACTGTCCCTGTAAATGGAATGCAAGCACCATTAATACACCTGCTCTGACATGTCAAAATGTCTGCTGTGAAAAAGATCTATCGTGCACGCTGGCCCAGTATTACTCTGTCATGACTTACAGGGATGCTTTAATGTAAGAATGAGATATAATTGAGCTCCCGCTAATGGTTCTCTAGCCAGTGTGAAAGTCTGGTCATGGTTTTAAGTGCTTTCAGTGACTTATTTACTCTCCCAGCAAATGCAGTTCATGCAAGCAGGTCAGGCTTATAAAGCTTAGTTTATAAAGCTTGAATTTTAAGTAGCCATTGATTTAACAGCGGTGTTAATAAGCCGCTACACTTGCAAACCCCTGCTGATGTATTATTTTATGCAAAGAGCCAAAGAGAATATTACTGATTGCAGCGCAGGAAAAAGTGTACGATAAGAAACATTTTTCTTTTCTAAAAATATCCAGACTTTATTCAAACAAAGGTTTCATGAAGGTCAGACTCTGCTGTTGGTAGATGTCCATGACGACCAGACCAAGGTGCATGTTCGGCCAAACGTCAGCGTCTTGTATTCCCTTCCCAATACTACCCTCCACCCAGTTTGAGCACTAAACCTGTTGGAGGCAAAAGTATCAATGCTTTAGATCATTATCTTGTTAATGACAGCTGTATGACGGGTTCTTCTGTATGTAGGTCAGTGGTTGTATTAAATTAAGGCTTGAAGTTATGCATAAGTAATGGAATAGCATTGGAGCGATAGGTGGGTGCCGTCTCACAATGTTCTGTCCACCTGAGCTTCACTTCACCCATATTAAACCTAAGGTTAGGCCAGACAGCTGTCAAATCTACAGACATGCATATTTAGTTAAAAATAGTATTTCTACTAGCACAGTATATTGGCAAAATTTAGAATGAATCTAGTGTCTCTGTTTCAAACACTGCTATTTGTTTTGTTGCACATTGGGTCATTTTGAGTTTAAAGCGTTAAAAGTAATTTTCCCTGCTTCATGTGCTCTGGGGCCAGTACCATAGTCAAACCTGCACACCTGCCATGTTATCAAAACAGAGTGAATATTTGCAACGTTCTGAGATGGATGTGCAGATGAGGCTCACCCACCCCTGCAAAATTATGAAAATGCTACCAAACTTTTCTGCTACTGTATAAACAGCAGACGGTTCAAACCCAGAGAGAGTTTTGTTCAAAAAAACAGAATCACAGACCAACACATAAACACAGGAAGGGCATAAAGAAAAGTGCAGGAGATGGAGCAGCTGAGCACTTTGGAGCTTGTCTCTGTGGCTTAAGATGTTGTGCATTAATTCTCTTAGGGCCTTGAGGTCCCAGTTTCCCATGTTAATTGATATCCCCATTAGAGAGATAAGTAGGCTTTGAGGAGAAAGTGAGCACCAGAGAGCAGTGAAGTTAGTGCAAGGTGTAGTCGAAAAAGAGCTAGAAGAGGAGAAGGAAGATGAGTAAGAGGATGACAGGATGGGTAGAGGAAGGATGAGAGGGCTTGGAAAACAATGCAGCAGCCAGCTCCGGGGAGGTGACCCTAAATGTTTTAAGGGATTGGTGTGCAAGTGTCTCTGTAAATGTCTGCATAAATAATCTATATTGTGTGTGTGTGTGATGAGAGGGGGACACAGAGACCACAGAGAGAGTGCTTATTGGCTGACAGAGCTGCTCTCACCTAGTTTGAAATGAGTCACAGTTCGCAGAGCTGTTAATTACGCCGACGGCTGAATCAAAACTCAGAGAAGGAGAGCAGCTGTCTGCGCATTTACATATCACACAGCCTACATGGAGAGGAAGGGAGGGAGGCATGAAAGACGGAGAGCAGAGAAAGGTAGAGAGAGAGAGAGAAACATAGGAAGATAGAAGGGGGAATTGATTCGGTGAAGGAAAAAAGAAAAGGCACTGAAAGCGATTCAAAGAGGAAATGAAAGGTAAAGAATGAGGGCAGGGGAAAGGTAGCTAGAGGGAGTGTTAGGTGTAAAGAAAGACTGACAGAACTGAAATGATTAGAGAAAAATGTAGTGACAATCACTTCATCTGCAGTACCAGTGGTGGGATTTTGTGTTTATTTTTGTGTCTGAGTGTTACCCTAAATCTCTTGTTTTTGCCTGATGAAGTCAGTAGAACCTTCTTTGTCCCTGCTCTTGTTAAAAACCCAAACATTTTGACAGTTAAAAAAAGTTTCTGCTTCACTAGCTGGCCCATAACATAGTTTGGAGTCTGGAACAAATATCTCATTGACGACATTTCATTTTTTTCTGCCACATTCCTAAAAGTGACAGCCTTAAGGCCAGCACTGACCAGGATAAGACTGGCTTTGATTTCAAAGTCACAAACAAGGCAAGCTATTAGCATACAGCTGCCAACAGGCTAGCCTGCAGCTGCACTTAAAGCCTTTAGTTCCCATCCAAAAATAAAGCAACACAAAACAAAGTGGCTGCTTCGCATTGGTTATAATACCAATACATTATTAGAAGTAGCTGGTTGTGATTTGAATGACCACCACTGATTTCTTTTTTTTTATTGTCAAAGTTATCAGATTGTTGTTTTATCATTACTAAGCATGGCCACATTTATACTGAAACCAGCTCATTTATTTTTTTTGTGTGGTTTCTGATACAGACAAGAATGTTGACGCATGATGTTACATAGATATTATTTGTGCAGCTGCCATTGTTTGTCCTTAAAATGGCTGCTATTTATAAAAGCCCACTTAGAGCTTTAAAGGAAATATGCCAGAAAAGTAAAAAAAAAAACAACAAGACAGAATGATGAAGAAGGCAAAGGACAAGTAAATCACACAGTGGTATTTAACTTGTTTTGAAGGAGAGCTGTGAGTCAGTGATGGCGGTTGTAATTTGCCACTGGGAACAAATTTAATTGAGGTGATTTCCAAACTCAAAATTAAAATGCTATCTCTGGGAACACTTTACAATCAAGTTTATCATCTGCTTTCACATAACAGGCTGGGTCACCGCTTTTTGGCCACGGTGTTCAGTGGGACGTGAGGGGAAGGCAGATGAGATTGTTGTGTCAATCACAAAGGCTTCGTTCATGACAAGCAGGTGGCTGTGGTGGAGGTGGTGGTGACGGAGGGGTGTGAGTAGGGTCTCAAGCGAACAGTCTCTCTCAGTCTTAGTCATCAGAAACAGCACTCAGCTGAGTTAGACAGAAAGAATAAGACTCCATGTCCAACAGACACAGATGGAATCATGTCAGACCCATGTCCACACATATAATCAGTATTTACACAGTATAATGTGTCATTGTACCACCATAGCATCAACTGTCACGTGACTTGTATATGTAGCCAGGTCAAAGAACAAGCTCTTTTAAAACAAAGCAGCTACTAATTTCTACAGTCTGGTGCTATTGCACCGGGTGTCGACTAGGTGTAGCTGTGTTTGTGTTATTATTACGCTTACCTGCGCCGATTGAGTCGCATGTGTGACGTCAGAAAAGCACGACGAAGAGGGATGTGTGTGTGTGGAGAGGCAGCTAGGCAATTGGTGGTTATCAGCCACGCTTGGGCTGTATGACTGATTTTAGTTTTAAGTGACTGACTGCGTTTGGTTTGTGCAGAGGGGAGACTGCTGTGCGGCGTGCCTTGGAGTTTGTTAGCTTCGGTCTGGATAAGGTTGTCCGTCTGTAAAGTGAGTTTAAGTTGATGGAAATATGTGTGACAAAATTGTACTGTATGCTTGGAATTGTCTTGAAATGTGTTACACTGTGGTGCACAGGTGTGTTGTTTTGGTTCAGTAGTGTTTATTTTATTGTATAGAGCTAGCCACTATTGTTTTTTATTTGTCATTGTCATTTATTTATATTATAAATAAAAGGCAACTTCAGCCAAATTACTGATGTGCTCTAGTTGAGGGGATTTGTCGGGAAATAGAACTCACATTAAGGGAACTGTCTGGGCTTTGTGTGTTTCAGTAGTTTTCACCTGGCCACATATATGTATTATGTATTATATATATATATATATATATTTCAGACTTTCTGGGTCTCTCTTCCCTGTTTTCTTAGATGTTTATTAGTGACTTCCCCCTTGCCCCTCTAACTACACTTTTTGGCGTTAGTATGTCAGGTAGAGTGCAGGATATGAGGTGCATGTTATTTTTTCACCTCCAGTTCGGAAATGTAATGTATTTTTAGAGAAAATAGGACACTGTCAAATCAAGAGGCTCTTTCAGGTTTGCTGGGTAATTTAGATTATAAGTCAGGTCAGCTGTTAGTGTTACTGTCAAGCTTATAAATTTTGTGATATTTTTTTGTATATTTGCACATATGTATTGAACTGAAAGCACCTGCATTATGTGACTCACAGCTACACACACACAGAGCAGGTCAGGCCACAGTCGACAAAAACTGCATTATGTATAAACAGAAGGAAAAAAAAGAAATTCCTTCTGAAATTTCTATGTTTTCTCAGTATGTTAAATGTTTTTTGAATTTTTCATTCTATCCATTGAGGTTTCTGTGCCAGAACCAGGCTGTATGTTGCTAAAATGCAACCTGCTGCTTTGCTATACAGATGGCAACTGTGCAGATGGCCTGCACGAAAGACGAAAGATTTCTGCATGTTTACCTCTACTTTCTGCCAAAATCACATGACACAGGTGTCGGAAAAAAGTATATTGATTATGGGTAGACCCAGATCATCTGCACCTAAACACGGTCAGTCAATTAGAATGGTGGAGGAAAAACGGTGCTGCTAAATAGGGCTGTCATAATTGTAAATATTGCAGCCACAGGAATGTAATGTAATTATTGCTGCCAACAAACAGGTTCAATGACAGGTCAGCAAACTAACTGCAAGTGATGGGGAACAGGTAGAGACTAATAGAATTCAAGAGGTGCAGGATTATTTACACATTAATAATATTATCTCTGTATTATTAACACTGTTGTCAATACCACCATTATGCACGCTTTCCTATCTGACTGTCACTGGTTGGATACAAACAGCATGCTATATTTGCAAATGTGTGCGTCAGCTTAACTAAACAATCCCTCATGGTGTTTGGCAGAAAGACATTATGGCTAGTCTCCAGTGTAAACTTATATTTCTTACTTTCTACACTCCATCTACTCTAATGTACTCATGGAGTTATGCTGTGGATGGCAAATGATATGCAAACAAAAGTAAATTTATACATCGATGAAGCAGAATTTTGTGTAAATGTTATTCAGTTCTTTTTGACATACAGGGTTCTAGGTGAAATTAAGCAGTAATGTGATAGTAAACTGACAACAAATTTTATATATGAACACTTAGATGTTATTATGAGTTACCACAAGGCAGCTTCCCACACCTTTGGAGAAAGGGTACCTTGAAAATGAACTGCCAGCATACATCGAGGCAGGACAATTAAAAACGTTTTTATTCTGACAAGTAACAATTTGAAAAAATGACAATGATCAAGAGGACATATATGAAGCTAACTGATAGAGTGATGATCATTGTGATTCTAAAAGCTCTCCATTTGGCATCGCACATCCCCTCCTTCTGTTTGAATCTTTCTCCTGGACCAGGCTGTTTTAGAACCTGAAGATAGCAATACAGCAGTAAAGCTTTAGCACACACCAGACAATCATCTGAAGTATTAAGGCATCATGAAGCCCTGAAGTCAGGAAGACATAGGCCAAACGGGAAAACAGTGTTACTAGCTAAATCATGCCTTAGATGATTATCTGGAATCTAAGTGACTTTGTTGTCAGGTAAGTCACAGGTTTACTGCTAGATATCGCTTTAAGCAAATTACAGTCAACAGACACGGTGAGAACAAATCCCAAGACAAAACTTATGGTCAATAACACGACTTATGTGACCACTCCTAAAACGTCCTAGAAGGATGTGATAATTTAAAAAATGGCCTCTTTGAAAGTGTAGAACTCTGATTTGATCCAGCGTGTTGATATTATCAGCTGCAGGATGAAGGCGTTGATAGGGAGTCAGACAATTGGGCTGATAATGTTGGGTATCAACAAGTAATCCTCAGCATGCACAGGCAGCGACAAAGTGTTTTCAGGTAATACCTGGCTGCTGTATCCTACTCTGGGACAAGCAAGTGCAGGATACACTCTGGGCTAGTCACCAGTCTATCACAGGGCCATGTGCATTACCCTGTTGGGGTACAGCCTGTTAGATGTTATTCCTATGTTATTTCAACTATAGATTTTCTATGCAGTTTAACGCTGGTAGAATTTACATTTCAATGAACAAACACGTCTGTTTATAAATTACATCTCCATGAAAATAGAAATGTATAATTGCATAAACAATGAGTTGAAAACTGGTGCAATGGGCCTCAAGGAGAGAGCCAAAGACATTTTGCACACATACACAGCTGTAAGAAATGCTTGGGAATCAAAACTTTAGACGAGCAGTGCAGCATTCACCAGTGTTTACCACACATTCATTTGGTTTAATGGATGAACAAAACCTTTGGGACTTTGAATAAGACAGCTTTCTCTTTTTCTGCCTCACTGGCCACAGCAGTAGAGGGTGGTTTTTCCCAAGCACTTTGAGGCAGAGGAGAAAACACATGATATAACAAATGTTGGGGGGGCTAAGTCCCTTGAGATTAATGCCCCCATAAGCACGAGAATGAGTGATCACAGTTTAAGCAATGCAATTAATCAGTGTAACAAGGGTTAGCCTACTGAAATAATGGAACTGATGAAACTATTGTTAATCATTCCCCTATCCTCACTGCCAGTGCAGAAATGTCTCAGAGCTCTTAGAATAACAAGCCACGAGGAAAATTATGCAACAGATTTCTAAGAAAATTAAACATGAACACAAACAGCGTTGTTACAAACACATTATTTAAAAGCAGCTCTGAAAAATGTGTGCACGTTTCCGTATTATAATTCCACATAGAAGTCATGTTGAACATGACCAATTTAAATCCCAGCATATTCCTTTTGCTTGATTAAAAGAAGTTCAGTTTCTGTCAGCGGAGAACGGCAACAAGCTGCTCCGCATTGGCTGCCTGCCATGCAAAAGTTAAATTAATAATCTGGATCAAGCATCTATGTTATTGCCCCCACACAGTCGCACAATGCCTTGATGAGTATGTTGTTGCTTTTCTACATCTTTTAGTGTCTAAAGAATAAACATACTGATACTGATATTTCTAAGGGATGTTCTCATCATGGGTCTGAAAAGCAGCCTCAAATCTGCTGGTTAGGTCATCATGCTAAGGTCTATAAAGCATTTGTCCTTCACCATCATCTTCACCAAGGTTTCAATTGGCTCTTGTTTACTAGTGGCTAAATTTAGAAATATGCTAAACTCAGTATGTAAGGCATCGCACTCCATGTTCTTTATCACATAGAAAATATATTGCATATAGTTATGCAACAATTTCATAACAAATAAAAAATGCTTGCTCATGAAAGCCTACCAAGGCTGGGTCCTGTGTGGTGGAGAAGGGCATTGGAGTACTACACAGAATTGAGCCACCATCTGTCCTGGTTTGAAGCATGTTGCATTACAAGTCAACCAGTGTATACAAGTGTGTAGTGCTTTCATGCATTAGATGATCAGTTCACCTGAAAACATAATGGAAATGATCTGGTGGATGCATATATCTGTGGATGCTACTCCTTCAGTCATTGGACCATAACCATAACACTCTCCTGTTGGTAGGTCAGCAGTAGTGGCTAGACACTGCTCATTCCCTCCTGGCTGCCACCTTAACTCCTCCCTCCTGTTCCCTATCCAGCAGGATCTCTCTTTGCTAGCTTTATTTTCACACTGACTTGTTCCCAGTTCTATGGTTGTCAGCAGCCTGCAGACTGCACTCTCACAAAGCCTCTGCATCTGGGATTCAGACGCCTTCTCCCGAGGTCAGCCCCTAGCTCCCATGCTTGGCTGACTGCAGGAGACATGCCCTAATTTTGTTGGATACTTAATCAAATCTTAATGCAGGTGGCAGCTTGATCTGGAATTGGTGCTTCCTGGCCTTCAACTACTATGTTTCTACCCTGAGTCAGGGTGGTATTGGAGCCTAACAGGACATGCACAGGACAGGCTCTAGCCTCAAGGTCAGCCCATGTTAGTTTTATCCCACCTTATCCATGTTTCCCAGGCTCCACAGCTCTTGCTCTCTTCTGCTTTTGCTCTAGGTTTGTATTTCTGCCTGGACCTTGGGTCTGAGCTGGCCTCTCCATTGGGTTGAGCGTTTCAATAATGCCCTTGAGTCTGGGAAACTAGCCATACCTTAACTGCATGGCGTAGTCTCTAGTCTTAAAATGGAGTTTGATTCCTCCCAGGTAATTGCTGATCATTCCCTTGATTTTGTCTGGAGTGTGGTAGGGGTTCAGAGCTGGAAAGGCATTTTCCAGGTCCAACTGTCAAGTTGCCTTTCTTTGACCTAGCTCAATCATCCTGCTTAGTACTCCTGTGTGTTCCAGGCATTTGCTGGAGCCTAGGATCCCTTCCTTTTATATATTGGTGTTCACATAATGATTTTCATTCATGCAGGTGCTCATCCTATTTGCTAGCACTGAGAGGAACATTTTATGTTAACCATTGAATGGGCAGATGGGTCTAAAATCTTCTGCTCATTGAGCATCCTTCAGCCTCCTGCAAGCCTGATGGTGTAGTGCCTTACACCCAGGTCATTATGTGTCTCCTGCAGGAATGGCTCCACCTCCTCTTTTGGGCTTCTCAGACTGCTAGATTTTGTTCTTGTCTTTCAGTAAAGACCTGGTGAAGTTGTATGCCATCCTTAATGACCTGTGCCAAGAGCGACTAAAGATGAATTTTTTCAAAGTGAGTATTCATTTTTGTCATTTCATTTGCTTAATGAAAACAAATCCACCATTTAAAGAGTTAATTATTTGTTTACAACTTTAGAAGTGTCTTTATAATGTAGCCTGATTAGGGACATATAGGTGCAGTTACTTCTGCAAAATGGCAGAATTTATTGCTGAATGTCACCCAGAATGGCTTTTTTAATAGTGCTACTGTACAGCTGCCATTAAATCCTTGACTAGTTAAATAGTGTCACATTGCCAACAGCAAAGTAGCTCCAGAAATTATAATTCCATTGCAGTTTCATAGAACAAAGGCAAAAAGCCCAGCAGTATAGTTCATAGTATTGCCCTTGCTCTATTCATAAATGTATGATAACACCACAAAACTTCATGTTTTTATTATTAATAATCTGTTGTGTGAACTTTATGAATCACTAAGGGGTTTAATGCTGTTTTTTTCTGTGGAAAGGTCAAAGGGTGAAAGAGGATTTGAGTCATCAGTGATCATGTGTAACTAGTAGAATTAAGGAAGAAGAAAAGTTTGTTATATGCAAGGTTTGTGTGGCTATGGTCACAAACCTTTCTGCAAATTCTAATGGATACAGTACATTTAATGGTAGGTTTCAGAGGTTTTGTGTAACTGCCAAGATGAAGAAACACACTCTTGAGTGGGAAGAATGAGAAAGCTTTTCTCTTGAGGACACCAAGTTTGACTATGTTCATGATTATTATTATCTTGTCATGATTATTTACACCTACATCATTCTTTTCTTCTGATCGCGCCCATGAATTGTGGCTATGGTGAGTTAAAGAACCCACCACTGAAGTCCTGTTTCATATTTAATCATGTTTTTTTTGTTACTTTAGCTTCTAGCTACTAGCTGCATTTTTGTGTTGTGTTTTGTGTTGTGAAGGACCTACCATTCTCCTTCCTGCTCTCCTTAATGCATCATGAGATAAAAGGCTATTATTCGGATGTATGATGCAGATGGAAAATGGCACTAACTAACGCCATTTTACAGTATTTTCTGTAGCTAGTTAGCTTTAGATGTTCCACATGATGTAAGTGTGTGCATGTTTAAAGCCTGGGTGCAACATAAAAAAACATAAAAACTTTGAAGGGTGTAGATGGTCAATGAAGTGGCTTAAATGAAAAGAACTCTCATCTCTGCTCCGCTTTTACTACCATCCACAGGATGTAGGCACTAGTGGGAGGAACCCCGCATGAAACAAGAGTAGGCGACGGTGAAGGAGTGCTTGGTGGAACGCATGTAATGCTTCAGGAAAGTTTCTGAGTGGGAGAAAGTTGAGCTGTTGCCTGGAGAAATGCTCATTTAAGCAGCCATTAAAATGTTCCCCAGGTCCTGTGATCTTTAAGTTTACAGAGCTCCTCCAGGCGAGATGGAGCGAAAGAACTCAACAGCCAGGCGCCCCAGAGGCAAGGCAACAATCAGAAAACAGTGTAATTAAATGATCCCATTAGATGAGGATGTGTAGTGCTCAGTGGCCGGATAATCTGTTTTAGTCATTATTAGCATATTGGGAAGATTACCTTTGCTAATTGAATTGCATTTATTTAGAGGATGTCCAGCTGAAATTTGCACAACCATTAAAAGTCTCAAGGTCCATACTGACCATGTGTTAACAAAGGCTTCATCATATGTTATAGGCCATGTGTAAGTATGAGCTTTATCATGGTAAAATATTATCATTCCACATGAATGGGCTCGATTTATGTATTTTACAGAAAATCTGCAATATTAAGTTTTTTTATGAGACAGTAAAATAGCAAAATTTGACATCAATTATGTTGTAATTTAAAAACACAGTACATGTTACACACACACAATTACACAATGATGTGCCAACCAGAGGTGCTGAAATATAACACTGTGATATGATCTATTTAAAATATATATTTATTTCCAAATTTAAAAGTACACTTGTGTGTTTATTGATAACAGTTTATATACAGTAGATATCTAAAATATATAAGGGTTTATGGCACCTCAACACTATTAATTTTGTCATTATAAACATTCAGTATAAACTAAAAATTCTAATATTAAGGTAAATATTGGAGTATATGTGGATGGAAGATGTAAAACATTTCAAAATAAAACACTCATTTCAGTTCTCTTGAAATAGGTGGACAAATGGACACTGATCCCATCCATTATAGCATTTTTAAATGTATATGCACACACACACACACACACACTTGCCAGCAGTAAAGGTTGTCCACTGCTCGAGGCCCCACATCAATCCGGGGCCCCCGAGGGCAGCAGTTACACTGAACAAAGTCTGACAGTCAGAGGCCTCCTTTTATTTTCAAACATTTTTTAAAGTTCAGATCAAAATAATAATAGAAATGTTTTTTTTTCAAATTTCTGTTGGGGTCCGATTATTTATACATACTGGTAATACTGATGATCTGTGGCTGGAGGGACCCCATGTGAATATTTACATAGGGACACTGGGAGGGAAAATAGGACATCTTGCACCTGCACCACTTTGTATTTGGTTGAAAATGACTTTATCATCGTGCTACTTGTACTCATAATATTTTCCTGACCCTGTTGTAAAACACACTGACGAATTTAACACACTGTTAGACTAAAAGTGAATTTAATATATGGAATGTATAGAGTTATCTTAACTTGCATTGTTTACTCAGCTTCTAAAAGCTGTAGTGTTACTGTGTCAAACAGCATTTCTTCTATAGCCAATTACAACGCTGAAAACACTGATCAGTACAGACAATAGGTGGTTTGCACCATGTAGAACGGTTTGCTCCGTTCTAACATCGTTTGCAAGGTGTCTTATTATTGGTTTCAGGGAGGAACACTGCAGAGAAATGTGCCACCTGTCAGAAGGTTTGCTCCTCTCTCACGTTCCTGTGCCCCCCCCCCCCCCCCCCCCCCCAGAGCAGAACTATCACTTTCATCCTCACACCCAGCATCAGCAAGATATTATTATAAATGTTGCTTTCTTTTAAACTCAATGTCAAACATTATGTATTTCACAAAGTTATGTGTGATATCCCTTTGATTTTGTGATGCTGTCAAGCAAAAAAAAAAAAAACACACACTCAGAGCGATTACACACGTAAATGCACAGCATGATAATATATGCTGTAGGGAGGTGAGAAAGTGACTGATTGCTTAATTAATTAATTTTTTTACCGGTGAAAATTTAGAGGAAAAGAAAGCCGAAGAAGGCAGACCTGTCATCTTTCCTCTTCTGGTGACAGGTTATAAATAGCAAGTAGGTTCTCTTAAAAGTCGAGATGAAAACATTTGCTTTGTTTCCAGTGCGTAGCTGTAGCGCAGCTTTGAAACCTGAAGCAGGGAGAAGATGCTCCTTCACGTCTCCTTCAGTGAGCTGGAGAATAACAAATGACAAGAAGTCTCCTCTGAAACGTCTGACCTAATATTTGACAGGAGATGTGTATCCAGGGACCAGAAACACATTTACAGGAATGATGAGCTCATATTGTATTTTATCAGGTTGCTGTATCTGAACCATCAGTCCAAAAGGGAAAATACTTCCTGTCTTCTTTGTCTTCTTCTAAAGGAAGAATTTCCCATACATGATATCTTATTGTGATAGGTGTGTGATTGTAATTGTGTGAAAACCTTTTTGAAGACCATCTCTCCCTGCTGCTGACTGTAATCCCCTTGAGGCAAATTTATCATTTGTGATAAATAAAACATGACTTGACGCTTACAGTGCACAATTTATGGTGTATATGATCTATACAAAATTACGGTGGGCCCATCTGAAAAGGGGGAACTGGTGGAGGCCATAATGAGGAATTATATTCATGAGATCCACCAGAGTTTTCTTATCATACTCCCTGTTGTGTAATTGACTAATCAACATCGCCCAAAGTACACAGTCTTTGTTCTCTGACTAATGCATTCTGATAGGTTCAAAGGCATGGAAAACAGAGAATGAGTGAGTAAGAGACCAGGCATGTGTGTGAGTGTATCAGGAGACCAATTACATCTCCAAGTTGTATTTCCAATGAGGCACAGCGACTCACTACACTTCCCTGATTTGGCTCTTGCGGAAATTTAAGCAAACCTTGGCTTTAAGGTGGATACACAAACACACACATGCACAGAAAATATGTTTTTTGTGTCATGTGTTCACTCCATATCAGTTACATAAGGTCCCTGTGATGGCAGTCTCTTTGCTTTCCAGGTGAGGATGTTAGAAAAATATTGATTCTGGACAAACAAATCGCTACCGACTCACTGACTGGGCAGAACTTGCAAGTAAACAGAATAAAAAATAGCAATATTGATTCTTACAAACAAATAGCCCCGAACTGACTGACATGGACACATCTTGTAAGTAAACAAAATAGCGAGATTCAAATTTGGAACAGGGGAGCGAAACCACAACAGTTTGTCATGTGCCGATTTAGATTTGCTGACTAATCCTCCTGACAGCCACCCCCCTTACTCCACCACAAACACCACCATCAGTTTCCATGTTTAAAAGTACCCCACCTCTCTAAAGAAGTAATACCGCAAATAATCTTCAAGATGCATGAACATGGGGAGAGAAAGCTCTGGCTTCAAATGCAACACAAAACACCAAACTTCCAAATACATGCATCCATTAATCCCTGGTTGGGAGTAATCCCAGGGTGTTTATGTTCTGGGCTAATCTTCCCTCTCTCTTCTGCTAAGGGACTGAGGAGTACGCTCCCATTTGCAGGTAAGCCTCATTTTCCCATACCTCAGCCATAATCCTAACTCCAGATACGGAGGAGAGTATCCGAAGAAACAGGGAGTTGGGGTTGGGGGTTGGGTTGGTTTGTGTGTTTGTGGCAGGTTTGATGGTGCAAGCATGTGAAAAACTGAGCATTCAAGGTTTTTGACAGCTTTCACTGACTTCTTATAGCAGGCAGACATGTGGCAGTTATATTGAAGAAATGAATGATGGGTCACTTTCTTTAATAAATGATTACCAATACACAATGATTGAAAGCATTTATTGTTTTTCTAAAATTCTTTTTCAGAACTATCCATCACGAAAAGAAATATTTTAGTGGAAATATGTCATTTTGTTGGACAGTGTGTTCTGATGTTTGATGCTGAATACCTTATGAATAACAAGATTTTTTTGGATTTCTTACCTTATGCAAAGACCAGCTTGCTGTTGTTTTGTTGTTGTTTGTTTGTTTGTTTTGGGTGATGATCATATGTTGACTGGATTATTTGCAGATATTCAGTCCTCTTAATTGACCTCTTTATTTTGAGGTTTTGCTACACCAAAGGTTGTTTGGAAAACAAAAAAAAAGAACTTTAATGGAAAAAGCAGTAACAGACACACTAAAGGTAGAAACAGATATCCATAAAGGCAAATCTTTGAAGAAATGTCACATTAGAAAACTATTTGTTAAAATACAAATAAGCTAAAAAAAATATGAAGTACATGACTAAACTGGACTAAAAGAGGGACGATCCAACAGGCAGGTAAATAACAAAAATACAAAATGGTCTGTCCATGCATTTACAAGTAAGATTTCAACCTGTGGGGAAACTTGTTTTCCCCCTTTGAGCCAATGAGGAACAGTTACAAATCTAACATCAGCACAGCTTCACATGTATCTGGTTCAAGATTGTAGAATTTCATTGTGATTCTGATACAGATCTGAATGTTTGTACTTGATTACCTGGCCGATGTTACATCCAAGATAATTAATTCAATTAATCTGGAGGTCTGTCATTATTCCTGGGTTACCCCTGGATAATATTTGTATTTATTCTATTCATTCACACCAGGCAGCCATGCTGTAAGTTTTCAGCCATAAACTGTGAAGTAGTCTGATGATTCTTGTTTGTCCCACTTTCAGTTCACATGTAAATGACCTGGTTTTCATGTCCAGTCACATATTTTTCCATTTAAAAAAAATAGTTTACTTACTGGTGGCAGTGATTTGTATAACCATGTGCTTTAATATGAATATTTATTATGAAGTAAAATCCATATTGCACACAAACATGCATCTGTGTCTGTGTGCAAAACAACTCCCTCTCCATCTGGGATGTTAATTAGGAATCATAATATGCCTGAGTTAGGTTAATGACAGACCGGCCCATACATGCAGTATATCCTTATGACTAAAGTGTTTGTGTGTGTGTGTGTAAATATGAAGGTGTGTGTGACATAGACAGAGAGGCCAACCTCACCGACTCCAGAGGCCCTGAGGCTCTCTGACCTATTTCTGCCTGGGAGTAGCTGCTTCATCACAAGCAGACACCAGCCACTGCACCTGGACTGGGACTGTGTGTGCGTGTTTGTGTGTGTGTGTACATGTGCTTGTGAAATGATGCACTATGTCTAACTCTAGTACAGCTCTGTTTTGGTGCTCACAGATGTGAATGCACACACCTTCCCTCCTCCTGTTATCTCTCCTCCTTTTAATAAAGAAGCACACACACACACACACACACACACTCTCTCTCTCTCTCTCTCTCTCTCTCTCCCTCTCTGTCAGTTCTCAGTCTCTCTCAGGTGTTGCCTGCTGTGAGGTCCAGTGCTGAGTGTTGCTGTATCTGCGTTCACGGCAGGACATCCACGCACGCACACACTCGCACAACCTTGCCCTCCCCCCGCATACACGCACCCACACAGATCCTGTTACACTAAATGTGTTCACAGCAGGGTAAACCTGATTCAAACAGCTAGCGGAAAGTCTAATGATTGATGATAAGACCAGAATATCCGCAGCCACAGCAAAAATCACACAAACAGGTTATGTGGGACCTCCAGGCACTGAGCTGCTCTCACATAGTAGAGGAGGACTGCTTGGGATCATTAGCCCTCATGCACACAACGCTGTAACATCCCTCCCAAACCACGTTCACATGTAGGAGCGGACCTGGGCATGGAATAAGCACAGACATACCACCACACACTCCCCCCTACCCCTGTGCACACGTACTGACTCGCACTTTTGCACTCTGCTGCCTCTTTTTCTCTTCCCTTTCTGCCTGCTACTTTGAGACAACTTTCTGCTGAACTGCTGAGGAGGCAGGCAGGTAAGCAGGCACATCAGCAGCGGGGCAGAGGTGCTGTTAGTCTGATGAGCAGTAAAGCTGTCAACACCAGAATAGCTATGAGGAGCTGCATTTGCTCTCATGTTTACCAAGCTAAAATCCATTCTGCCTGTTGTAATTCTTCCGGCTGCAGTGTCTGTGTGGATTTCAAAGCATGAAACACAAAGCAAGTGATGTCCAAATTTCACAAGTGCCATACATTTTCTAAGTGTTAGGACCGTCCAGGACTGCATTTGCTGTTGTGATATAGCATAATGAAGGTGTTGCTCTTGTACCCAAAGTGTGATTGGAGTCTTTCCCACTGACGTAAGCTCGAGAGGAGTATTCTCATAGACAACGGTGATGTAATGGACTACGAAGGCACTAGTCAGTCTCCTTTTTTTGCTTCCTCCTCCTCTCTATTTCACTGTTTCTCCCTCCTTCCTCGCTCTCTGTTCCATCTCAGTTTTTTCTCTCTCTCTCTCTCTCTCTCCTTTTTGTCTTGGCAGGCTACTCCTTCTACTCCTCTGGGATCACTGAAATCAAACCCAACAGCTCCCTCGCTTGGCCTCAAAGGGGAACTACATCTACAGGCGTCAGCTTCTGCTTGTTGTCTACTTTATTATTATACTGCACATTCCTCCTCATCGCCTCAGCGATATTCCATTCAGTCGTCACTCAGTGATACCCATGTCGGCCCTTGAATAGTTTGTCAGATACTTTCTAGACACAGACGGTTCTTTTGTCACATTAACTGTCAGAAGCGTGAAACATTTATTACCCTCAAGTTCCCTCTAAGGAGTCCCATACTAGTGCTTCTCCTCCTCCTCTTTTTCTTCTGTCCTTGTTCGGTGTCTTCATCAAAGAAGAAACACCAGCCTCCCCCCTCCTCCACCCCCCAACCCCCCGGAGCACCATGATGAGACACACAAACCTTCCAGCTCTCTCCTCTACTTGACCATCTCGATGTGAGGAGAAGAAAAAAAAAATACACATATGAATTCAGTGTTAGCAGCAGTGTTTCATAGTGTGCACACACACACGCACACACACACTAACAGTCTCAGCTTCCTCCAGCAGGGTGGCTTTGACTTTCTATCTATTACAAAGACGCACACAAATAGGCACACACACACACAAAAACAGAAATTCACACACACGCATAGAATGTACAGTGCATCTACACATATAGCTTTAACCATACACACACACAAATACAAGAGTGCAACGGGGGTTTTGAGAGAGGAAGCCCACAACATAAATATCCAATTACCAAACACATCAAACGCACAGAGGATGAAATATTGATAACTTTGAGATATTTATGTAATCCACAATGGTGCCTTATATAAGTGTTCCATTTACAAGGAAATGCAGAAATGTGCAAGGAGGTATTGTTTCTTTTTTTTTTTACGGCACAGAAAAAGAAAAAAAAGAAACTCTGCTGTATGTTGGCAGACAACAGTATTGGTTGAAAGCAGTTAGACAAATGTGCTCCAGCTCTCCCTCTCCCTCTCTCTCGCCAATATAAAGTGCTCACACAGGAAACAACGCAAACACACCTATAACCTATACAGCCAGCCTCGGTTAGAGATCATCCCCAGAGCACGTCGTTAATAACACCACTGAAGCGTCACAACAGATGAAAATGAATACAAAATGAGGGATGACTTAACCACTAGTGGAGCGCTATTCTGGGGTTGGACGTACATTTATGAGGGGGAGTGACTGGGATGTTTTATTTGGCAGTTCATCCACGGCTGTCAATCGTTCCGGGATAAAGCCTGTTCCAAGCATATGGAGCTGATGGGGGAGGTTTTGGACTTCTGTCTTCACTGGGGTGCTTTTGAGCTGCAGATCATAGAGCCTTTGCAAAGGCATAAACAAGCACGGAAATATGGATTCTCTCTAATTAATTGTAAATTGTCACTGCTTGAATTGGGGCTGCTGAGTGATGTGTGCATGTAGAGTATGTGTTTGTGTTTTTTCATGTGTGAGAGGAAAAACAGAGGGAAGCCTGAATAATCTGACTTAACTTTCGTGCCTTATCAACAAGCCACTCTTCGTGGTTTTTCCTTTGAAACTGCTGTTCCCCCACTAAGGCCGAATAAATTAGAACTCCAAATAGGAATAGTAATGAGAGCATATATTATTTCTGTTGTTGGTACTGGTTGATGTTGTTGTTGTTTGTGTCGACAGGAAGGCTCAGATCTCCATATATGCAAAAAAAAGGTAACTTCTCTGCATGTTTTATAAGTTTGCAAGATCATTTTAATGGTGACCCAAAAAGATGTCCTAGATATTTGGGGAACATCCTTTTGAAAAATTCCTGAAACTCAGACAGTGAGACAGAGGAAAAGGAAGAGAAGGAGAGAGAGAATGTGAGAGGAGAAGAAGAAGCAGAGACAGAAACTACACTTGAATTGTGAATGACATACATTTAAACTGTGCTATCTGTCAAAACAGTTCTTTTTTTCATTTCAGAACGCTCAAGGACTCAATATGTTTGATACACTCTATAGTAAATCACACAGTATTACAGCCATGCCATCATTATTAATGCCCACTTATAGATGCTTCAATGACTTCAACCTCAAGAGTCTCAGTGGGTTCCACGGCTGGTTTAACAACTCCTTGTTGACTTCCCGTTGGCGCTCCCTCTCAGGGAATCCCCTGATGCCATTTTATATACTGCTCCATTACTATGAAAACTCAAGTGGTCTTCTGTGCAGCTGAGCCTTCAAAGTTTAATGTACACTCAAGAGGCAGACCTTACTGTTAGGCACAGGCACTCAGACCTCAGGAACTTTCAGTAGTTTCGATAACTTTTGGAGGCTTTTGATGGTTTTTAGAGTCTCATACTTATGTGTATATTGATCGGGTGAACAAGCACCGACAACTTCCACTTTAAAAAAAAAAGGGTGAGTATTCAATTTTTCTTTTTCTTCTTTCAAACAACCAGAAAAGCAACAAAGACATGTGGCAACCACACATACACTATATACACCAGGTAAGGGTGATGAGACACAAGAAGGAGGAAACAATGGCGGCAGGACAAGTGATCACAATGAGAGAAAATGACCATGAGGTAAAAGAGACACACAAAGAAACATGATGACCACAATAAAACATGACATGCACAGTATTGTCAAAAAGACATCAATGTTTAAGATGATTTATTGGCTTACCAGAAAGTCTATGTCTGCATGTCCTCTTTTTGTTTTGACTATATATTTGTAGAACATATATATGTCATCTAATTTATTATATAAAGATGCTGGTTGAAAGTAAGTTTTTTTGTTCAAATCACCAGTGAAGTGTCACCTCTAACTAGACAGTGTGTGATTTACAATACTATACAGTCTTTCTGCTTCAGATGCTGTAAGTAACCAGTGGGCGTGAGTGCAGCCACTGGGCCAGAGTAGAGGTTAATGTTGGTTACTCACCTCCACCACCCTCTTTTCACGGAGAGCACATCTGAAATTCCAACATTGACATGTGAAATACAGACAGAAACTCCTATGGCCTCACAGCACTGCACAATGTGCTGCTCCGCCCAGCCCTAAACATAGACCAGCTCCAGAAAGCCCCCACTCTAAGATCATGTTGGTCAGATTTAACAATTTACAGGTGTAATTTAAGCCTATTTGGAAAAAGAAATTATTACTTAGCATTGTGTTTATGGATCGTCAGATGATTTTTTTTTTATTGGTCAGGCTTCATGAGAATTTAATGACACATTTAATGTGTATGTAGATATTTACCCTTTACAGTTTATGTGTTTAGGATAATACACATGCAAGAAAATATACACTATGTATCTTTGTAATAATCCCTCTCTCCAGCCCAGTCACAAGCCAAGTATGAAGTGCTACTGCCTGGTAGCACAAAGCACAATGTGAAGCTCATGTGACTGTATTAACATTTCAGACCTAATCCCCTGCAGTCACGAATGAGAGGTAAAAGAGAGAGAGAGAGATCAGAAATTTAAAGTTAGAGAGAATTTAAAAGTATGCAACAAAGCAGGGAAGAAAACAATTCAGATATGTTTTGTTGCTCCTCTGAAGCTCCCGAGTCTCATCGTTCCTATCTATGGTTTGTTTTGACAGAGAACAGAGTCTCTTGATGTGAAGAAGTGCAGATTTGGCACTGGATTGTCAAGTAAATCGAAGTGAAACAGAGATCACTGTGCAGCACCCCATGTGGCTTCAAAAGTAACACACAAACCGCAGAGAATAACAGCGACATGTTCTTATAACAACACTGACAGCAAAAAAAAAAAAGTCTTTAGTGTTTTCTGTATTTAGTTTCATGGCTCGGAGCAGGCTCTCAGCACTCCTTCCAGAGCAACGAAATAAGCTGGTGGGTCAAGAAGACTCACTAGTTCCATGAGAGTGGTTTACAGTTTTGTCACGCTGGTCTTTTGGCCTGAGAATCAATGGGGCCTTTGGTCAGAATCAGCTGATTTCATTGACAGACAGTGAAGCTTCCCAGAAGGGCTACTATTATTGTGCAGATCACAGGGCAAGCAGGGGATGATCTGTCAGGTGGGGGATCCATCCAGAGCAGACAAATATCAGACAGAACTGAGTCCTCACTTGAAGGATTTTTGTTTTATTTCAAAATGGCAGCATTTGACTCTTTAAGCTTATTTTGAGCTCAGACACTTTCAAACTCCTGCTGACTGATGCTTTATATGTGGGACAAAAGGCTCTATTCATGTTTCCACAGTTGATAGTGGAGAGAAAATTGTTGATGTTTTATGATTGTTTTATGATGTTTCAGTTAACAAGTTAAAGCTTGTGAAGGTAAAAAGATCATGACAGAAGTAAAAATGGATCATACATTTATGTAGAATAGTTTAATAGTCCGGATAAGTGAACAGTGCAATACTGATTTCACAAATCCACCAAAACTGTCTACACCCTGCATCATCCCCGTCCTACTATCTTACAACAAAATAAGTATCAGTTCTCCACAGAGAAAATCCACACACTTCACCCTAAGTGGTTGTTTTGCTCTCTTTGGATGTCTCCATGATGCTAACCTGGATACGAAAATAAATAAACTGCAGCGCAAAAATTCACCTGGGGATTTTTTTTAATGCCTCTAGTCATACACTACATCTGACACTGAGCATTTACAGAAAGATCCCAATTAATGTAAGACCTGCTTCCTAATTACCCGTACTCTGTCTTTGCCCATGCCATCATGAGACAGGAAAGTAACACACCAGACATCCACATAACACAAGTGTTCTTTGTATTACATAACATTGAAGATGTGGATATCATTGTTAGATAACAGCAGGGAACCATGAAGCTGTTATCAGTATACCCACAAGACCAGTGACATAAAAGTGGGTGTATGGGTATAAACAAAGGCCTTTTATAGTTAATAAAAAAGACCTGTGGCACACACATAAGGGAACCAGCAGCTTTATTTTCTGTCCAAAGAATAGCTCCTTCTGTTGGATGCATTATATTGCTGTTAAGAACTGTTAGTAGTAGGTTTTCTGTGCTACACTCTGATCTATTTTCTCTAGCTCTACGTCAAGCTCTAATGGCAGCATCACTCACTCCCCAAACTCACAGCCCACCTATAATTGCTCCTCCAGAGTTCACTGTGTGTGTGACATGCCGGCCGTGCTTCACCACAGCTCTTGTAAGAGTCTCAGAAGCATTTAACGTTGAAGTGCGACTTTATGTAGAGACACCTGGTGGTACAGAAAAAGCCTGAGGTGGCAATATTTAACACGGCGATGTTCGTTTTTTCACCCTCCCTCGTTTCTTCGTCACCTGCTAACATCACCCTCCCTTGGACAGGCCCAATTTACTGTCCAACTGTCCAGAGTCTACACACACTCAGTGTATGTCCTGTGGTGGCGTACACACCTGAGATTTGAAGGAGATTTTTAAGGAACTGGGTGTTTTTCTGTGGGAGTGTTTTGGAGTAAATCATTTTTTCATGTTTATTCTGAAAACATGGAATACTGCACTTTAAAAGGATTCCTTGTGATTTGGCTTATAAAGCACTGCACATCTGAAGGTAAGGTGCTATTATACAAGTGCCAGTTTTAACTTGTGCTTTCACCTAAGTGTAATATTTGAAGTGTTATGTTGTCTTGTGTATTTTTGATTTGGATAACTTGCGATTCTGTAGTTAAATCCTCCGTAAAGTTACTGCAGAGCAGCTAAAGCATTTGCTACTTTCTCTTTAGACCTCTCTACCTCCATTCAATCCTCCACTACAGTCGCCCACCAAGATGGCCAGACTTTACCACAGGAACCAGGGCTTCCCCCTGCAGATGTGGTGCCAATAGTGTCCCCTCCAAGTCTGCAAGAAGTAGAGCAGGCTGTGCAGGAAGCCTCAGAGCAAGCGGAGGGTCGTGGAGCAGAGAAAGTCATGAAGGAGCTGCTGGAGAGGGTTGTGGAGGCCGCTCTGGGGCAAGCAGAAGGCGGGAATGAAGCAAAAGTGGAAGCGGTTGAAGAAGAAGATGATGATACTCTGGGGGTGGAAATTAAAGAAAGTGAAGCTGACGCAGAGGCAGAAGTGATGAAGGCAGTGGGGGGTGAGACTGTAGGCATCAAAGAAGGAAATCCTGGTGTTGGGGAGAATCAGGAGGCAGAAGAGGTGGATGCATTGGAAGATATAACTGAGAAGGGGGAAGGAATTGTTGAGGGAGAGCGTGAAGCAGCAGCTGGGTTAGTGGAGAAATCCACAGCAGGTGTGGAAATCAAAAAAGCAGAGGGCATGGAGGTTATCGATGAGTCTTTAGGAGCCGAAATTAGCCAGGAGGTTGTAGAGGGAGCTGCAGCTGATTCAGAAGAGACAGGTGGAGATTCAGCAGTAGAGGAGGCTGGGGAGGAGGACAGCAAGGAAGAAGAAGCAGCAGAAAATAAGGAAACAGAGATAAAGGAGGTAGAGGAAGGAATTGTGGAGGTGGCGGTGGGTGGAGAGGCAAAGCAAGAGACGGGGCCTGTTCTGGCTGATGTGGAGCAGACAGGACATGCTTTGGGAACAGAAGACGCTCCAGTAGAAGAGAGTCCAGTTGAAGGAATGGAAGGGGGTCCAGTAGTGCTGCCTGACATAGTAACCACACAGACTGTAGAACCAGTAGACGTAGAGGAAAAGGAGGAGGAGGTCAACATAGTGGAGCATACAGCAGGAACAGAAGTAGAAGCTGAACAAGGACATTTAGTGGACAAAGCAGAAGAGATAGAAGAAGAAGGTGCTGATATGGGAACAGCAGGTGCAGAGAGGGATGGAGGAGGTGTGAACAAGGAGGAATCAGTGGTAAATGAAGGGGGTGATCAAAAAGCAGGAGCAGAGGAGCAGATTGCTTTGGGAACTAAAGAAGTACATCAAGGTGAGATACATGAAGATTCAGAAAGTGGAGTTGCTACACATCTAAAACTTCCCAGCAAATTCAAATTCTAAAACTGCAGTGGAACTGCGGTTGCATTTGACTCAGCAGCTTTGCTTAAGCATTGCATTGTTTGTAACTTAACCTACTTTGGGTCTTAAATAAAGATTATAATACAATAAACCTGATAAATCACACAACCAAACATACACATGGAACCCTGACTGATCCTGCTGTGGATTTATTAGTCTGACCTTCTATTATGTTTCCATAACAAATGTCCATACAAAGACTGCACTGGAAACTGTAGCACACATACAAATCATAACCCAGGTCTTGCAGCACGTCTATGCATTACTCCACATTCCACATGACAAACCCCAAACCGTGGCCTCTTGGCTTCATTTTCACATGTGTGTCACATACCAAACCTCTCTTCTAGAAGAACCGGTGATCCCTGGCCCAGAGCCTGAAGATGGTGAAGTCTCTATAGAGCAGAGCCTTGAGAACCAGGCTCCAACCCCAAACTCATCCCTCACCGAGGCAGAGACCGGAGCATATAGCCCTGATGGTGGTGAGACATCTGACCATGGCAACGAAATCATCACCCCAACTGATGACCTTTTGGCACACGGCCCTGCTGTGGTCCAACCTACGCAGAATAATTTTGTGAAAGATACTCCACCTGAACATCCTCAGGCAGAAGGAGAGGAACCAGGGGAGGTCAATGAGCTGGTGGAAGATACAGCTGGAACTGCAGGTAGGTATTAGAGGCTCCGTGTAGAAAATGTGTGCAGAATGAAACTTCTTCTCCTCCAAATACAGATAAAATTGATTCCAGAAGTTTTAGAAACCCATTTTAATGGCAGATTTTTTGCAGCTTAAAACTTGGAAAAAGAACTAAAGAATAAGAAAGCAGATCATCATTACAACTGTGCCAACCATATATGCAGATGGCCAAGTTGATTGTGTTCCATTTGACTAAGCATGGAGCAGGCTAACTGGTGAGGGAAGCCCAGAAACTTGGTGTCACTACAAAACATGTTATTTTCTGCCTCACGACAATGGAAGACATGTATTTGCTCCACTGTCTCCCCCCCATGCATCACACACATACCCATTGAGACCATAATCTTAAACTATAGGTAGAAAGCAGAAAATATTGGACTTGAGACATTTCAGAGTTTCAGGTTAGCGCCAGGAAATGTTAGTGGCTCTGTTGTCCTGGTGATGAGTACCTTTATATATCTAATATCTTTCTCCTTCTCTGCCCTCCCATTTGTACTCTCTTTCTCTGCCTTATTGTGCCTGTTTAGAGACAAACGAGCTAGGCCTGGAGGCATGGAAGATTGGCGCTATTTCTGCTGCAGTCTTCCTGGTATTGGAGACTGTTGTCATCATTATCTATATCCTCAAATGTCGCAACAAAAACAGGTAAGTGGCACCATTTTCTGTGCACTGAATCTCCTGGAACACTCATACCAAATGCTCTGAATGACTAAAAGCACAGCCCAAATTACATTTTTACATTTCAGCCAATATTATTTCTGTACAGTAGCATGGCTTTCATTGGAATTTTGAGAAAACTAGTTCTTTTACAAACCTAATTTTTCTGTATTGGTGAATAACTTTGTGTTGTTTTACGTCAGTCCATGTAAAGCAGACTCTATACTTTATATGAACAAGAGTCTGCCTAATACTTCTGAATTCAGCAACAACCTCTTCCCAGTGCTTCCTCCTCTAATATCTGAAATGAGCCATCTGATTGCTAGCTGTAGCACCAACAGTGCTACAATCACAGATGGGACTCACAGCAGTGCTGGTACATGATTGCTTCTGATGTTGCCCAAGCTGCAGCTAACATTTCAACACTGATAGATGGTGAAATTAGGAGAGAGTGCTCAGCATTGTGTCAGTACATTCACAAAAAAAGAGAGAGGTCCTTCCTCAGTCATTTGCTGTGCTACATTTTTTTTATTATCTCCCCATGTGGATCACTGCAACACGTAGTTAATTTGTAGAAGGGCAAAGGTAAGCAACAACAACAATAACAGTGATAAAGGGATTTTGTTCATGTGTTTGTGTGTATGCAGTACCCCAGCCCTACAGCGGGCATGTGAGGAAGGCTGTGTTGAACCAGAAGCAGCTACAGGAGGCGACTGCAGCGATGACACACTGCCTGTAGGCAATGGAGACACCCAACAGTACGTTAACGTTGAAAATGTCTCTGTTGGCGGCATACATACATAGAGTGCATACAATAAGATTAAGATTAGGATTAAGAGACTTCATGGTTGTTGTGCAAATACACCAACATTTAGTTGCACTTCCAGGTTCTGGCCTTGGGATAGGGTAATAAAGAACATAAGTAGAACACTAATGTCCAGTTCCACACACACACACACACACACACACACACACACACACTAAGCCAAAATGTACATATCAATATAAATAGTAATAAGTCCCACTTTGCTCTGCCATGTGTGACTGGTGCCATTCCAGTCACCATATACCCCATGGTGCATTTCAAAAATATCCCAGTAACAGCTCTCTGTGTTGCTCTGCACCAAATCTATTTTGGTGTTCAGCCACAGCTCCACCAAGCACATTGAGCTTTAGACACAAAAAAAATGGCAAAGATCTTCATCTGGCTGATTTTCTAAATAAAATACCAAGTATGGACAGCTTAAAAAAAACTCAAAACATGCAAATTACTTCACAGTCTTATTGTTCTCACGTGATCTTGAAACTTTCTCATGAGTCCAACTAAACAAGTAGTGCTTAGAAGTGCACAGAAGCACTCCACTTCTGAAATGCACTAGTGGGACTTTAGGCCACGGTAAGGGCAACACAGAACTGTAATGAAGCTTGACAAATGCCTAAAATAAAATCTGCCTAAAATGCAATAATTTACACCCCCAACCACCAACAAAAGATAGTCAGCGAGGTTTCTTTCTTCATAATGCGCTGTACTGTATATTTATGTAAACTGTAAAACATTGTACGAGTTGAGTAAGGTGCAATTATGTGAGTCTTAACACAGCACCCTCCATAACTCTTTCTTGTGGTTCCTGTTAAAGCACAAAGATGCAGCGGCCTCTAAAATCCTTCTGTGCAGGCTGTCTGAGTGTAGCATCCTATCTATTTCATGGCAAAAACATGCATGAAGGTCTGACCAAACTGAGCATATAGCCACCCCGTTTTCACACAGCTGCAGATTTAACTGTGCGAGAGCGATGATGGGATTAGCAGCACAGAGAAAATGATCTGAACAGTGTCTGAAATTTAAAGCTGCAGGGCATAAAGTGAGAACTATAAAGTTATGAATGAATACGATCACATTTTTAAAGACAAGAACAGCAGAGGGTTCACCTTTAAAGCTTTCAATTAAGTTTGAAAGGTTGGAGGTAAAAATCAGACACAACAGCTGCACATCACACTTACGAGTCAAACATAAAGGTCTGACTTTCACACCGAACATCATCACATATAAACATTCTTAGTTTACATGATCTTGCTGTGCTCAGAGTGATTTTCTTTCCTCTCTCCTACATTCCTTACTAGAGTGTGGATTTCACAGTGCTGTCGTATGAGTGTCTTTGTCACTACCAGCAGCAAGATATTAGACATTTCTATTGTCAGCTGACTAAATATCGTGCACTGACCTGGCAGATTTGTGGTTCATAGGAACCACCAGTTGTGTGCTTCTCAGCTGATTTCCTCCTGGCTGTTTTGTAGTCTACGTGCCGAGGATTCTGCTCACTGCATCACATGAGAGCGTGGGTCCCGTGAACCCAGAGCATTACTGAGTAATACTGTTATTTCTCCTAATCAGACTAGCAGGCATGGATCAATAATAAGCCAAAGTGTGTGTGTAAGAGTGAACATGTGAAGGTATTGGGTGACAATCTGAGTAAAAATTTTGAGAAAAGGGGAGTCATGCTGAGATTAAGAGAGTCTAGAGAGTATAAAAACAAAACCGAAGCACGCCGAAGCTGAACATGTCTGTTGCTTGTGCAAAAAGTCGTGTGCAAGACAGAAAGAGAACTGCGAGGCGTGCGAGGCACAGGCGATAAAAGAGCAACACTGAATTATTCAACAGTCGACAGTCATCTTGAAACGTGTCCTTGTTAAGAGACTTTACAACAGCCATGACAATCCCGTTGTTATTTGGAAACGGGATCACTAAAATCACTGTCAACAGACAACAAGAAAAAGTCACTTTTAACATCTACAAGTCACATCTTTAACAGATGCGTCCTCTCAGAAATACAAGTGTGGCTTTTCAAAAGCAAAGAAGTTAAAGCTTTATTAAAGCTTTAAGGTTAATACTAGTCAATGAAGATATCTGCCCTTACACACTCGTTATCTTTGACATGGCCTTTATCTCACTGACTGTGGTATTTGCAATTGGGATCAACTGACTTTGACTGATGCACAATCCTGAGGCAGGTCAGCTAATCTCACAGCAGCAGGACAGGCCTTACTTTATTCCACCTTGGGACATGTTAAGAAGTAGCATCATACATCATGCATGTGGCCATCTGCACAACAGGAAGCAGGTTTTTCTTAGGGTCAGTTAAGAATTAAAAGGGGAAGGTACAGTCACCAAGAGTCAATAATTAAAAATGTATAAACTTGCTAAAATGGTTTAATATGAAAACAAAAACAGAGTGGACCTGGACTTGTTAGAGTTCCGGTTGCCTTGAAACACTTTTCACTCCTTAAGGAAGGGTTCATCGTTTGGCTGCAATATGCAAACTATCCACCAGGTGGCATTAAAATTTACACACTGGTCCTTTAAGTGGCTCTACAATGGTTAATATGGGACTAAAACTGTCCTTGTCAGTCTGTCAGTCAGTTCTCATGTTTGAATGTGGGCAACCTCAAGAATTATATTCCTTGGAAGAGCCAACATTAAACCAAGATGCAGAGCTTTAGCTAACTTGCTGCATGTTAAGATGCCCTTGATGAGTAGTCACCCAGTTCACGTCAAAAATTCACACTGCGCTTCTCCACAGTTCTTTCAGCCAACCTGCAAATAGTCAATAATGTAAAGCGATCTATTTATATATTTATATCTAGACGTGTCATTCTCTCCTAGTGTTTGTCATTCCAACACAGTTTGTAAGCTTCTCCATCTGGTGCAAAAGTCATTAAATAAACAGACCTTCCAGTGAGAATATTAGCATCCACTCATAGCAGAATATTCAACAGCAGTTTGACAGACATTATGAACATTTTAAACTGTGTTTAAATTTTACCTTCAATTATCCCATTAAAAGGTGCATGTCTCTCTTCTCCCCTAAGGAAAAACAGATTTTATTCCCATTTGTATCACAGGGCTCCTATTGTACCGCTAATGGTTCTATTGTGTTAACAATCAGTTGTGTCTGCGGTCAGAGTGCCTCTTCCCTTTATTTCCTCATTACTGTATAATCTCTGCCAACCATCCCGCTGTCCTCTCTATCAGGAAAGTCGTGCTTGACCCATCTGATGTGGCTTCAACCCTGGCCAATACAAAAGAGCAGCAAGAGGACGAGCATGTGATAGCCATGTCAGACCTCCCACCCGGCTCCACGGAGGAGTCAGCCAATACTGGACCAGAACCAGACTCCACACAAGACCTCAGGACTTCCTCCATGCTCTAAGAGGTCCCAACTGTTCCCACTGTGTCTAATCAAAACCCCCTAAAAAGCCACTTTCCAGCCCTGCGTCCAAATCGCCAAATTACCCAGACAGCCAGTGAGTTAGGATAAATTCTAACCGAACACAGACTGCCTTGGATACCGACAAAGTGTGTATGTGACACATTTATATCGAACGCGACTGTGAGTCTGTCTTTTGTGCGAGTGTGTGTAAAGGAAGAGATACTGTAACACATTTAGCATGTATGAGTGTGTGAATGAGTGAACAAGAAAGACATGTTTTAAAACCCTCTGTGTATATGTGTGTGTGTGTGTAAATGTGATAAAACTGTCATGTATGTAGTTAAATGTTTTTCTTTTTTCATATTGACCACATCAGTCATGCTTGTACAAAGCTTCTAGAAAACAAGATGAAAGGGGGGCGGCAGGCGCAAATGATTATTCTGTTTCTACAGCAGTTCAGTGCAGTTTATTCAGGCAGTGCTTTATCTATCTCATTAAACTGTACAACACAAGAACAAATGATTTTCCATTAGTTTTAAACTTGATTCGATTTGCATTCTACATTACTCTTGACCTTTGTATCATCATTTGTGATGTGAGAAATACCAAATTAAAACAGTGATGTTGAATTGTCTCTCAGCATGGGTTATTCTGTAGTTCCTTTGACCTTGTGTGGTTTTACTAGTTTGCATGTACATGCTATAAGGAGTGTTTTCCTTGTTTCACCTGTCAGCCTCTAAAGAAAATAAACACTTGGCTGACATTAAAAATGCGTGTGAATGCTAACTCACAGTTGAGTCTGTTCTTGTGTGAAAGACCACGCATGCAGGCGTCGTTTGGGCTATGATCATGAGGGATATGTATTTGAGAAATGATTGTGTTCACGTGTGTGTGTGTGTGTGTGTGTGCTTACACAAGGTCTGGTCATGTGCTTGATAGCTATTTAAGACAGAGGAGGGAAATGGGCCGACTCTTGGGGGGCTAAAGTTCTGCAATCAGAGGAGAAGCATGCACAGTCAGAGGTAGGAAAAAATACATTATCATAATTATTTTCCTCACAACGAAATGTGGAATTGAAAAAACAATTTTATTATGACTGCTTCAACACCTTTAAGAGTGTACAAGTTCAGATTTTCACAGTCAGGCCCACGCTTCATTGACTCCTATTCATAATAATGCAATATGTCTGCACCAAATATTAATATATATATATATATATATTCTAACTTTTCATGGATGGTTGTTATCTGTTGTGTTCTTAGTAAAATAATTGCTCCTGCCAAAGTATCAGTCCTTCCTTATTCCAGGCGAATCAAACTGCAGAAAAGGTCGAAGCAAATCGTCTCTTGCCGTCTATTGTTGAAAGCACTTGTGAACTTGTAACTCTAATGGCTTAGTGAATTATGGATAATGGCTGGTTCTGCCTGCAGGGCTGTGTAAGAAGTGAAGTTTTGGAATAATGTTGAGACAATTGGCGTTAACAGGAGAACACAAAGTTGTACCTCAGCTTAATTGAAGTGTATGTCTGCGGCGTGTTTTTTTTTGTATTTTTTTGTCTCCGTCTCTCCAAATGCTTTCTGGGAGATTTCAGCCCTTCAGAGCCCTGTACATGATAAGTGGTTTAAGAAAAGAATAGAAAAGAACATGTCTAAAATATCTAACCTACTTTATTCTCACTTTATTCTCCCTCATGTCTCTAAAATACTCTTGTCTGGATCTTGTTAGCATGTGGAGAGCAGGTCTGCTGGTGGTGACCTTGTATGCCACCCTAACAGTGGCCCAGTTTCCCCGGGAATGCATCAACCCCGAGGGGCTGAGGAGCGGCCAGTGCTGCCCGTCCCTTTCAGGGGCAGCAGGGGATGAGTGTGGCTTCAGCACAGGAAGAGGGCAGTGCATGTCTATTGCGGCTGATAATCGCCGCCATGGACCACAGTACCCTTATGCTGGGCGCGATGACAGGGAAAGGTGGCCACTGCGATTTTTCAACCGCACCTGCCAGTGTAATGGGAATTTCAGCGGTTACAACTGTGGGCGATGCAGACACGGGCTGAGTGGACCCAACTGTGATCAGAGGGTCTCTGTGGGTAAGAAAACAGACAGCAACTTGCAATGTCCACTTTCTACTGTACAGGGCAGCACTTATGACGTGGGTGTTAATTTTCAATAACATTCCTTTATCCTCTTCTTTTCCTTTATTCCTCCCACCCCTCGACCCCCCCCCCCCCCCCCATTCTCTCTCTGTCTTTCTTCCTTCACCCCATTAACCTTACTCCAGTAAGGAGGAATATAATGCAGATGAGTGCAGCTGAGAAACAGGCATTTGTGAACGCATTGGACCAAGCTAAGAGGACTGTGCACCCTGACCTAGTCATCTGCACAAGACGGTAGTATAATAACCCAATGCTATGAATACTTCAAAAGAGGATTGATTTTAAAATAGCCAGTCTTTGGTCTGGTATCAGCCAGGATTTACCTCAGAATCTGTGGATCAGTCTAGCTGCAGTATCTCAGCAAAATATCTATGAACGCTGTTTCTTTTTGTGTGTTTTTTAAAAGTAAAATCATAACGTCTTGTGCCTGCTTGTAAGTGCATAGTGGAGTAAAATGATCTATAATCTTCCAACTAACAGTACATAGTTGTTAACAACCTACTGCCAAGTCAGCTGAAGATTGTAATAGATTAACTTCTCAGCTGCAGGTAGAAGAAGACTTTAAAACTGTTATTTGATCAATTCTGCACAGGTTCTTATAGCTACAGCTACCAAATTCCCTTTGGCAGCTACATACAATATCTTTGCGATTCGGCTGGAAGCAAACATCCTCTCACTTCAAATCAATCAGGATGAGTGTGAAGTATAAACAGGCTGGAGTGCAGTGTGGAGGAAAAAATACAAAGTGACATTCACCCTTTATCTGTAGGTACCAGGAGGTGTTCGGGCCTGATGGCAACACCCCACAGTTTGAGAACATCACCATTTACAACTACTTTGTTTGGAGCCACTACTACTCTGTCAGCAAGACGTACTTGGGACCAGGCCAGACCAGCTTTGGTGGTATAGACTTCTCCCACGAGGGCCCAGGCTTTGTCACCTGGCACCGTTTTCATCTTCTACAACTGGAGAGAGACATGCAGGTGAGGAAGGGAGGAAGTAGGATGGAAGGCTGAAGAAGTGGTGAGAGGCAGGAAGCGAGGGGAGGATGAGGGGAACAGGGGGGGAGGTACAAGGGAGAAATAATGAGCGGAAAAACAGAAGTGGGTCAGAAACTGAGGGATTTACAGGGCCATGTTGCTGTAGTGTTTAAACTGCATAATTATAAGGAAATGCTTCTTTTTTTTACACACACACATCAACGACTGCCTTCGTATTGTGTTCCATCTGTTCAGGACATGCTGGGCGACCCCACCTTTGCCCTGCCCTACTGGAACTTTGCCATCGGAGGCAGCGAGTGTGACATCTGTACCGATGACCTGCTGGGCGCCAGGAGCGCATTCGATTTGAACTCCATCAGCTCCAACTCTGTGTTCTCTCAGTGGAGGGTCATCTGCGAGAGCGTGGACGACTACGACACTTTGGGCACCGTCTGCAACAGTAAAGAAAACACACACATTACACACTCACTGTGCGGCGGAGAGGTTTTTGATATACAGCATCTTCTCAGCTGCATCAGAAAAAGAGGGCAAAGAGCTCATAAAGAGAGCATGTAGAACATAAGCTGCTATAAATAATACCTCACAGCTGTTGTGCTGAATTTCATATTGCTCGCTATTACTACAGTTTCTTTGAAACTAGTCTGGTTGTTGCACGTTGCCTTCTGAGTTGCATCTTGAAAGACTGGTTTTTGAAACCAGTTTTTTTGATTCAGTGAGCTTACAGAAGTTCTTATTTCGGGGGTCATGGGATTTAGCCTAGAATAAGGGAACTCTGTTCTGCTGTAATAACATAACACTGCATAAGCTAGACTTTAGGTGATCAGATTTGCAAGGATTGGATCTGGTTCCACACTGGCACCTAAAACCTACACTTTATTGTTCAAAGACACCTGATTCATATTTTCTTTACATGTGGAATATTTAAGAACGTCAGTCATCGAAGCTTTACCACCACAACACAAATAAAAGTAGGTCCTTTTGAACTGTGTGTGAATAAGAAAAAAAAGTGTTAGGTAACAGGTAGAACATGTGAGCGCCTGACGCGTGAGTGATCTGTCTTTGGTTATTCCCCTTAGAGAGTCATGACAAGCCTGGTATTTCCTGCATCAACAAGCAACGGCTTCTTAAATGGGTTATGGTGGTGGTGGTGGGGGGGTTGTCTCATTTGTGCATGTTGAAGACAGGAATCTAGCAGTCTACTGGTTCCTTTGATCTAAGAGAATAATCTTCAAACAGACAGACAACTCAGTTATGTAGCCCTGTGTTTATGTGCTTGTGTGTAGGAGACAAAGTACAAAAAAAAGAAAAGAAAAAAAGAACGAGATCATGCATGCAGGAGGGTGGAAAAAAAAAAAGAAAACTTCTGTTCAGTCACAAAGCTCCCACTCAGTACTGTTGACTTTTGTTGAATAATTAAAAAAAAACTGCCATCCTGTCATGTTTAAGACGGATCAAACTAGTCAAGTCTCCCACACAGAATTAGAAAGTGGTTAAATAATACAACATTCCTAATCATGTTCCTTTCCCTTTCTGAGGGGACCACTGGCCCTAGGCTAAACTACAATCTGAGTGTCCTCACTAAACAAAAACTGCCACGGTTTAAGTTATATTTATCGTCTTATTGCAGCAATAATTATGTTCCACTTCTGACCTTGGGGTCCATCTTTCTCACAAAGGCACAGAGAGCAGTCCCATTAGGAGGAATCCAGCAGGCAACGTGGCGCGGCCCATGGTGCAGAGGCTGCCGCAGCCCCAGGATGTATTGGATTGTCTGGAGCTTAACGCCTTTGACACTCCTCCTTACTACTCTACCTCCTCCGAGAGCTTCAGGAACACCATTGAAGGTATGTGCATTTATGAGTCTTAAGGTCAGAAACCGGAACCTCTCCCTCCCCCATACACCGAAGAGGATATTCAGGTTCAGAAAGGACTTGGATCAGAAAATAAAGCTGCTGAAGAAGTGCTGCGTGACTGTATGGATGCAAACACAAAGCCAGAAAACACACACTCACTCAGTACTTCCACCCACATGCACATATGGTTCGCTCCAACACAGCATTTGCTGTTCCTAAATTTGGTAAGTGAGAGCTTTCATTAAAATTCTTTATTTAATCTAGGCTACAGTGCCCCCCAGGGGATGTATGACCCTGTGGTCCGCAGCCTCCACAACCTGGCCCACCTCTTCCTCAATGGGACGGGAGGACAGACTCACCTGTCTCCCAATGACCCCATCTTTGTCCTGCTGCACACTTTCACCGACGCAATCTTCGATGAGTGGCTCCGCAGGCACCGCCCAGGTAGATTCATGGCAACATTACTCACTTTAAAGAATGAACAGATACATAAGGATGCTTTATGCTGTCTGTAGGTGAGGTTGTTTACCCTGAGGAGAATGCTCCTATTGGACACAACCGCAGGTTCAACATGGTTCCTTTCTGGCCTCCTGTCACCAACGCTGAGATGTTTGTTGCTGCCCCAGACAACCTGGGTTACTCATATGAGGTCCAGTGGCCAGGTGAGTACACACACACACACATATACAGAAAAAATCACTGATCCTTCTCACCTTTCTCTCCTCCTCTCTCCCCCCTCTTTATAGCTCGTGCCTTCACCCTGTCTGAGATCATCACTATAGCTGTAGTTGGGGCAGTGCTGGTCATGGCAGTGGTAGGTGGCGTCATCGCCTGTGCTGTGCGAGCTCGTTCCTACCGCTCTGCTGAGGCCCTCGAGCCACTGTTGGGAGAGACCTTCCGACGCTACTCAGAGGATGACCGAAGGCTGGACAAATCACAGTCTGTTGTCTAAATCCACGCCTTTCTAAAGGGGCCTTAACATTTTCGTGCATTTGTTCTGCGTTTTTTTTTACCCAATTTCCTCTAATAAAGAACTGAACTGGTTTTAGTCCCAGAGCCCGCTGTATGTGTGTTTGTACTTGGTAAAATTTGAATCTGGTTAAGCAGACAAGTATCAGACAGTAGCCATGGGGTCAATAGACAAACAGCTTCACTGAAAGAATATGAATACCATCTACTCTGTTCCACCACTGGATGTCAACACTAAAACAATAAAAAAAATGTTCCCTCAGTGGTGTCTCTTCTCCAGCTCTACCCTGCTTTAATATATTCCTGCAGGTCTGTAAGATAATGGTTGATGTCACACAGTCAGGTTTGACGTGTGTCTTAATCAGTGTCAGGTTGTAGGTTATTGTATGAGCAGACAGGTCCTGTTACTGCAGGCCTTTAGCTGCAGGCGCTGATTTGCTTGTCTGAAGCCCAGAGGCCAACTAGCAAATCACAGTGCTTAATAGTACTTCTAAGCAATGAGTCAGATCAAGTCAATGCAAAGCTCCCTGTATCCCTAACAGCACACACACATGCACACACACACACCACACCGCCCTCATGTGGATAGATGGCAGTACTGCAAAAGTAAAAATTGTTTCAGTTCAGTTAGTTACAAGCCTGCTTCACATTTTGAACTCATGCTGGAATTTTATTTCTGAGGAATTTGCTTCAACTCTCAGTGAGAACTGTTCTGGAAGATATGGTGGAATTCACTCAAATCAAAATACACAATTACTAACAGCTAAATTTTAAAGTTGCTAGCATTAACAAGCACTTATCACAGCAGCAGACCTGAAGAAAAAGAGCAAAGTGTTGGTGATGAAGTGTTATCTTTATAATTAGGTACTCTGGGTTTTTTAATTACATAATAAGCTTTCAAGATTCAAGGTCCCTGATTTTATTCAAGCAAAATCAAGAAGAATGTGAATAAAGGGTTTTTATTCCAATCGAAAAGCAATAATAATTCTTTCTTTGATATCAAGAAAAAAAATCTTAAGTAAAATAAAAAATTTTGTCGGGTTGGTTTTCCCCTTTGTATTTCCAGTTATATTTATATTTTCCTGGGTTTTGGTAATGGCTTGTCTTTTATTTTGAAAGGCCGGTTACTTTGTGTGTCTGTCTGTTTTGCTTCCTTTTGTGTTCCCTTCAGTTTTGATTGTCTGCCCCGCCCTGATTGTGTTCACCTGTGTCTTGTGCTCCCCCTTTGTCTGTGTCAGTTCTGTGTTGGTCCTGTTTTGCTACCTGCAGTGTTGTCACCTTGTGTCACTGCTCTTTGTTTTGTGGTTGGTTTTCAGTTGTTTCTTCGGCTCTTTTGTTTTTTACTTCATGCCGCTTAGTTCTGCAGTTTTGTTTTGTGGTTTCTGGACTTTTTAGAGCTTTAAAAAGTTTTTGGCCTTGAGTTTTTGTCTGAGTTTGGGTTGACCTGAACTCTACTCCTAACAGAATCACCAGCTGATACCACAGCACTATGTGACTGTGACACCACTTTATATGACATGTCTGCTTTTTTGTGCCAAGTCAGTCTTGCTCATTTGTGTCATTGTTTCGCGACAACCTTATCTCATTGTTTGGAAATGACATAGTGGCACCTAAATTGGTGGCTGTAGGCCTGAAGTAACAATTTATCCTTCTGTTGGCATATTTTTAACTTGCTTTAAGAAATATTCAATAGTCAGCACTGGACAGGAATACAGTAGTGAAGATTGGCATTTTTGCAGTGCATGCTGATATCTTAAAAAGGACCTCATAGGAATGGATGGGTGGAGAAGAACGAGAGAGGAGTTTTTGGCTTCATCATCAGTTGGCTGTTCTTTCCATAACACCAGGTTACTCTGACAGCAACAAAAAAAGTAAAACTCAATCCTGTGGATGTATGAATATGGATGTAGATGTGACAGACACACAGAACAATCATTTGGCCAATGCTACCCTCCTGAGAGGGAGGATCATTAGCGCCTTTCAAGTGTACTTACATGAAAGTCAACTTATGTTCAGCGGCAGAAAAACACACTCGGGTTTGTGTAGCCACAGAAGACACTGTAATGCCCAGTATAGGTTTTATGCATGGTGTGAAAAAAGGGGGCTTGAAGGTCCCATTGCCTGTGGCCAGCTGGCATATTCCTCATAAATATTTGAGGGAAAGGGAATTTAAGCCTAAAAACCAGTAAGTAGAAAGACGTAAATGCATCTCCCACAAGAGGTGTATGGAAATCCACTGAAGTTAATGCAGTGAGTGTTTTGGATGCTGTTAAACACATATAATAAAACTGTTATTCACAAAGAAGAGCTGTTATATTGTAGGAGACAAGCACGTTAAAAGCACAAGAAAAGCACTTTGCCATCTCTCCATCTTAAAACCGTCCTCATGCCAGCAGGCAAGCGATTGTTCATCTGGAGAAGGATAAAGCAGACTGTGATGGCTGGGTTTCAATAAAGCTTGCAATGTGAACAGATGGCTTTGATTAATACGGAGGCTCCAGACAGGATCTCCCTAGATGCCTCCTATTTTCTAAATGAGACATTTGTGTGCAAATGTATTGTTTATCAAGTTGTCACCAGTAACTTCAGTAATGAAAGTGAAAGTTCAGTGCATTTACAAAAAAAAAACAAAAAAAACAATGGCACAGGTTTTACTGTGTGTGTGTCCCTTTGACTTGACTCTCCTCTCTGTGATTTACTGCACAGCTACCTGTCATTCCATGCCTGACGCTCACTTCATTCTTTCACCTTGACTAAGCCTGGGCGATTGTGAATATATACTCATGTTTGACAAAGAGTTAAGAGACAAAGAGCATAACCACTGCAATAAAACATCTCCAAGGCAAAGTGCAGTTCACTGGATTGGAAATAGATGCAAAATTATGCAAAAACTGCAAAAGAATTCTAGTATCTATCCTTAAAAAATGTGACTTCAGGCACAGGCTTACTTGTTTAACAGTTTGAGATTTTCTTCACTACGTCTCTCTAGTGTGCATCTGTCGACTTTGTCAGTAAAAAAAAAAGAAGTGATATCCACTGGCTTATCTGACTATCCCCAAATGAAGGCACGCAGGAGAAGATAACATGACACCATCCTTGGTTGTTGTCATCCATCATTAAAATAAGACTACATTAAACATATTTGTTTCTTTATGACATAATACACAAAGGAAGCGAGTCGACAGAGCAACAAACCCTGATCTATAAAAAAGTTTGAAACCCAAAATTCTAGCAAACAAACAATTTATTGAGCTCACTGTTACAGTTACACAATGCCATACTTAGGTTGGGTGTGAGTGTGTGGGTGTGACTTTAAGGACTACTGACATTAATAATAAAACAAATAACAGTGAAGAAAACAGTGTAAATAAATTCATATAAAACAGGTATGAGAGGCTTTCTAAATAAATCCTAAAAAAAACAAGCTTAAGACTATGAAAGAAATAATAAACGATTAATAATAGCTGATATTCAGCTGCAGCTGCTTTCAACAGATGTAACAAAATGCGTTTTGTCTGCTCTATACTGCTTAACATAAGGTGGTTATCGTTGTTATTATCAACACATCATGTAAGACATTTATTATTTAAGAAGTCATGACACATTCCTTTATTATTATTATATCAGAACGAGATGAAAAAGTAGATGTCCTGAAACCTTATCTGCCATATAAAATATTGGCAAGAAGCACTTGGCATGTTTCAGGTCTTAGACATGAATCACAGTCTTGACTAACAGAAGAGATGCTAATTAATGGACAGTAATTTGCTCATACGTGTGTTTAAGTAGACAATCAATGCACAGCTAAATTATAAAATATAGGACAACATATCATTTTGGACACTATTGGCTTATTGATTGAAACATTGATTTCTGTGGCCATCTCTTCTTTAATGTTTAAGATAGGTGTATTGATAGCTTACACTGTAAATACTGTGTGCATGTTAACACAGCCTGTGCTGCTGTGTTTGCAGTTAAGAGGTAGCTTCCCCCAGTCTGAAAAACCATTATAAATCCTGCCAATGATTTGCAGTGTTTGCCTACGTAGGTCTGTGTGAAGCAGTTCTACAGGAAATAGCTACACCCCCCTCAGGGGTAGACTGTGTCCTCAGGAGAGCACAGTGAGGACTACAGTTCCTTTGGTCTTTTTTAGGATGTCCACTGCTTCAGCGTGAGTCACACCTTCCAGGCAGTGTCCATTAACAGCAATGATCTGGTCTCCACGTTTCAGCCTGCCGTCCTCTATGGCTGCCCCCTGCAGTGCAAAGACATGATCTCATACAGACCACTACACCAGTATAACAACAAGCTATAACTGTGCAAGTAAATGGGCGCTATCACTGTGCATTGGAGGGCTGTTTAAATGGCTAACACTGAAGTTCTCAAGGCCTGGCTGCAGTTTTCTCACCTTGTTGAAGACAGTTTTGATGTAGATCGGCAGGTCTCCGTGCGGGCTGCCGAACCCTCCGACAATACTGAAGCCCAGGCCCGAGGAACCTCTCTCCAGAGAGATGGTTTTATACATGCGAGTACTGTGGGGAATAGAAAATATCACAGAAAACAGTGGGTGCTGTCTGTCTGTGTCTTTTATGACTAATTGGAGATGATCAGAGATCCCACAGTCTGCCAGAGGCTGACTCTTACCAGAGGTTGTTGTGAAAGCAGGCTGCATTTCTTGGTTGCACATCGCAGTGCTCCTGTGAGCTGAATCCTTCAGAAGGTGCTGCCACCTAGACACACACACACACACACACACACAAACACCATGTCATAATATAACATACTGCATTTTAGGCATGTTTTTGTAATGGTTCGTGCTCTCAGGTTGATTCCTTTGTTTTTCGGTTGTGTGAATTTATGTTTCAATTACATTCTGGTTCCTGTCTTATTTGGAAAGTCTGTTTTTTGTGTGTATTCACTTGATTACCTGCCCCGCCCTGATTGTTCACCTGTGTCTTGTTTCCTCTTGTGTATTTGAGTCTTGTCATCACTTTTGTCCTTGTCCTGCGTTCATTCCAGTGTCTTTCCAGTGTTTGCAGTGTTGTTTGGTTGCTTCATGTGTTCACCTTTCTTTTGGCACTTTGTATTTGACTTGTGGTTTTTGGTTTGTTTCACCTTTTGGAGTTTTTGGCATTTTGGGTTTTGGATTTTCTGGCTTTTTGTTAATAAATCTCACTCTTAGTTTGAACTTCACTTGATTTGGTTTGTCTGCATTGAGGTCCTCCTTCCTCTTAACACAACACTTCAGTTACTAATGTTCAGTTGACTTTAGTTTCCATGAAGTTATCTCACATAAAATATTCACGGCTCATTTTAGTATCTAAAACCGCACCGTACTGCATATTTATAGTGCAGTCACAAATTCCTTGGATATTCTCTCACTGAGTTGGCAAAGTGTTTTTCCAACTTCAGTGTGTTTTGGGGCTTTTTGGAAGCTGATAAGGAGAAGCATGACGTACTGGATGATTCATTTTACCCGCATCATCATAAAAACACCAGCATTTCCTCAACTGTGTGTGAGGCAGAGACGAGCAGCTTGTAAATGACAAACCTTAAACAAGGTTGAAATACTTACACTCAGATTGTTTCAGTACATGATGTACAAGTTAAGTAACATTCTGGTTAAATGTCCAAGTTGTTTAAAGCTGTCAATACAATGGAAATATAAAATAATAACATTCTAATATAATATTTCAAACAGATCATGAACCAAGTCTGAACTCATAGTATGGCATACTGTCCAGTATGACAAAACATTCATAACAAAGGATATGTTGAAGACATTTGTTTTGTATTAAATAAAGTCTGAAGACAGACAGCAGACTAAGAGGCATTAAATTCTTTTCCTGACAACACAGAGCAGAAACTTGCTGACGTTATCACACCTAAGCTTCCTGCCTCTCAGGCTTCAAATATACTACTGTGTGTATCACTGTGACACTACCTGCAGACTGATGGTTCCGGTGGCGTTCTTCAGCAGGGCTCCAGCATGGACATGAGTCATTCCCTCAGTGGACACGTCATTGATACTGAGGATCCTGTCTCCCTTCTGGATGACACACATAGGCACACACACAGACACACATGAAGTGCTTGTGAGGAAACTCACACGAGTTATATGTAATTCCTTGAGACACATTGCCTACAATTACTATAAAAAACACAAATCCCAAAATTAACCTCCACCTCAGTTTTCCTGTGTTTAGTCTGTGGTTCTCCTCCTCTAATGTTCTTATAAATATCTTTATAATAATGTATATATGCTGTATGTGTGTAGCACTTCACTGCCTACTCAAAGGTACTCAAAACTACTTGACATTCCTTGCTCATACAAGCACGCACACTTTCTGCTGTCTTGCCCAAGGATACAGTAGCATGCAGCCAGGGGATTAGGATTGAATCACCGATGTTATGGTTAGCAGTCATATATTTGTCTAGATTGTATGTTCTCAGACCTGAAACAAGTCACTTACATTGAACATTGAACCTTTAAGGTTTAAGTATAAGGTGAGTTGTCATAATGTAGTTACAAATACCCACTGTAACACACACACATGCACACAGTATGTACATGGGCGCTCCCCACCTGTAATTTCTGTGTTTTGGCAGCGAGTCCATTGGTATCCATGGTAGCAATAAAAAGAGGTACGTTGCCATGGGGACTGCCCACTCCTCCAGCTACACTGATGCCCAGGGAGTCACATGGACCCTGTAGTGATACAATACACATAATATAGACAATACCATTAAATGAGAGGTCTGATTCTACACATCACCTAATGTTGTATAAACCTGAGGTTTGCTCAAAACCAGAAACTTAAAAATGGTCACAGCTAAATGTAAACTCCTGGACAATATTTATCAAATTAAATATAATTTAATTTAATTATATTTCAAGGCACTACCTTTTGTATTATGACTTTTCTGATGTCAGAAAGGTCTTGAACTCCTGCAAGAAAGACACAGGTCAGAGAAAACTGTTGAACCTAAATCTAAAAATCAGTCCTGTTAAGAGACGGCACTGAAAATAACTCACCGTGGCTCCCTGTTTTATTATCTGTCTCCCTCTGGTGGCTGAAGGCAGCATCACATACACTTGAGGGTGTCAGAGTGGAACAGTCGGAGTCTTCGCTCTGGATAAAACACAACTTAAAGTACTCCTAGGTTCACAAAGTAGTGTTGTTAAAATAGAGCACAGATGTAAAAGTTGAAGTATAGTCTACTTTAAAAATGACTGAGCTACAAAAGTCTGGACTCTTGTTAATCTGCACATCATACACGTTTATATATTTCCATTCCTGTCATTCATTTAAATGTGTTATCCGTTTACCTGACTCCGCTGTGAGTACTGCACCCCAGCTTTAAAACGAGCCACCTCCAGGTGGACAGCTCCACTGCAACTCTAGGAGCAGAGTGACACATCTCATATAATGACATACAAACATACACACTGTACACACACTACTTGTTAGGTTCATAGACTTTGTTTGTGTGGGTGTAAATGTGTCAGACCTGTAGAAGCTCCTGTGCATACTCCTGTGTTGCAGCACGGACATCCTCCCCATTGATTGACAGAATCTGGTCACCTAGCAACAACCTGCCATCTGAATCTGCTACGCCTCCTCTGATAATATCCGACACAAAGATGCCCGTGTCATTACTGTTGAAGAGAAAACAGAGGTCAACAGAGGTGTCTGTTCCACGCTTATGGAAAAAAAATATGCGACCTGTTTTGCATAACGTCACACTCGATTGTACGAATATATGTAGCAGCATGAAAATTTGTAGTTAAACCCGTGTCTTCTCTTGCAGTGTGACTGTGAGGCCTGGCTCTCTTACCTACTAAGGTATTTACTGAAGGCTGGGAGGGTGTGTAATTTCTTTTTGTGCCTTTCACTTCCTTTTTGCAATAATGACATCTGCTGCTATGACCTCTAACTGAGCAGAGGCCTAACATTCAAGTGTAGTCAAGTGAAGAGACAGTTTACCTTTAGGGTACCATCATTACCAAAGACTGTTTTATAGCCATGCACTATGGCCAGCTTACAAATAAATAGTGAATGATTCAATTTAAAGTAAAAATAAACTTCTCCCTTACTGAATCATGCTTTTTTGTTGGTAGTTGATCAAGTTAATGTATAATCTGGATTGTTGCTGTGGATCAAAATATAATTTGTTCCCAGACCTGCACAGCTTGTTATCACTCAAGCAGGACAGATATCAGAAGACTTCCACCTATGCTATGTGGCCATATATGGCCACTACACAGAGTAAGACCTAAACTACAGACATGCCCTCCTGCTGCAAACATCTCAACCAGAATGTTTCTAATTGTTAACAAGCATCCTGTTTGTACCTCTTCCCCACAGTGCTGAACCCCAGTCCCTCTCCGGGGCAAGGCCTGAGCTCCAGGCTGAAGACATCCCACAGGTCCTCCTCCCTGTATCCCTCTTGGTGTCTGAATACGCACAGCCGGACACGCTGGGTGGTGAGTCGCAGCATGGCTATAGCTTCGTCATGAGTGGCCTGTCGCAAGTCTATGCCATTTACCTAGAAGACAGTAAAAGTTGTGTGAATGGGGAATTGAAAAGTAAACACATAGGAATGTCATTGCACTGGGATGCAAATTAATTGTATGTGTGTATGTACGGTACTATACCTCTAATATCTGGTCTCCTGCCTGCATTCTCCCATCTCTCTGTGCTGCTCCTCCATCATTCACTTCATGGATTATTACTGCCCCCTGGTGTAAAAATCAGGAATAACTCAATAACTTTATTGCATACAAAATATAGACAATTATATGTCCTCATTTAAGAATTTAGGATTATTAGGGATGCAAAAAACTATATCATATTTCAGGGGGCCAACTGTGCAATTAAAAAATAACATATAACAAGCACTGTCTCATCTTACCAGCAGAGTGTCACATCCTCCCACAATGCTGAGGCCCAGACCTAAGTTTCCTTTAATAATCTCTATGGTTGTTTCCATTCCAGGAGAGACTGGGCAGCTCAGAGGGTTAGACGTGGGAGCAGATACTAGCCAATCAGACAGAACCATTGAAGAGGTCTGATTGGTACTGAGAGACGAAGAAGAGGAGGAGGAAGAGGGGGTTACAGGAGAGATTAGGGAAGAGGCAGGAGAGAGAGAACCAGGAAAGGAAAGTGATGCAGGAAGAGGCAGACAGGAAGAAGAAGAGGAGGAGGAAGGGAGATTTCTGGAAGAGCTGATGGAGAGTTTGACAGTGAGCCGATGTTTGAGAATCAAACTGGACACCTGAATACAAAGAAGACAGGTGAGTCATAAATAATTAAATTAACATGACCTTGAGGAGGACACTGTGCAGAGTGTGTGTGTGTTTGTGTGTTTGAACCTTATCCACTGGCAGTCCAGCTACAGGGTCATCACCCACTGCTATGATTCTGTCTCCAGCCTTTATCCTGCCATCCTGAACAGTGAAGCATGAATAAAAAAGTAAGAAAAGCATGAAGAAGAAAGACTGAACGGGAACAAAATGAAAACTCAAATGCACCCTCTGGACAAGTATCTGAATAACTGTTGCTTGGGGGTGTACATGAGAGCTCACTGCGCATGATGACATCAGTATAAAGCACTGAAAGTTAATCTGGTTTAAATATTTCCTGAAATAGAAATTCCATCACACTGGTGCTAATTAACACCTCTTTATTTTGACATTGAAGCTTGTGGTAATAATGTCACACCTTACTGGCAGTGCCATGCTGGTTCAAGGACTTCACCAGTACTCCCTTCTTGGAATCGTCCTCTGCCAGACAAAGACCAAGACCGACATGATCCTAGAGGGACATGCAGGCAACCATTAGGTCGACTCTCGCTGAGAAGCAGTGATATCAGCAGATTCATACACGCAAGCAGTTTTTAGTGATGTTCAAGGTTCATTATGTTTGCTTGAATATCAGGACTGTTTCTGAAATGGTTGATGTCTGCTACAGCTTGTCATTGCTGGAACAGCCACAAAAAAAGTCAGTTTTTGCAAACTGGAAAACAGATTTTGCAGGATTAGAACTAGATTTTGAAGCTCCATTTTTTGATATATTGAAAATATTTTTTTTCAGTATTATTTTGTGTTCCCATCTTCACACTCTTACATGTTATACTTTTCTTTTGCACTGTGAAAACACTAGTCAAATATGCCTACAAAATAATGAGTTCTTAAAAGTTTGGACTTGAGTTTGAATAGGAAACAGTTTTTTTGTGGATGTGTATTGATCCATTTTTTTCAGAGTCCACTTTTTAGATACTTCAACACATTTTTAAGCTTGTGAATACATAATTTTGGCAATTGCAGCTCTGGTCGAAAACTCTGAATAAAATGCAGTGTGGTCTGTGTTCAGCAACCCCAGTGAAAACTAGAGGACATGAACACTGTAAGCAGGATTTGAACAGGGAAAGTCCAGCACCTTAACCACAGCCTTATGTGCCACCCAACTAAAACACTATGGGAGGCTTCATCCTACCACCTCTTCCATCATTTAGATGACATTTGAACACATTGCCTTGACTGAGTGAGCAACCTGGTCAGCTTTGACTAAATCTTGGTCCCAAGCCTGCAAACTCCCTTTCATTTGACTTCTTTAAAACACCGAGTTTCAACCTTAAAGCTTTTCTTCAAGTTTCAGTGTAGTGTTCCGTGAGCTGTTACACTAAATGTACAGCAACTGTAAATACAGGACAGTGATTAAAGCCAAAAGCTTCTGGATGTATTGTACCTGAGGTAGGATAACATGCTCCACATCTTTGGATGATTCTCCACACTCTGCTGTGTCGACTCTGTCCTCACCCCCAGCTTTGACTTTTTGGACCATTTGACCTGCTTTATTTCTGGTAAAACAACCAAACAGGGTCTTCACCACTTTTGCTCTGTTCCTAAAAGACTCATACTGAGTACATGCCATGAGACTAATATGTTACCTGATGAGGATGATCTTGACTTTAGCGGGAGCGTTATTGATGATGGTGGAGGCATTTTGGTGACTCCGACCGTACAAGATCTGGCCGTTAATCTAGAAGAAAACATAACGTCATGCTCCTCCTCCTCAGCAATCCTCTCCTTTGTCTCATCCATCTTCACATTAATCTTCCTTTCTGTCATCTTTTTCTACTCCCCCCCACCTCCTTGTCTCAGCCAGCAGGTACCTCTCCCACGATTTTCCTCCTCATTTCTATTACACAGTTGCTCATTGCAAAAATTCTGCCCAGTACCAACCATCCTTCAAATGGTAATTTGTATGATAAATCTACTGTGGAGGTACTCAGTGCTCTCTGCCTCCAACCTACAACCCACTGTTCTTCTGTTCCTGCTTTTATGTTTAATATTTTGTCTTTTTTTTCCTGCAACCCTTCCTGAATCTTTAAACCCCACTCTTTTAAGTCTGCTAATCTACATCCTAGTAATCTCATTGTCCAATATTATTCCCTTTCACTTTTTATTCTTACCTCCAGAAGCTCATCCCCAACCTGTATCCTCCCATCTAAACCAGCAGGGCCTTGTGGGTCTATATCTGCCACATAGATGCTCATGCGGGCCCTGGAGCCATCATTGTTGCCTGTGAGGCTGATTCCTAGGCCGTGTGCTGCAGGGTCCTTCTCCAGCTCAATCATGTGGAGCTTTCCGGAAAGGCTGCCATAGCGCTGAAGCATCTTTTCTATGTGAGACAGAGTTAGCAAACAGCAGGTTGTTAGGAGGAGAATATAATGGGTAAGCTAAAAAAAGTGGTGGTATTGTACCTCTAATGAGTGACACATGGAGACATGTGGAGAAGCAATAGTGGAGAATGTGTGTGTGTCTGTGTGTGTCTGGTGCTTCACTGTATATAGTAGGAATATCAGTCATGTCTAGGGAAAAGAGAATGATGTCTGTGTTACTGTATATACTATACAGTATAGAGTGTGTAGGGCTTGGACAGTGCTACAAGATTTATGTGCGTGTATCATACACTGTAAGAGATACATAGAATGCAGTATAAAATTCACTACTGTGTGTATGCCAATACACGTTCACTCACATTCCCTTACATTTATATGTATTAGGACTGCTCAGCCTTCCTGAAACGTAACCAGTGGAACTTTTAGACCACTGATGGCGCACATATATACAATGACATGCATGTGAGGACATTACACTATTTCATTGATCACTGATGTTTTATACATAGCAGTACAAAACCTTAACAATAGATAGCTAGAAACTCTGGTTGTTTACAGAGGAACGCCATACAGTACAAGTATACTAAGCAAATCATTACATTATTTTGTAAAAAATAAAAGAAAAATGTATCTGATTTATTTAAAGGTGCATTTTAGGGTCTAGTATTTTGTCATTCAATGTGTTTTACATGTAAATAGCATGAAAACTGTGTCTGGAATGTACTAATATGAACGCAGCTAGATCAACAAAAAGACAGAACAAGATGTTTTTAATAGAAAATCGATCGCAGCAGCAGCTGATTAAAAAACCTGGCGCACACTAACTGAAGAAAAAACTGCTTTGATTTGCCAGGTCGGACCAAAAAATGTTACACAGGTAAGCTCTCAGTGAATAGTCTGACACAGTTTGAGGGGGGGGGGGGTCCAGTTACTTCCTGATTTAGAGGCTAAAATAAAATTTAAAATGAGTGCAAGTTAGGACATATTTGTCAGTGTTTCTCTTGTACTGGACATGTGTGACACAAATCTCTTGTTCTTCTGGACTTTGGAGGGTCCTGCCAGTATGTCAGTGTGACATCTGTATGAGTCAGACTTACTCCTGCCAGCATCGCCTCCATCTTCTCCTGCCGCTGCTGTGATTGGTGTTGTAACATTAAATGGGCTCCTCCGATCCCTTCTATCGGTTGTTGGTGAAGGTACCTTGGGAGAAGTTTTGCATTATTGAACAGGCAGAGTTTGCAATGCCTCAGGGGTCCTTCAGGCATGAGTTGGACTACCCCTGAGGCCCGTTCCGCGTGCTTGATGAAGCAGTGGGAAAAACTGACGAACAGGATGAATTAATGAACACAGTTTTAATGTCAGCTAAAAATAACATGAAAGATGACCAGAATCATGCATTATAAGTGCATGGAAAAATAACTTCAAAAGAATGCACTGTCTATTTAGAGTTATGCATCTCCATCAAAGGGGGGGAAAACAAAGGGGTTTAAACAAACAAGGTAGCTGCAAGGGACTTTGAACTACAAGGGTTCTATCTACAAATATGCACGTTAATTAAGTTTTTGGAAGTTATCTTGATGCAAATGCAAGGCCTCTTTTAAGATGCAGCATACCGATGGTAACACACACCAACACACACACATACAATGTACCAACCTTAAAGGGGGTGGGAGTGAAGGGGTTTGCAGGGGAGAGACTAAGGAACAGACCACTGAGAGTCTCTGCTTCCTGGGATCATGTGGGGAAACACACATATAGTTCTACCGAAACACAAATCTACCTCAGAAAAAAACAACCCTCAAAGCTTCTTCATTTTTTTGGATTATCATGTAGGTGTCAATGACTCATCACCCTATATATATATATAATGCAGTATGTACGTAACATTCTCTATACACTACAGCAGCCAAACATCAGTAACTGTGTGGGAACAGCCTGTCATCTGTTACAATCAGGCCCTTTAAAAACACAAAAAGCAGTTTCTGCACTTTAACTCTGCACAGCAGTATTAATGCAAACGTATCATTATCTCAAAGCTGAAGTCAATTCTCCACTGCAGTTATCTCTTTAAATGTAGTATTAATAAGAAGAGTGTTACCTTGCTGCTGTGAGAGTTGGGCAGTGGTGATGGAGTTAGTCTTTCGTGGTTGATGGGAGATGGAGACTGTGGGCGAAACACAAGAAGCAGAGTAGGCAGATGAATATCTATATGATTGTGAAACAGAGGTATAATGTTCATACAATATATTATATTACATTAGCAGTCAGAGATACTTTTATTAAATATCCTGTCCTGTACAGAGGACACTATGGAGTGATGCTAAAAATGCCCATGCACTACTCGGCTAAACCTCCAAAAGAGGCTTTCCAAAAGAATATACTGCACCATCTGTCTGCATGTGCTGCACATTTAGAATTATTGGGAAAGAATGTGGAGCTGCAGATTTTAATGTATGCATACATTGCAGAATCCCAATAGAGGGAAAAAGTTATCTATGTGTATGAGTGGTTGTTATAAGTGGCATATGTAGCTTCAGTGTGAGTAGGCCACATGATCACGTGAATAAAAAGGTCTCTGGGCCTGATAAATAAACACAGGAGTTCCAAAATGTCCTGGACTCTCAAGGCTAGCTCTGGCATTACATACAATGTGTAAACTTAAATTAAATTAAAGCTTAAGCATGATTAAGGGCATGGTATGTGGTGTGAGCTGTCAGGGACAGGTGGCTGCTATCTTAGCCAGAATAATAAGAATTGTAGTCTCACACATTAAGCTTAAAAACATCTCTTCAAAATGATGCCACAAGGCATTGTCCATCTATGTGTCCATCTTAATTTAATCTTTCTCCTGGGAGATTGGACTTGGACCATCTGCTTATCATTCACTGTCTCCTAACATCCAGAGTAATGGAAAGCTTCATGTCTGTACCTGAAATCTTTGTTGTCCGGACTGGACCAGCAACGTGACAGTGTCTCCAGCTCTGCGTATAGCCTCCACTGCCTGCTCATGGCTGGCGTCTCGTAGGTCCACACCACACACCTTGGCCAAGATAACAGATATTAAAACATGTTGATTAACCAGCATCTCTGCAGGCAATGAATCTAATTCAACGTGACAGCTGCTAAGAAATGAACTGACAAAGTGCCTGTCAGTTGACAATTTTCCTTTGTCTTGCCACATTGTACACACAAGACAAATACAACAGAATGACATGTTTTTTCCAGTCCTCAGCTGGCCAGTTCTGGTGAGTGTGTGCCTTAGGTTTCTGTTCTTGGCTGACAGAAGTGGAACCTGACATGGTCTTCTGCTGTTGCAGCCCTTTCGCCTCAAGGCCTGACATGTTGTGCATTTTGATTCTGCCATTCTGTGTACTGCAGTTGTACAGAATGGAGTTACCATAGTTTTCTGTTAACTTGAAGCAGTCTGGTCATTCTCCTCTGACTCCTCTCTCATCCTCTCTGACCTGTCTGCAGAACTGCTGCCCACTGCTTGTTTGTTTTTCACAAACTATAGATAGTCTCTTGCAGCCTGTCTGGCGCTATCAATCCCCCCCCCCCCCAAAAGCTTCATAAGTGTATGCATTGCAACTCCTACATACAAGTGGCTGATTGAATGAACTGCATGGATAACACAGTAAGCGGGTATTGTGTGAGACCGATGGGGCTATAAATGCATTTTACTGTGCAGTCCTGTACAGTGAAGCATCAACCATTGACCTATGACAGATAATGGGCCACAACAACTGCTACAAAACACATACACATGTATGTATACATGCTCATGCAGCACCTCTTTTACTTTTGTGCCACTTACAGAATCTAGTTTGTACATTACACCCACACAAGATGTGCACACATCTGTTTCCTGCTATTTATAATAAGTCTGTCTATGACTGATTATAAGTATGTCTCATTTTCTATCTCACAAACACACCTCTAGCATCCTGTCTCCAACCCGGAGGGTACCATTATGTGCAGCCGGGCTGTCTGGGCTGATGTGCTTGATGAAGACTCCCCTCATCATCTCTCCGCTGCTCAGTCTTCGGCCCATGCCTCTGCCTCCCATTATGCTTATTCCCAGGGACTGGCCCGGTGCACGAGTCAACCGCACACTAAAACACAAAGCAGGAGACCTGAACATACTCAAAAAATGTTGTTCGGCTACAGAGGGTGAACACAGTGGTGAATGTATGTCCGTACAACCCCATAAGGATCGTGAAGGAGGATTCATTTCTTTTTCTTTCAGTCTCTCACAATTTGAGGCTAAGGATAGTGTTAAAGAGATTAGGACAAAACAATAGGACATTATACCTACCACCAGCGAGACACACAAAAGCTGCTTTTTTATAATTTATCTAAGTGAGATATAGTCATTAATGCGGTAAATACATGCCTGAAGACTAGTCACTCTCTCCGAAGCTAAGAAATATGAGGGTGATGAGTCTTCTGTGCTGCTCAACCCCTGCTGAGAACATGTTATGAGAACACTGTAGGATTTTACTAAGCCTGTTCTGGTAAAGGATAAAGGACATTTTGAAAAACTGCAGAAAATGGAAAATCTGAATAAAATCTGACATCAATGATTCACTAACCTTTTAGGTTGATCCCAAGACACCGTGGTATGAGAATGAAGCTCTTCATCTCCCTCTTCTTTACCATCCACTTTTATCTTAACTTCTGGCTTCAGTACTTTCCCATTTCCATTAATCTTGTCCCTTTTCTCCTCCACAGTGTCATCATCTTTTCCTTCTCCCTTACTCTTGTGAGGCAGAGATTTTGGTGTCTGCCATCTGATGGTGAAAAAACATAATGAATGAAATTAAGGATTTAATGTGTCTATTGATGAAATATATTCATTCAGATACATCTGAAGAAGTTGAACCAGTTTATTGATCTAGTCAGAGATATGTAATGATCTAGTCAGAGACAGAACTATGTAATTAATCAGCAAGCATACTAAACATGTTGTGTTGTGTGACTTTTTTAGTTTTGTGGTTTTGTATCATGTAAATCTATATTTTTGGGAAACATTTTAAGATTGTGATCTTGCAAAATTATGACACACAATATCAGACAAATGTATACATGGCTACTCTATGCCTCCACCAACCCATTCAAGCTGTAATTAAATCCATACCTGTTCACACTCACATAAGTGCATTTGTAATAAAATTGTTGTTGCAGTCTCCATATCATGACATAACAAATAATTGCAATGATCTCTACACAAGGCCAAACTCCCACAGTGGGTTTAAGAATACATGCCAGAGGTGTTTTTTTTTACATCAACATATTTGTAGTTATAATAAAAATATTTCTTTACAAATTTGATTTTTTTGTTTGTTTAAAGGTAGCCTCTCTGTTCCTTGTTAAAATGTGACATTTTTCATAAAAGGTTTTTTGCGACAATTAAACATCCTAAAAACAAGAACCATCTGAGACATTTTGGATTTGTGAGAGTATTTTAGCAGTATTTTGTAGCAAAGTTTCACATGTTTAACTGTGAGAAGGTCATAAGGAAGTTCTATGTCACAATGAGAGCATTACCGATCTTTGATTGGTTGAGGTATTTGTGAGAAACGTAACAACGCAGGTTACGCAGACGCGCGTGCTGAACGTAAGCTACCTGTTAGCTTGAAATTACGCTAGCTAACTTAGTTTACGATGTAGAGTTGACTTCGTCCTTTTTCAGTGCGGATATTTGTCACACAGAATTCATTTAGATGACAAACACTGCCTGCTGTCGTCTGTTTGACGGGACACGGAGGAAACTAAGGTAACACACTTACCTTTTAGAAGTTATTTAAGTCAGAAAGCGGATAGTTTTGCTTCTCTGCTTGCAAATATTGTTGTCTACATTATATTTGACGGTCGTGACAGATATTGTGTCACAACACAGTTGTCTGCTGGTGTAGAAAACCTTGTTTAAATGGAAAACAGCTTTTTCTTTTTTTGTTTTTTTTTTATAGACTCTACATTTTAATCAGGTTGCATCCTTGCATAAAACATTCACTTTGCCTAACCACAGTTTCAATCACATTTTTTAGACTTGTCCCACATTTTGCCAAATGTCTGATAAACCTACTCCTCTGCACCGGTCACTGCACCAGGGAATTGATGAAGGTTGTTTTTACAGAAATGAGTATTTACATGTCTTTTAGATTGCTGTTTTTAGATTCTTATTTTTTTTGGAAGATTTTGATTTTTTTGTGGATAATGTTGGTCTGATTAAAGGGATCAAGGACGTTACAGACGTATTGATTGTGTTTTTAAGAACAGGGCTGATGTGGAACCAGGGATGACCAATTTCTAATTGTTTGAGCCTTGAGTCCATGTGAATGAATGTTTGTGAGGACAGATGGATGGACAAGACGAAAACATATTCTAACCATGGCTGTTGCTGATGTGATTATTCACTGCATTCGGAGTAGTATTTAACAATGCCACACAAGTAGAACTGCTGTGGATAACAAGGTGCTGGTGCACTTTGTTATTTTTTCTATGACCTGACACATGGCCAGTAGTGACTTACACTGGTGGGCCTTGAGATGATACACTGATTTAGGTGCAAATTGCCCTGAAAATACACATTTTCTGCAAGCGAGGTCACTGCAAAGTAGTGTCTGTGTGTGTATTTGTGTGTGTTAACACGAATACTATACTGTATCTTTGTGTATACTATGTGTGAGTGTGGAAGAAAGAGAGAATTTTTCATGAATATGTTTAACGGTGGAGGGCTGTAATAAGCTCATGGATGTGAGTGATAGTGGTGCTGTCTGCACAGCAGGAGCCTATAGCCTGTTAAGTTACAGAAGAGGGCAGAACAAATGCTTCCACCAGGGCTGAAGGAGAGTGGCCACGAGAGGGGGGGGTAGGACCCGGGCAATGAGGTGAAGAGAAAAAGACCAGAGCAAGATGACTGAGGGTGAGAGGGAGATGAAAGACAGATGTAGGCACACACAGAGAGGAAGAGAGACAAAGACAATGCATTGAAAGATAAGGGTGAAGAAAAGGCTGCAGAGAGAAATGGGAGGGAGGGAGGGAGGGAGGGAGGAGAAAGGCAGAGGCTGGGAGATGGAGTGAAAGCAGGGACAGACAGAAGCGAAACAATTCATTTTCGCTGACAGTCAGCACTGAGATCCATAAGCGAACAGCTAAATATAACTCAGAGATTCAACATTCAGAGAGGCTTTTGCCTTTACCACAGAGAAGAATGGAGAAGAGAAAATACGGACTGGAAGAGAATCTCGCCGAGCTGGTTGCATGCTAAAACTCATTGTTTCCTCATGGATACGGTTAATTAAAGTGTCAGATAATAACTGATCATTAGTATCACTTAAACAGCTGGGAAGCAGTGATGTGTTATAGTAATAAAACCACAGCTATTATAAAAATCAAAAAGCCTGAGGTTAACATATTAAAAACAGAGAATGTATAGCAATTTCATTTTCTGTATTCTCCATGGAAAGAACTTGTTATAAAACTGGAGGCTTGAAGTCTAATAAACCCTTGGACAGGTTTATCTTGTGCTCTGGGGCCTGAGTAGGGATTGGGTGACCATAAATAATAAGCTGCAGACCTCTGGATCTTATATTACCTTGTGTCTGAGGCGATCGTTGGGGCTATGGCTGGGCCTTTGAACGGAGCTTTGAAGGAAGCTGGAGCTCTGATGGTGGCTGAGTCTTGAGTTGCAGCTTTAGATTTGACTGAGGCAGATGGTTTGAGTGAGGCCATAGCTGAAGGACTTGAGGATCTGTCCGGGACTGATGCAGGCTCTGGCGAAAGAGCTGGTAGTGTAGGCGAGGAAGAGGCGCTGTCTGCTGCGATTGATGCCAGAGTAGGCAAGCATAGATGAGCACGGTGTTGATCCACCTGATGAGCTGGGACATAGGTTACACTGGGGTGGGGGAGAAAAAGTGTCAGGATCAAGTGAAAACATCTGAAATGTTAAAACACTTAATTTGTTCTATCACTTTGGACTCTGGTCACTGTAGCACATTTAACACTTTCACCACCAAAACAATGAATAATACAACAGGAAAATAACCTGACATGACAGTATTACTGCATGATTTTAAATGAAATCTGAAGTAAATGGATTAATAATAATGGCATCCTATGTTAGGGAGTGGTATCAGTCACACTAACTTGTGGCATAAAGCTTATATGTTTATACATTTCTGGATCCTGCACATGTTGTACAGATTTGCGCTATACAAATACAATGTGTAAAGTTCATATTGTTACTCCATGCTATAATTTCTTTCAGTTTTTCACATCTCATTTGTAATTTGTAAGTTGCATTGTAATGTCCTCTGGCAAAAGATTTTCCAACGGGATTATCTTAAATATTTATTAGAGCAAAAATTTGCATGATTATTGTAAGGTGAATTAGCAGCTACAAATTTAACTTTCTTCCCTCTTGAACAACATTATAAATCCCTAATGTTTACAAAGGCTGCTATCCAGCATGTTTATTACAAGTGTTCTAAAAGCATGTTTCATACCCCATCTAGAAACTTTGGGGACACAGTTTGCATTTTTGATACACTGATAAGTATTTTTCATACACATATCTGCTGTGGCAAAAAAAATGCCAATGGTATCATTAAAGCCCACTCTCTCCCTCCTCCATTTCTCTTTTTGTGCAAACTGTAGTGTGATGCTATAAGCAGACATGCTGTTTGGATCTGTGAACAAGCCAATTTCCCTGTTTCAATCAGAGTGGTAGACTGAATATGGAGGTCTTCTACACTAAGCTGTGGTGACTGAGCCATGTGGACAGCCTGTCTTGTTTCGAAAGAGGCAGTTTGATAGTGACAAGCCCTCACCAATCTATGTGTCTTATTCTGCAGCTGCCAAAGCAACTCATCTGCCTCCACTCGCTCTTAGTTTGTCTGAAGTGCTGTCAGGAGGAGGCAGTTGGAGCATGTGTGTGTGTTTGTGTGCATGTGTGTTCATCTGTGTGTGTATTGTGTGCACATCTGTGAGAGGCTCTTTAAAATGCTCCTTTATTCAGAAGCACACTGTTCAAGGTGAGATGAATTATTCAGAGATATTTCCCATAGCAGGAAAAAGGTGTTTTTGGAGGTTAGACCATTGAAAGGCTGTACGTGTGTGTGTGATAATGTGTGTATGTGTATGCCTGTAAAAGCAAGACAGAGAGGAAAAGACATTGAGGTGGAGAGAAAGTGAGTGGGTGTTTTGCAGGGCAGCTGGGTGGTGAAGGTGGAGCACATCTCCAATCAGCCAAATGAGCACTGTCAATGTGGAGCCATAACTGCGGATGTTAGAACAAGTAATAATTTACCCAATTTCCCTTGGGGCAATCTTTAAAATTTCATCATGTAATCTGATTTAACATGACTGAAGCACTTTAGTCAGCTGACTGCAGCGTCAAAAACAAGATGGCAATGGAGAACCAAGGTGAGACAATAATATTTATGGGTAATGAGTGCAGCAAAAGTCATGCTTGTGACTATGGAGAGCACACATTCATATTTATGACGTGCTTATACTCACTTTTCCAAGTCACACAGGCTGTCAAGCTCTGCATGAGAAGATCTAAAAAAATGTGAGCAACAATTACATTTTCAAGCAGATGATTGTTCTCTGTATTCCCGAAAGACTCTTCCACATTCCCTTTAAACTAATAACTCTGGCTTTCTTTTTTTCCTCCCAAGATGTAAATACTGTGATTGATAGGGATCTACAATTGATCAAATCAAAAATAGCCCCACAATTTAAATCACCTGTTTGATCCTTAAAAGGCCAAATGAAACATGCTTTAAAGTGCTAGTTTATCACCATAGACCCCCATGTTAAAATGCCTAATTTTACAACAGAGCAATGAATATTCATAACCTTTGTATAAGTATTGACAGAATTTAAATGGCTCTTTTCAGTGCCTGTGGGGGACACTGACTTTAGCAATGTTGGCACAGTCCACCTAAACTCCCAGTATGTGAAAATAGGTTTAGCGCGGGTGGAGCTAGGGTGGGTAAGCAGCTGCAGAAAAAGGAAGCTCACATTGTGAGTCAGCATCTGCCTGACACTCAAAGCAGCCACGCCAATCATTCTGCAAAAGTATTAATATAGTTAGTTATATAGTATAATTATCAGGAAAAACAAAATCATTTTGCAATATGCTGTAAGCATCTTCACTTTTGCTCTAAAGTTGCTAATTTTAACAATGAAAGCAATGGGGATCGACATGTTTTTTTTGTGTTTTGTGGCCAGCCCCTAGAGGCCACGGGTAAACTGCAGGTTTTACCAATTCTGCATGGACTTCATTTCCTAGCCCTAGAGGTCTCTGCTTGGAAAAGACTTATGACTAGGTGATGATTTTTACATAAAATAACCCATTTAAATTACACTAAGGCCTAAAGATGTGCATAATTAAGACCATGAGTGCTCCAGGAGTTGGGGTGAGATATATGCTGTTGCTGGGAATGTGTTTTGGCACACAATATTAGCTATATATCCTATACAACTGCTGCATGTAAGCTTGTAACAGCTATAAAATAGCTGCATGCATTTGATGCCTAAAAAACTATACTACAAGGCAATAGGTACATAAGTTTTGGTTGAGTTAGAACCTTTGTAATATCTGTTTTATACAGTGGCTACACATGCAGATGCATTCAATATTATTTAAATTGAAATAAATCAGGGGGCTTAAGTCTGTGCTTTGATTGGGACAATCAAAGAGAGTTGGTGACTTGCTCTAAAGCCAATCCAGCATTGTCATGGCTGTATGATTTTTGTATGTTTTTGTCATGCTGAAAGATGAGCTGTTGCTCCAGTGTCACATGGCTCGGACTGTGTCTGCATTCATCTTTTCATCAGTTCCAAGGAGCCTCCACGGAGATAAGCACTTACAGTGTAAATTTGATGCAACCATAAATGTAGCATGGTCATGTTGTGAACAGTCACAAGCAGTGACTTATGTGTAGTAGATACCATTCTGAAAGCTGTGTGTAAATCAGACCTCAGAATTGTTATTATATATGTACTTTAAATGCTGCTTGGAAAACCCCCAGTTGGCTGTCATGCTTCTTACTCAAGTGGTGTCTGTCAGGTCACACTGTCATAAAAGTGTAATCTCTGCCAGCGACATCTGAATGTCTCTTTGTGTGACAGTTCTTGGCATTTCTCTGACGCATCTCAATGACAATCATAACAAAAAGCACCTGACCTTTAATGTGTACCAGGGAAAGCTGTGTAAATGTATGTGTAAAACTTCTGGTAGAGAGTTTTAATAGCATATAGAGTGTGCTAGAGTAATTTTGAATTTAAACATATGACTGTGACTGTAATAAGAAACAAATTAAGTGAAAAGATTTAGCACTTAAAGAGGTTTTTAATTTTATAGTAGCTGTCACATTAGTTTCTTTTACAAATTACAAAGATAGTGATGTTTATTCTGTTTTACAGTTTGCTAGCTGTCCTAAACATTTATTTATTTATTTATTTTTTCTCACAGGAACTACTTATTTAGTTAAGTCCGTTTGCTTTCCTTATGGTGGTATTGCCCACTTTGGCCTCTGGACTGCATGGGCACCCTGTTCTTGACCGACATATCTGTGGTCTGATGTCTTTGCTGCATGAAGTTTGAATAGTGATACCTTTATCATGTTTGCGCCTCATTTTAATAATTGCACTGCTCAACTTCAATCTGAGCAAAGGCCTAATTAGCTAGAATAAGTAAGAAAATCTGTGTGCAGGTTGTGCAGGTTGTATCACAGGCTGAAATTAAGCAGATAGTTTGGCTTGTCATAGTATGAGACGTTCATTGGCACTATTGACATTCACCACAGCTCAGTTCTATCAAAGTGTCACAGTAAGCAATTTCGCTGCAACATTATCCAGTTACAATGAAGAAACTGGCCTCCTAGGTTTCCTGCAGATCATTTATTATTGTGGCTCTGCCTGGCATAATTTTTTGCAGTGCCTGACTATAAATGTAACTCAAAAATGCACTAAGAGGTGGAGCCTGAGCTGAACTGAGGTGATGTCGAAGGTAGACAGGCAGATTGTTCTTTACAACAACTAACAATCTGAAGTTTCAGGCACCACTTGACCCCCTCTTATTTTTGCACAGTGCACCACATGCACCATCCAAGGCTTTTCAATGGGAACATGAATTTATGAGAGCCTTTAAATGCCTTCAAGAGCTCTAGTTGAGTTGTGTTAGCGAAACCATGATGTAACAGTTTTTTTATCAGCCTGGAGCACATATTGTAATGTTGTGGGTCAGTGACTGTCTTCTCACCTCATCTCTGGCCCTATGACAGAGTGCCTGCGGAGCATGGCCCTGGCCTTGGCGTTGGACAGGTTGGAGGTTGGTTCTCCGTTGATGGCCAAGATGGCGTCCCCCACCCCTAGCCTGCCATCCTGGCTAACAGAGCCCCCCTGGACCACACTGCGTACCAGCATGCCTGAGCCATCTTTGATAGCACTCACCGACATCCCTGCCAACATGCACACAGACACACAGACGCACACACAAGCAAAGGTGAGCAGAGGGTTGGCTAAGGCTGTTTTGAATGTATGCCAAACAGACAGACAGTCGCCTAAACAAACACCTGACGGTGGCATAATCAGCATAATCAAGACAGACACTAGGAAGATTAGCACACAAACATGGCTACACATGCTTGACATTTACACTGTATCATCTGTCACACACAGTCACACACTCACACCCACAGAGAGCAAAGGGCACAGGTGACTAGAGGGATAACACCTGACTTTGGCATTATCAATTTGGACACTAGGTAGATTACACAAATGCTTCATTAATGCAAACAGGCAGAAGCAGGTAAAACAGGCATCACACACACGCACACCTCATGCCCGTACATACACACTATACAGAGAGGGATGGCTGCAATAAATTAGGTAGTCTGGTCTATGGCACTGCCGTTCTACGTTGCTAATGACATCCACAACACTATGGTCGTACATAATTTGAAGTTGATCAAAGAAATGACTATTTTTGAATATATAAATAGTTTATTGTTTTTGTTACATTCAAATTACAATACAATCATAGTGCCTGGAATACAGTCAACTGGAGACACAGCTACCAACACCGTCAAGACAAACAATAGACAAACAATAGACAAACATTTCAAAGACATTATAGAAATTTCAAAGAAATTATACTAAATGTCCAAAAGTCCAAAGGTGCTGAAGTACTGTCACACAGCAACAAAACACATTTACTATTACAAAATTTGCTGCAGGGTTTTTAAGGAATAACTTATACAAATTCCCCAATTTTCTATCTGAAAATCTGTTTCTGTTTTACATCAACAAAACATCTTTAGAGTACCAAATACTTAAGTGCAGCAGGTTGACTCCATTCAATAAGCAAAGACCACTGCTTATAGTCATGCTTCAATTGAACAAGGCAAAAAAGAAAGCCCTCATTTTAGTCCATCAAACATTGTTCTTTAAACACCTGTCCTCAAAGCCATCCAGACTCTATAGTACAAACCAGCCATACACTGTACATCCATCTCCAGAAAGTGGGTGTAAAGTCATAGAAATGAATAATATTGTACATGGCACCTAATCTTTAGAAGAACGTGTAGTAGTATAAACATTACTATTGCTCAGAGAAATTCTCCAATATTCCAGCCTTTATGGATGTCTCTGCCTATGTTGAAGCTTTAGCTTAAATTAAAATTTACAACATGAAAAAAAAAAACAAATATAATCTGTAAACACTCATTTTTAAGTTTCCGGAAGACTGTGCTTCATTAAACTAAAGCTGTCAACAACAGGACCGACAATATTTTAAACGGATCAAAACCACAAGAGTGCAGTGATACACAGACAGTAGCCTATGACCTTGATTTTCTCTACCTATCAATATTTACATAATTTTAAACTTTTACACACACACAAACACACACATACACACACACAGAGTGAGAGTAGTGTGGTGCCTTATTAGAGCATGATTCTAGAATACAAATGAGTTGGTTTCCTTATGCTTTGCATAGTCCTCTTAGACAAAAGTGCAGGATCGCCTTGCACCCTGTTGTTTCTCTGTCATGTTTGAATACCCAAACAGTAGACCTGCTCTTGGAGCAATATAAGAAATTATACTCTCACTGTTCAATATAAAAATATATAGGCTTAGTTCTACATTCAAATGACTATTTTTAAATGTGTCATTATTTTCACTGTCACTCCTTGATATTTCACATTATTTTAACTAATTCAATCAACCTCTTAATGGCTTCTCACAAAAACACACACAGAGACACACACACACACAGACAGATCTTATCTCCTATCTTAGATATGCGGAGCATGTCACTTTCACTTCACCACTCCTCTTCAGGGCAGTCGTCATCACCATCGCCTATTAGTGTCATTATTGCCATGCCTGCGACGTACACACACCAAGACACCATCACCATGAGAAATACGGAGAACATACCAAGGCTACGGTTGCCCCGGACAACAGTGATTGTCCTCTCAAAGCTGGTGCGGGGGGGCAGAGGTGGCGCTTGCTGCCTGTTGTCATCTTCCATCATGCCAAAGCGATGACGTAGCTGGTTTTCCTTGGAAAGAGATGACAGGGGAATGAATAAGGGCATGAAGATGTGGTGACAAATGCATATAAGCAAGAGCAAAAGTTTCTGAGGGGAAAAAGACGTGAAACACACCGTCATTCTTAGTCTGCAATCAAGCAAGCCAATATCTTAAAAGTTATTTTAATACGTTTTAAACAAAATGTAAATTTTCATCGACCCTGCCTCTGCCCCATGCACACATCTTTGGGAGGTGAAAGAGACCACCACCCAAATTTTAATCTTGTTTATAAAATTACACCCAAGGAAGGTGAATGCTGCATTATTGCTAATATTATCCTATAAACAGATGTAGATACTAAGTGTTTATTTACCACTACATTGTAGAGACTTAAGTCCTTTAAAATTCAGATGTAGCTGATGTGCTGTGCTTTAATTGAAGCACCAACCCGATGCGACTCTTGCAGAGAAGTCACTGTACAGTACATGTAAGTGTACTAATGGTAACAGGTATTCAAACATGTTGCACAAAACGGCAATAGTTTTGCACTTATTTGGTCACAAACCAAACTATTGGACATGTGTTAAGTTCGTTATGACTATGCTAAATAATGCTACATGAAATAATAGAGGATCAATGTTACTGTATTACAAATCACCTTCTTAGGAACACAAATGTCTGTTCCAAATTTTGTAGCAATCCATCAAGTGGCAAGTGAAAACTGAACTGCTGGCAGCAGGAGGCCATCAAAATCAATAGGATTAATCATTAGAAGACTATGAATGTTTCTTGAAAAATCCTATGGAATTACTAATATAGTAAGATCTAAGCACAATGGTGATCTGCCCTACAAAGATTTACAAAGATAACCAAAGTCCTAGACTGACATTACTGCAGATTTCATGCGTGATATAAAATAATTTCAGACAGCTGTTGGCTCTCTATGATGAAGGATTTTGTAGCAAATCTGAAATTGTAAAACATGCAGGTAGTGTTTTTTACACCCCAGGGGCATTTTTACAAAGAAAAAAAGGGCAGGAGGAGATCTTTGAGTCCTCACAGAAAGTACAAGGTGCACTGAAGTTCTAAAAACTCTGCAAGCTTTTTTCTTTGATGGTAACACCCTGGCACTTGCTCCGAGTCACTGTATGTATGTATGTATGTATGTATGCATAAAAGACTCTGAGACAGAACTGGATGTCTCAGTGTGTGCTTTACCATGTGGCATTGTTGTGCATGTTGCAAGCACTCTTCACTTGGAGGCAAATGTTGGTAATTGAGCTGAAGCAAACACAAAAGGCTGAGTTCAGGCCACAATGCAAGAACAAGTCTTTGACACTGAGCACTTTCTCTATACCTGACCCAGTGATACTGATACAGCTGGTGCTAAGCTCCCCACTATAGAACGTGAACGAAAGAACACACACTGACATGATAATCTCCTTTAGAGCTGCTAAAATGGCTACCTGCAGAATCTCAGGTTTGCATGGTGTGTAGTATTACTGTGACTGTCACTGCAAAGATATGTCCCTAAATTACACAATTGCACATATTCTTAATACATAACTGTGCCTAATTTTACAATTGCAAAACAAAGAAGGATTTTGACAATAATATCTTTTGTACACAGTATAAACTTAACTATAACTATACTGCTGTAAAATAAACTAGTGCAACAGTGCAAAGTGTCAGTTCAAATATAACAAATAGAAGCTGCTTTTCTCTCTGTCAGCACCAAACTTTAGTTTTAGTTCTACCCACAAAAGCTTCAAGAACCAACTACTCCTTGACAACTGAAGTAGTTATATTTGCTGGTGTTAATTTTGTGCTGTCTGACATACCATGTAACACGGCTGGTTGTTGCTGTTGTCCTCAGAGTTGTAAGTGTTGGTGTTAGCCTCAGCCGCCTCAGCTAGCAGGCTGACCTGAGTGTGGCTGTCGGTGTCATCGCAGGAAGCTCGAGTGCTTCTCTCTGAGATGGGTGTCAAGCCGCCACACAGTTCCAGCTGAGGATGAAATATTCCAAAGTTGAAATTTAGAATGTTGAGGAAAAAATGGTCAAAAAAAGATCTGTGTTTAAATTCACATATAAGCAAACAGGCTAAAGAAGGTGACTGTAAATTAGACACCCTGCACTCTTCTCCCCTTCTCTCTCCATCTGTACTGTGGTCGAGCATTGTGTTCATCCCTCAGCTGCATTAAAAATTCAGAAGGCCTGTAACTGGATTCTCTGTTCCTTGTTACTAAGCCACAGTCCACAACAAGAAGCAGAAGAAATGCTGTACTTTTAAAGAGAAAAAACACACCATTAAGTAATTATCTGTGCTAAGGTCTAAAAAATGTATTTTAATGTTTTATTATGTAGTATGTTGAGGTCAGTCAAATTCACAGTTCTACAAAGGGTTGCTGACAATGATTGTTTGGCTGATATGATAACAATGATAATGATATGATAATATATTATACTATATACTGCAGAGGGTTTTGATTAAAACACTACACGGGCTAAAAATAAGAAAGTTGTGGTGTTTTCAGGTAATGTAATGTCAATGTAGTCTATGTTAAATTAATTATTTTAGAATAATTATTTATAATAATCATATAGTTCTCATATAGTTACAGCTGTGGATGTATACAGTAAATTGATATACCAATAATAAATTGCATATACTGATAATCTTTTTTTTTTTGTCTTGAATGTATTCATGGTATGCAGAGTTTTAAGGTGCTGTATATGAGATGTAATGTTGAGACTCTTGTGGGTGCAATTTCTAAAATAAACATTTGCCTTCACTTACCGGCAGGGGTTTGGCAACACCAATGCGAACAGGGCCATAGCCAGTGGATTTGAGGACATGCACAGCATAATCCAGGCTGGAGCCTTCCAGGTCAGTTTCATTAACAAACATGAGCCGGTCACCTGGTAGAAGGCGACCATCTCGATCTGCTACGCCTCCAGGCACCAAGGATCGGATTACAAGAACTGTTTTAGTGGCATCTTCTGGATCCTGGAGTAAAATATAATAATGTTCAAAATGTTACTGGAAAAAAAGTTGTATATCCATAAGACACATGCTTAAGTAAAATACAGTGAAACAACAGGTTAAGCGACTGTTAAATAAATGAAAAGCAGATGGATTGGTTTGTTTCACAGAGAGGCAACCAGCTAGCGTTATTGTTTCTGCATGGCTTGAAAGCTTTGACATTGATTTTGTTTTAGAACTGGAGGAAAATGTGTTTTTATCTGAAATTTCCAGGCTTAGCAGTTTAGCCCACAAATAACACAATACAATAACTCTCCCTATAGAATACAGAGTTCTGCTTCTCCATTTTCTTATTGTTCACACAGTCAACCTGGCACTGATATTCTTAGACTGCAGCCTATTCCAGTCTGTTCTATTTGTAGAAAGGCTCAGGGGCATGTCTCTGACCTGGTAGTCCAGAATACTGAAGCCCAGTCCTGACTCGCCTTTCTCCAGCTCAACCACCTGAGCCTCTCTCTCCCACATGGCCAGAGGAGGTGACATGGGGGGCACGCCACGCTTGGTGATGTCCTCAGCTGTAGGACAGGGAATGACACAGCCCTGGTCCAACTGGGACACACAGTGAGGAGACGAGAGAGGACACAGAATGTCAGTGGCATTTTTGAGTGTCGTCTGAAATGCATGTGTAAAAAAACCAAAAGAAAAACCTCAAGTGCGTTATGTTGTTTTAAAAAAGAAAGAATTTTCACACTGATGCTGAATCTCCCCTTCTCCCCCTCTCCAGATTTTTACCTTGTCATTGAATTCAGCCAGCAGCTCTTTCAGGGTGAGGCCAACATCATCCTCTTCTTCTTCATCACTGTCTGGCATTGACGGGGGAACAATGCGAGAACATACAAGGTAGACACGCACTGGCAGCTCCTTCAAAATATTGACCACCTCTTTATGTGTCTCTCCAATGAGAGGGATCCCATTCACCTGCCAGGGAGATACATAATATATAGTGTAATATATTTTCCTATGGTCAGTTGTTGGCTGAGTTTTTGCAAAAGATACAATATGTAAATTTTTTTGTACATTTACTTAACATATATATGAGAGCTTATTTAAGTGTAATCTACTAGACAGCTGTTAAATTTGATATTTTTACTGATATTTTTACTGATATGTCCTTGTGTTTTGAGGAAGCAATTAGTGGCTATAGCACATCAAGTCACAGTAGGAATGATTAAAGCTGAAAGCAGTAACTATGGCAGAGAGGCTAATTTAAAAACAAAGATGAACAATAGCTTCGCCACGCAGATGTCATTTGAAGGAGATCAAAGTGTTGAGCTGCGACACAGATGCTGGCTTGCCTCCTCACACATACAAAGGACACAAGCCAGTTTTGCAGTGTGTTCTATTTGGCAAGATAAGCTACTGTAATTTGTCCGAGAGTTCATCAGACTGCTCATCATGATGAGTGATGCATGTGGGTGCGTGAACTCGCCCACTGGAGGAGGCGGAGGAGGGCAAGCTCTTCCCCACAGCACAGGCGGTCGTACACAGATGCACACGTACTCACGCCCACCTTCTTATGACTTATATACTATAGATGAGCAGAAATGCTGAGCTGTTGCTATTCTGGGATTTGAGTATAGTGTTGTAAGCTGGTGTTCTAGATCTAGACCTTCTGATTAGTCATCTAAACAGAGGTAGAAAAATCTGTCTCGCAGTTTGCATCTAAATCCATTTACATGGTCTGATGGCTTTATCATGTAACACTTATTGTG